>NC_041227.1:102201788-102330841 GCF_002837175.3 Physeter macrocephalus | reverse complement strand
GCCTGCCGATGCAGGGGACACGGGTTCGTGCCCCGGTCCGGGAAGATCCCACATGCTGCGGAGCGGCTAGGCCCGTGAGCCATGCCGCTGCGCCTGCGCGTCCGGAGCCTGTGCTCCGCAACAGGAGAGGCCACAACAGTGAGAGGCCCGCGTACCGCAAAAGAAAAAAAAGAAAAAAAAAAAAAGAAGGCATTTGCTTAAAGTATGTCACAAGGTTCAAGGTGATCAATGCTGTGAAAGAAGAGTAAATGATGTATTTGAGAAGTTCAGGGGAGGGGGATAGCTGAAAGAACAATAAAGTGAGGTGAGGTAGGGAGAGGGGACTGTAGAAGGTTTGAGGAGACATGCCTTTGGAGTTGGATCTTGAAGGTTGAGCAGGAGGGATAGGAGTCTTAAAGGTAAGAAGTATAGAGTTCTTGGCAATGCAAGGATAGATCTTAAGAGACATAGGAGAGCTGTGAAGAAGGCATGCTAAGAGACATGGCAGGATGACAAAATTTTATTGTCCTGCAGAGCATACATGGGCACCCAGGGCCTCATAATGGAGAATCTATTCTTGGGAATAGCCTCTGAAATGAGAGCAAGGAAAGTACCTGCTCTTTCCCTCAGTCTGGAGTTTCTGCTTCTCTCCTAATTTCCCTGCCGTACCTCTACTTTGTCATCCCCATCTGCTGCCATCATCACAAGGAGACTTAAGGACACTCTGCTCTGTGACCTTTCAGCCTAGATGTAGTGGCTGTAGACACACCTGGAGAAGGTGGAGCGAATTAGAGAGAGACACGGGTGAAAAGAGAAAGGCGGGGGGAGGGAGAGAGAGAGAGAGTGAGAGAGAGAGAGAGAGAGAGAGAGAGAGAGAGGAAGAGAGAGAATGATGATTACAACAGTTGTCCGTAATAAACTTGGTGGGTTTATTCACAAGATTCTCTTGATTTGTATCTTTGAAATCCTTCCTGAGGAGTAATTTCCTTTAAGGTGCAGCAGAAGACACATTCTTCTCAAGTGCACATGAAACATTCTCCAGGTTAGATCATATATTGGGCCACAAAACAAGCCTTAATAAGTTTAAGAAGTCTAAAATCATAGCAAGTATATTTTCTATATACCATACTACAATGGTATGAAACTAGAAATAGGTAATAGGAATAAAATTGGAAAATTCACAAGTATGTGGAAATTAAACAACATACTCCTGAGCAACCAATGGGTCAAAGAAGAAATAAAGAGGGAAATAAAAAAGTATCTTGAGACAAGCAAAAATGGAAACACAACATACCAAAACTTATGGATACAGCAAAAGCAGTTCTAAGAGGGGAGTTCATAGCAATAAATGCCTATACTTAAAAAAAAACCTCGGGACTTCCCTGGTGGCACAGTGGTTAAGAATCTGCCTGCCAATGCAGGGGAACACGGGTTTGAGCCCTGGTCCAGGAAGATCCCACATGCCACAGAGTAACTAAGCCTGTGTGCCACAACCACTGAGCCCGTGCAGCACAACTACTGAAGCCCACACCCCTAAAGCTCGTGCTCTGCAAGAAGAGAAGCCACCGCAATGAGAAGCCCACACACTGCAATGGAGAGTAGCCCCCAATCACCGCAACTAGAGAAAGCCTGTGCGCAGCAACAAAGACCCAATGCAGCCAAAAATAAATAAATAAATACCTTAGATAAACAGCCTAATTTACACCTCAAGGAGCCAGAAAAAGAGCAAACTAATCTCAAAATTAGCAGAAGGAAGGAAATAACAAAGATTAGAGTAGATGTAAATGAAATAGAAACTATAAAGACAACAGAAAAGATCTATGAAACTAAGAGTTGGCTTTTTGAAAAGATAAACAAAGCAAATCTTTAGCTAGACTAACCAAGATAAAAAAAGAGGAATCAAATAAATAAAATTATAAATAAAAGAGGAAACTTATAACTGATACCACAGAAATAAAAAGGATTATGAGACGCTACTAACAATCACATGCCAACAAATTGGACAGCCTAGAAGAAATGGATAAATTTCTATAAACATAAAACCTGCCAAGACTGAATCATGAATAGAAAATCTGAACAGATCTATAATGAGTAAGGAGATTGAAGCAGTAATCAAAAGTCTCTCAACTAAGAAAAGCCCAGAACCAGATGGCTTCACAGGTGAATTCCACCAAATATTTAAAGAAGAATTAATACCAATTCTCAAACTCTTCCAAAAAATTGAAAACTCACTTTATGAGTCCAGCATTACCCTGATACCAAAGCCAGTTAAGGACACTTTTCTAAGTGAAAAGAAAATTACAGGCCAAATATCCCTGATGAGCACAGATGCAAAAATCCTCAACAAAATACTAGCAAACCAAATTTAACAGCACATTAAAAGGATTATCCACCAGGATCAAGTGGGATTTCTAAGGATCCAATTTTAATTCTTCTCCATGTGATTATATCTAGTTTTTCTAATACCATTTACCATAGGAGAAGGAAACCCAGCAACTACTTTCACCAAACTTCCCTGTTAACAGCCTTGCCAAGGGAGATTTGGAAGGTAGAAGAGAAGCAGAAGCCATTATTGTTTCTCCAACATCAAAGGCACATGGACCTCAAGAGACAGCAAAATGAACTTTTTCAGTGGCCACCTGAATTCCCTCTTCCTTGGCCATGCAGGTAGCTGAGAGAGCTTTTAAGATTTCCTTATTTCCTCGGATTTTTGGTGGTTTTCCATGACCTTTGCTCCCCC
Organism: Physeter macrocephalus; assembly: GCF_002837175.3. Lineage (NCBI taxonomy): Eukaryota > Metazoa > Chordata > Mammalia > Artiodactyla > Physeteridae > Physeter > Physeter macrocephalus. Next base: position 102,328,122 of record NC_041227.1, on the reverse strand, counting down.
AACACTTTCCGAAGAGTTATAAGCATATTATTTCCCATATTAAATCCCCTCCTGCCTGAAACACCTACAGTGGTTTCTCTCTTCTTAGTACTTTCTGATTGATACACCTGATGGAATGGAAACTTTCAGAAGAAACTAAGTATTATAGGAAAATAAACTTACATTATTCGCACACCTGAATTTGTGTTTGAGATACACACATACTCACTTCACCACAAGCAGTTGAATCATGGATCTTTAATTAATAGCAACACCTCCTCCTCTATCTCCCCTCCCCTCTGATTCATGGACTAGGTCCAATGTAATCTTGAAACCCAAAAGAGTGGGGTTTAGGAAGTGTGCCAGTTTCTGAATCCTAGGTATAACTGTATTTCAGGATGAACAAAATTTTGTTTCATACTTGCCCTCGTTTCCTTTCCATGTTTTCTTTTTTTTTTTTTAAGAATCAATTTTATTTATTTATTTATTTATTGGCTGCTTTGGGTCTTCGTAGCTGCTTGCAGGCTTTTCTGTAGTTGCGAAGAGCAGAGGCCACTCTTCGTTGTGGGGCATGGGCTTCTCATTGTGGTGGCTTCTCTTGTTGCAGAGCACAGACTCTAGGCACGCGGGCTTCCATGGTTGCAGCACATGGGCTCAGTAGTTGTGGCTCATGGGCTCTAGAGCGCAGACTCAGTAGTTGTGGCTAGTGGGCTTAGTTGCTCCATGGCATGTGAGATCTTCCTGGACCAGGGATAGAACTCGTCTCCTGCATTGGCAGGCGGATTCTTAACCACTGTGCCGAAGTCCTCCATGTTTCCTTTACCTTTGGTCTTTACCCATTTGCTAAGTCTGGTACCACGTTCTTTCCATATTGTTTCATCTTTTCTATCCTGGCCCAACTCACCCATTAGTGTTATTAATCCAACTCTACACACAACTAAACAACTCTCCAATCACCCCAGCATGCAGGTGCTGGGAGTAAGGAAAATAAGAAAGACATAATCCCTGCTCCGAGGAGCTTACAGAGTATTTTGAGACACTATATGTGATTTCAATTTTGATGTTACTAAAATGTTAATTGCAAAATGTCCTCCTTAAGGAGCTCTTGCAAAACATAGAATTAGATATGGTGAGACTATAATCCATAGATTTACCACTTGACTGAACTCTTGTATATCAGGTTAATTTAAAGCATGCCTACTTGGCTAATGGAAAGGAGTTGCATCAATTGATTTATTATACATAGGGCAAGATCCAAGCTAGCACTGCTTTGTATCTAAATTTGATTCCCAAAGGGTATCCAGGTGAAAGAATCACTTTTCATATGAAAGAAGAAAATTCTAAAGAACACATGATAGAGTCATAAATACTTATGTTAGCCTGAGGCAAGCAAAGTTTATATACTACTCTTTTTGAATATTTATTCATTCCAGGAGTGGTTTAAATTAGAACTTTCACTCAAAGCCCCAAAGGCGTTATGTTTTCAGCAAAACTAAAAATCACTTCCTGATAACACTAACTGACTTATGTTTGTTTTTCTTCTTATCTTGTTGATTAAGAGAAGGAAGTCATAAAGCTAAGCATCTGGTTTCAGTATTAGGTTTCAAAGAAAGAGATAGTACCTATATTGCAGAGAACTGGTATATTGAAATCCTTTTACTCTTTTAATTTACCTCCTAAATCTAGTTGCACAGTATAACCTGTGGACCACCCAAATAAGAAGAGGCCACCTTCAGTAATGGATGCTCCTTACTTGATATGTTCACTGAGCCCCAAAATCTTGTTTGCAAAAGTCAGATTGAATCCAACCAGTTCAGGTACCATTCTTTAACAAAAGGATTCTTAACTTTATGACATCAGTAAGATATCAAAAGGATTATGTATATATACATATAGTTCAGCATAAATATGTGTATTAGGACTCTTGGTGAAGGTAACAGAAACCAACTTAGGTAACAGAAACCAACTTAAAGTAGCTTGAAGCTGAAGAGGGAATTTATTATATCAGTTAAAGGTTATCTCAGGCTGGAAGACAGCCAGGTTTCAGGAAACAAGTGTCATTGGGTACAGGGGAATTGTTAAGATTCTGGCTCTCTTGTAGTCTGCTTCTCTGTGCACAGCTTGATTTTTCTCTCCATAGACCAAGTTTTGTGCTACAGAGTTTTACTTTTGTTGTTGTTGTTGTTTTGATTGTTTTAAATTTGAGGAATCATAAAGGCCTCTGGACAAATGGCTTGCAAATGTCAAAGTCTATGTTCACAAACATATTTAAACTAATGAATATCACTTTTAAAAACTAAAAAAACTGTAAAAGGAGTGTTTGAGACCTGGCATACTAGTAACCCAGATTCAATAGGGTTGTATTTTGAGAGCTTAATTACCTATGGGAAAATCCTTTTTACTTTTCCAGGAAATTATAGTATTGATTTCAGATTGTATTACTAATCAAAGGAATGAAAAATTGTACAGAAATCTTTTAAATCATGCCTTCCAATTCATAACGCATTAAACCACTAAGCTGGTTTATCCTTATTAAAACAAATTAGTCTTCATTTCTCATGAAGGGAAAATTGCATGTATTATGTCTACTAAACCCTCTCCTGTACTAAGAGAGTATGAGATGTTGAGATTTTTTTGGTGAAATTCTTGAAGGAAGATCAGGTTTATGGACTTTGATTAGGGAAAGATAGTATAGACCTCTATTATTGCATTAAACATACACACCTATACAAAACAAGTAAACTGAATGTTGGTGGCAGGTAAGTCATCCAACTCAAAGCTACTTTAGTGGTAATCAGAAATTATTAAGGTATGCAGGAAATATAGAGAATAGGAGAAATAATTTTTAAATTGGTCTAGTGATTTTGAATTTATAGTATAAGGATTGAAAAATAAGACAGTATCATCAATATCATTTCAAAGAGTTCTCTCTCTTAAGATGTAGTATGAAAATATCAAACTATTTTGCTTTCTAATTGTTAATTAGTGTTTTTGGCTTGAGAACTTTCCAAACATTCTGAAAAATGTTTAAATAGCAGTAAATATATTTGCATAAAATTGGCTAAAAAAAATTTAGAACTTGATTAATATGCAAATTTAGTCCAGTGGAAATACATCTATATCGAGTTTATCTAGTAAATCTCCCTTGCTGCAATAGAAACCCAGGTGTATTTATTTACTTTAAAATTGAGCAAATTGGTTCATAAAATTTTTGATCTGAGAAAGTGAATTTGCTTTATAATCCTACTACCAAAAAAAATAAATTTTTAAATTTATTATCAACTTAATTACATGACCTCAAACACAAAATGAAATTAGCTTTTTCTAATATAGTTATCCTATAAACACATTTTTCCTACGTAGAAATTTTTCCTTACCATCTGGAATATAAGGTTAAAGGTACGCACACAAATGATGTGAATAAAACACCTCTTATTAGAGCTGTGTGAATAGACTGCTCCATTTGGAGAGAACATACAAGACCAGAAATTTAAAATCCCGTGCCAGGAATGACTTCCATTATTGTCTTCCAGTAATTATGTAGGAAGCCTTTTTGAGATTCACTACAAAAATTTGGCAGTTAAACTCTAGAGGCTAATTATATTCCTCACTTATCAGTCAGAAGGATTAACCAGTGGCTTTTAAATATACATTGTAAAAATCCAGTTAAAAATTAGTCCTTTGGCGATTTATTTTATTTTATTTTTATTATGTAACATTTGATGCATACCAAAGAGAAGAAGTGACATGTCTAAATATAATGATACTGAGTGCCTGCTACCTAACCCCCAATGTAAGAACTAGAACATTACCTTTGCCTTTGCAGCATGTGCTTCTCCCCATCATATTCTTCTGCTGTACCTCCCAGGAGGTAACTACTACGCTAAGTATTGTGTATTTTCCTGTCTTGGTCTGTTCAGGCTGCTATAACAAAATACCACAGACAGGATGACTTATAAGCAACAGAAATTTGTTTCTCACAGTAACGGAGGCTAGAATTCCAAAATCAGAGTGCTCACATGGTTAGTGTCCATGTCTGGTGAAAGCCTGATTCCCGGATCATAAACAGCCATCTCTTCGCAGTAACCTCACCATGGTGAAACGGGTTAGGGAGCTCTCTCAGGCTTCTTCTAAAGGGCACTAATCCCATTCACGAGAGGTCTGTTGTCATGACCTAGTCACCTCCCAAAGACCCCACCTCCTAATATCATCACATTGGGTTTCAGCATAGGAGTTTGGGGGGGAGCATAAACATTCAGACTATAGCAATTACTCTCTTGCTTTTAAAATAATTTAATCATGTATATGTATTTCTTAGCAATGTATTACTTAGTTTTGTTTGTGTACCTTATAAAAATGATATTCTGTATGTAGTTTTCTGCAACCTGTTTTTTTAAACCCAGTGTTATGTTTCTAAGATTCATCCTAAGATTATGTTCTAAGATTCATGTGCTGTTGTATATAGCTGAAGCAGTTTTATGACCTACTTTTTACACTCATTCTTGTGTTTCTAAGCTACATCCTTGTTGCTGCGTATCTGAGTGACCTTGAGCTTTCCTTCTGAGCCAGAGTTTTATTACCTTAAAATATAAACAATAATAGTAACTACCACATAGGGTTGTTGTGAGCACAATAAATTATTGTTATACTTCCTTTTAAAAAAATCTTCTGGGCTTCCCTGGTGGCGCAGTGGTTGCGCGTCCGCCTGCCGATGCAGGGGAACCGGGTTCGCGCCCCGGTCTGGGAAGATCCCACATGCCGCGGAGCGGTTGGGCCCGTGAGCCATGGCCGCTGAGCCTGCGCGTCCGGAGCCTGTGCTCCGCAACGGGAGAGGCCACAACAGAGGGAGGCCCGCATACCACAAAAAAAAAAAAAAAAAAAAAAAAAATCTTCTGGTAGTTTATTGTTTGTTCCTTGTAGATGCCCTGACTTTTTTCTCTGGGATTTTTAAGGTCTTCACTTTTGGTGTCACACCATTTCATTATCCCAGTGTGTCTAGGTGTGGATTTCTCTTTATTTATCATACTTGATCTATGCTGTGCTTTATCTATGCATTTATCTTTAATGACTTCAGGAAAATTCTTGGCCGTTGTCTTTTTCAATATTGCCTTTCTCCTATTTTTTTCTATTCTTTTCTTCTAGAACTCTCATTAGACATATATTAAACCTTGTTCTATCCTCCATGTCTTTCAATCCCTCTTTCATATTTTCCATCTCCTGTACTCTCTGTGCTGCATTCTAAGTAATTTCCTCAGATGTAGTTTCCAGGTTACGAATCCTGTCTTTAGCTGTTTTTGTTCTGTTTTTAAGACATTCACTGAATTGTTAATTTCAAAGTCTATACCTATACCTATTGGCCAGAAAGTTCTATTTGGTTCTTTTTTTTTTTTTTTTTTTTTTTTCTTGGTACGCGGGCCTCTCACAGCCGCGGCCTCTCCTGCCGCGGAGCACAGGCTCCGGACGCGCTGGCTCACGGGCCCAGCCGCTCCGCGGCACATGGGATCCTCCCGGACCGGGGCACGAACCCGTGTCCCCTGCATCAGCAGGCGGACTCCCAACCACTGCGCCACCAGGGAAGCCCTATTTGGTTCTTTTACTGATCTTTCTGGTCATTATTTTTCTGGTCATTTTAATAGTCTTTTGTTTCTTTATCTATTTAATTCCATACTTTATTTCTTTAAATAGTTCATAAATGGTTATTTAATAATCTGTAAATGACAGTTCCAAGTCCAGTTCTTCAGTTCTTATAAATTTATTTTTTATTGTTTCTGTTGATCCTAACTCATGGTGGCTTATGTGTTGGTCATTTTTTTTAAATTGTGAGCTCATATTTTATTGAACTTAATTTATGGAAATCCAAGGACCCAAATTGGGAGTGGCTTTCCTCCAGAAAGTACTTACATTTGATTCTGAGGAGTGGTCTGGGATGCAGTTGATTAGAGATCTTTGAAGCTCCTCTTGCAGAACCAGGCTCAAAGCAGGAATCTCAGGTGTAATTCTCATACCTCGCATTGTGCCCTCATGCTTTGTCTCCTTGTCCTGGACTGGTACTGGCATTTGCCCATGGCAACTCTGACTTTTATGTTTGCTTATTGCTTCCTGTTCTTATTTGAGCTCACTTTTTTTCTTTTTGAGCTCTTTCATGAAACCCCAGAAAAGCTTTTAAATGCCTTTTAGTTTTGATTCAAGTCAGAGTTTAACTGTCTCATAACTAATAGCCCTTCAGGTTATCTAACTTTCCAGTTGCCAGAAATACATGTCTGTACAACATTTCTAGATGAGTAACAATTCTTGGATGAAAGCTGTGGAGGATTCTTCCATTAGTATAATATTAAGCTTCTCCTTTTACTAAAGTCCCTGTCACAGAACTTAAGTTCTGTGCAAAAGGAACACTCAGTTGAAAGTATACATGTGAATTATTGTCTGTTACCTTGGGAAAAATCACTTATCCTGGATAAATTATTTAACCTCTCTGTTTCCATTTGTTGTACTATAAAATGGGGATATACTTACCACCATACCTACCCACAAGTTGTAAGGATAAAATGAGAAACTGTGCTAAAAACAAAAAAAAAACAAAAACACAGAAAAAACCTTGAAAAATAGTGAGGCGATAAACAAAATACAATGATAATTTATAGTAACTAACATTTACTGAGCGCTTACTATGTTTGGCAGTTTGCTAATAAGCTCTTTATAAAGCTGTCATTGGCTGATTACAGCAACCCAATAAGATGGTTACTAATATCCTGACTTAACAATTGAGGAAATTGAGACTCAGAAAGACTAAAAGTATAAGATGATGGTACTGTTATTTAGGAGCTCCTTATTTTCATCACATCCAGTTCAGTTGTTATATTAAAGGGCAGATGATTCCTCAAAGTAAGTTAAGTACTGTCATATCTCAATTTTCTGGATGATTTTCTCTCAAATAATGAGAAGTATTTTGCAAGGATGCATGCCCATAGAGATGCCTGCGATGTTAAAACTTCCACCCTGAAGAAGTGATGTGTTTTTGATAAAAGCAACTTAAGCTATGAAGACTCCATTGCAATTTGTACAGCTGTGTAATCGAAACTACTAAAAGGCAAGTTAATATATTATTCTACTCACAGAACAGCAGTTTGATTCCTATGACTTCTTGGCACATCTGTTTGGGATATAAATCCTAAGCAGACTGAGCAGTCACTTTCTAAATCTTCAAAATGCTTTACTAAGCAAAGTCTTTTGTGTGGTAAAGGGGAAAAAAAATTAATAGACTCCCAAGTGAGTGAAGTAGTCTAGCTCACTGCGGAGTGTTTAGGGTAGGTGCAGGCAGACTGGGAACTTGAAGAAGGTGCACTCTGAGGTAGAGGATGGCACACAAGCCTAAAAGCACCAGAAGGTGAACTCTCTTGCCAACTTGAGATAACTAAAGAGGGTCTTTGGGAAATGGGTTGCCCATGTTTGCAACATGTTTAATTTTTCTTATTGGCAAGAGTTCAAATTATATTTAAGTGGGCTTGATTAGAGATGCCAATTATTACTGGCCTGCTCACATCCCTTTCTAATAAAATCCCTACCCACTGACCTTACTGAGTGGTCTGTGGGCCACATGACCATGACCATGGCTAATTGGACACCTGGTCCAAGGGCCTGACCATAAACTATATCCAGTGACATATGCCTCATGTATTTTTGTTTAAAAGGGAAAAAAGAAGTCAAATCTTCTCTCTTGGGAACTTACAATAAGAGACACAAAGGGAAGCTACAATTTTGGTATATCCTGGAACTGGAAGGCCATAAAGGTATAGAGGCTAGAGTGGCCACTTTTGTAGACAGGTACAAGATGAGTCAGTGAAGAAGGCTGGTCCAGAGAGAGAGTGGTGCTGATTCACTGAGAGGTCAAAAAGCCCTGAGAGGGATGACGGAGTGGCTGCTGCGTACTGTCGCTACAGTTCCACCTCTTCCTTAGGCCTTCTGGTTCAGTTTACTTAAGTTTTAGTACACATATATGTTTTTTCTATAAACCCTCCTTTTGGCTTATGTCTTAGTGATGAGTAACTTATCTCTAGTAACTTGACTCAATCTCTGTTTCTTGCAAAGAAAAGAACCCAGTATGGATCAGACTATGAGACAAATCACTATTCTGTCAAATGCTGCTCTGGGTGTTAATACCTAGACTATCCTCAAAAGTACCCTACTTGTTTCCTGTTTTAGTAGGACTCCTGCATTGCAAGTGGCAGAAAGCCACATCAAACTGACCTAAAAGGGGTAGTTTATGGGAAGAACTGAAACATCTGATGAAACTATCAAGTCTGGAGAAGGACAAGGATGCTCCTGAGCCTTAGGAACACCTAGAACCAAGGACTCAAGCCCTGTTGGAATCTAGCTCTACCTCTTGTCTCTGCTTCTCTCCCTCCTTTTTTTATTTTTTCCTCTTGCTGCAGACTAACGTCTTCTACGTGATAGAAAACATGGCCTCTGAGCATCCCAGTTTTCTACAGAGCTGTATGGTTTAGTGATTAGGGAACATGGGACCCAAGTCAGGTGGGGTGGTTTTGAATGCAAACTTAGCCATCAACTGGTAGGGAGATCTTGACCTTTAAGCTTAACCTTGACTTTTGCATAACTTCTCTAAGCCTCTGTTTCCTCCTGTGTAAAATGGAGATTAAAAATAGGTGCCTATACAGAAATAGAGACACAGATGTAGAGAACAAACGTATGGACACCAAGGGGGAAAGGGGTGGTGGGATGAACTGGGAGATTGGGATTAACATATATACACTAATATGTATAAAACAGATAACTAATGAGAACCTGCTGTATAGCACAGGGAACTCCACTTCGCTGTACAGTAGAAACTAACACAACATTGTAAAACAACTATACCCCAATAAAAAAAAAAAGTAGGTGCCTATCTCCCAGCATTGTTGTGAAGATTATGTGTGATAATGTATGTAAAGCATCTAGCTCAGCATCTGACACTCAATTAAGTTAGTACTTAGCAAAACCAGAAAAGGCTTTTCCTTTGAGAATGTAGATCTTAGCATCTGATACAAATACATTTACAGGAAAAAGGAAGGCAGGACCTTTGGTAAATTTCTCCATCAGCAAGTTGCAGGAGGTTGAATTGCAAGGGACCAGTCGGAAGTAAGGTTTGCCAAGATCTGATAGTAGGTTCTGATAGCAGCTCCTTTTAACTCTCACTGGAGGGCCCTAACAGGCCTGGGGGTTCTCAAGTAGGACTTAGCTCTGAAGCTCACTGCTAGCCAAGGCATAGTCATCCATGACCACCGGAGGGTGCCAGATCGTCAGGATGGGGAGTTGGCAATTCACTGGCCTAGGAGACTTCGTGGAGAACAAGCTGAGAGAAGGAAAGAGAACCAATAAAGAAGTGTGTGCCTAACTGGCTTATTGGAGGTATCATGCCAGCCAGGGACCCTGGAAACCTGGGAACAAGAAAATCCAGAGCCTCAGGAAATCTCTGTACGTGCTTGGTCTGGGTTGAAGTCTCAAACAACCAAGTCTCAAAGAGAGCAGGCCGGAAAACCAGGGAACTGGTAAAACATCAAGACAAGAGGGTTGTGAGAGATAAAGAATCAAATTTGAGTTGAAGAGCCTACACAGAAGGCAAGCCAAGGCCAAGAAGAAGACAAAGATGGAGCCTAGAGATATGACCTAAGGCAAAGTCAGCAGAGGGCAAGAGCATCTAGGCTGCTATCTGGGTGGGGTCTGCTGAAACTATCAAACCAGTTCAGACTAAACTGTTAGAATGATTATTTCAGTCTTAAAGTAAACTCTGCTAATTAATTCAATCATGCTCCAAGATAATAGATATTAAAACACAGTTATCTAATATGTAATTATCTAATATATAAAATGGATTTGCCAGTTATTATCTAAGCTGCAGTTCTTTGTGCTCCATCAGAAAATTCATCATAGGATAAAGTTGTAGAAAAAAATGAAAGCGCTACTACTCAGAAGTCCAGAGGCAATTTAAAGGACATTTATTGGGCTTCAAAGATATGGAAAATATAGAAAAGTATAAATAAAATAAAAGTGATTTGTACTCCCACAATTTTAGTTGGTCTTTTAGTCTTATTTTATTTATTTATTTTTTATAAATTTATTTATTTATTTTTGGCTGCATTGGGTCTTCGTTGCTGTGTGCGGGTTTTTATCTAGTTGTGGCAAGCGGGGGCTGCTCTTCATTGCAGTGAGTGGGCTTCTTGTTGTGGTGGCTTCTCTTGTTGCAGAGCACAGGCTCTAGGCGCACGGGCTTCGGTAGTTGTGTCACGGGCTCAGTAGTTGTGGCTCGCGGCCTCTAGAGCACAGGCTCAGTAGTTGTGGCACACGGGCTTAGTTGATCTGCAGCATGTGGGATCTTCCTGGACCAGGGCTTGAACCTGTGTCTCCTGCATTGGCAGGCAGATTCTTAACCACTGCACAACCAGGGAAGCCCTGTTGTTCTGTCTTTTACACCTACCATCACTTTACAAGTATCTCTCTATGTAACATAATTATTTTTAACGACTGCATATGGGAGCCATGAATTTCATGTGGCTGTACCATAAATTACTTGAACACGCTTTCACTCTTACTGAATATTTTGTTTTCAGTTATAAATTATACTATGATAAATATCTTTTGTGCATAAAACTGTGTTCACATTTCTGATTATTTCCTTAGAAGCTATTCTGAGGACTTCCTTGGCGGTCCAGTGGTAAAGAATCTGCCTTATAGTGTAGGGGACGTGGGTTCGAAACCAGTTCAGACTAAACTGTTAGAATGATTATTTCAGTCTTAAAGTAAACTCTGCTAATTAATTCAATCATGCTCCAAGATAATAGATATTAAAACACAGTTATCTAATATGTAATTATCTAATATATAAAATGGATTTGCCAGTTATTATCTAAGCTGCAGTTCTTTGTGCTCCATCAGAAAATTCATCATAGGATAAAGTTGTAGAAAAAAATGAAAGCGCTACTACTCAGAAGTCCAGAGGCAATTTAAAGGACATTTATTGGGCTTCAAAGATATGGAAAATATAGAAAAGTATAAATAAAATAAAAGTGATTTGTACTCCCACAATTTTAGTTGGTCTTTTAGTCTTATTTTATTTATTTATTTTTTATAAATTTATTTATTTATTTTTGGCTGCATTGGGTCTTCGTTGCTGTGTGCGGGTTTTTATCTAGTTGTGGCAAGCGGGGGCTGCTCTTCATTGCAGTGAGTGGGCTTCTTGTTGTGGTGGCTTCTCTTGTTGCAGAGCACAGGCTCTAGGCGCACGGGCTTCGGTAGTTGTGTCACGGGCTCAGTAGTTGTGGCTCGCGGGCTCTAGAGCACAGGCTCAGTAGTTGTGGCACACGGGCTTAGTTGATCTGCAGCATGTGGGATCTTCCTGGACCAGGGCTTGAACCTGTGTCTCCTGCATTGGCAGGCAGATTCTTAACCACTGCACAACCAGGGAAGCCCTGTTGTTCTGTCTTTTACACCTACCATCACTTTACAAGTATCTCTCTATGTAACATAATTATTTTTAACGACTGCATATGGGAGCCATGAATTTCATGTGGCTGTACCATAAATTACTTGAACACGCTTTCACTCTTACTGAATATTTTGTTTTCAGTTATAAATTATACTATGATAAATATCTTTTGTGCATAAAACTGTGTTCACATTTCTGATTATTTCCTTAGAAGCTATTCTGAGGACTTCCTTGGCGGTCCAGTGGTAAAGAATCTGCCTTATAGTGTAGGGGACGTGGGTTCGATCCCTGGTCAGGGAACTAAGATCCCACGTGCCGCGGGGCAACTAAGCCTGCTTGCCACAACTACTGAGCTCGTACACCTCAACGAGAGCCCACGTGCCGCAAACTACAGAGCCCACGCGCCCTGGAGCCCATGCGCCACAACTAGAGAGAGAAAACCCCCCACGCCACAACTAGAGAGAAGCCTGCGCACCACAATGAAGAGCCCACGCGCTGCAATGAAAGATCCCGCATCCCTTAACGAAGATCCAGTGTGCCGCAACTAAGACCCGACACAGCCAAAAAAAAAATTTTAAATAAATAAGTAAATAAAAAACAAATATTTAAAACAACAAAAAAGAAGCTATTCTGGAAAACAGAGTTATTGGTTCAAAGAGCCTGAGTGTTTTAAGACTCTTGGTATATAAGGTCAAATTGTTTTACAGAAATTTTGGCCAAATCTACATTTTTCTCTGCATTCTCACCAGCATTGAATGTTTTCTGCTTAAATAATATGGTTTTTGATAAACAATACTAATAGAACTGTAGATTTTAAAATACTTTTTTGTTCATTTGTATTTCATCTGTTATGAATTATCTGTTTATGTCTTTTACCTGTTCTTCTAAATTTGGACCACAGTGTTCTTCTTATGCATTTATTTAAATAAAACATAATAAAGATTTTAAAGTATATTAACCTTTTGTCATATTAACAATTGGCATTTTTTAAAACATTTATTTATTTGGTTGCACCGGGTCTTAGTTGCAGTAGGCAGGCTCCTTAGTTATGGCTCCAGGGCTCCTTAGTTGCAGCTTGCCAGCTCCTTAGTTGCAGCACTTGGGCTCCTTAGTTGTGGCATGCATGTGGGATCTAGTTCCCTGACCAGGGATCGAACCCAGGCCCCCTACATTGGGAGTGCACAGCCTTATCCACTGCACCACCAGAGAAGTCCTGGAGTTTATTTTTTATAAATTTATTTATTTTTGGCTGTGTTGGGTCTTCGTTTCTGTGCGAGGGCTTTCTCCAGTTGCGGCGAGCGGGGGCCACTCTTCATCGCGGTGCACGGGCCTCTCACTGTCGTGGCCTCTCCCGTTCCGGAGCACAGGCTCCAGACGCACAGGCTCAGTAGTTGTGGCTCACGGGCTTAGTTGCTCCATGGCATGTGGGATCTTCCCAGACCAGGGCTCGAACCCGTGTCCCCTGTATTGGCAGGCAGATTCCCAGCCACTGCGCCACCAGGGAAGCCCTGGAGTTTATTTTTATTATGATTCCTTGGTTAGAGAAGATATTTCTTTTATTTAATTGAATTTATTTATTATTTGGCATTTCATCTATTGATTTAATGATTATAAAGTTTTTCCTTATCTGAGAGATAAGATGAATAGTCTTATCTTTTTATCTTATTGCATTTTCTTTTAGTATTTTAAGATTTTATCTTATATTTAATGCTTGAAATTAGCAGGATTTCCTTTTGAGCTATGATATAAGGTGAGAATCAATGTACCCTTACAGTTAGGCAAAGTGCTTGTGACATACAGCCACTGGACCTGGTGAAGGAGCTTCATATCACTCAGGGTCTCCCTGGCTTACTCCCGGGTAACTCTAGTTCTATGCTGGTTGCCTATGCTAGGCACCATGAACATCACACACTGGATTGCTTCTGTTAGTTGTAGCCACAGGAGGATTTCCAAGGTTTTCCCTACTCCCTGGTACTTTGAAATAGGGAACCTACCTGGCCATTTCACTCCCTAGTTTATAAGAGATAGAAAAATCAGAACACTCAAAGAAAGGAGTTCACTTGGGTCTATCTCAGCTGTTCCAGGCTCTAGTGGTCCAAGCACATTGTCACAGGATACTGGATACCTTGTATCCAGTTTGATGCTTTCAAACCTCTAAGGTAGCAGTGACAATAAATGATTCCCATTCTTAAATCAGGTAGTTGATATCAACCAGACCAGCTTCTTCCACATGTATTGATTGTTGCCAGATCCACGGCTCTCTTATGTAATATTTAGGCAACATGGCCCTCACTGCACTGTTAAGGGCATTGGTTTCAATGGTGTAGAGCTGTTTGGATCAAGGGAAGTCACAGTTGGGAAGGAGACAAGCAAGTCATCAACTGCTAGAATGCTTTATCTAACTCTGGATCTGAGGGAAACTTTTTCTTCCTTTTAAGAAGGTTAATTTTGGTCCAGGAAAGGCAAAGGCCTGTGAGAATTCCAGGAATAACTCAATGCCTTTGGTGAACCTGGCTGATTAGAAAGTACAAGGCCACCACGTAGACATCCATGAGGATCTCTAACACAGTTTTTGGAGTTGGCCTGGAGTCAGTCAGCCTGCTACTGCCAGTGGTCAAAGAACCTGTTTTGTGGGCTCATGTCAGATTGGGGAAGTATCTCCTGAAATTGTGCAGATAGAGCATGACCTCCAGGAAGTCGTACAAGTTGCTGTTCACAAATGATTAAGACAATGCATAGGCAACACAGCACTGCCACATATTTAGACTTAATTGTAGGCAGTCTTTCTTTCATTTTCCTTCCAGATCAGGGAGAAGTTGCAGGTTCCTTAAAGTTTTTATTTTGTAAAGACCTATGCTGGATGTCAGAGATCAGTAGGAGCAGATAGTGGTCTCAGATAGAGGACTTGTAGAAGTTGTAATTCTACAGAGGCAGAATTCTGTATTTATTACAAAGGACACTGGGACTGGGATAAAGGAGGTGAAGAGACTGATAAAACTGTCACAAAAGGGAGGTGGCCAGTTACACTGCTGAAGGTCTCTAACTCTGAAGGGAATATATGTGAGGGACACTGGATCTGTTGAATGGTCTCACTTATGTAGTAGGGTGGCTCCTATACTTCTGTCTAAAACCACTTTCCTAAAGGTCTCGTGCTCATCCAGAATTCTGGAAACCGAGATCATGGGTGAGATCTGGCTTGGATGGGAGCTGGGGTGATGGGAGGCACAGACTATAATGATGGCAGAAATATGACAGTGAGGAGAGGGAGTGGGTTTTCCAGGATATGGTGGGGTCATGGGCCTCTAGTCAGAGCCAGAAATCCAGGGACAACACATACATTAAATGTCCCCAGTTTCTATCCATGCTGCAGTGGCCTTATATCAGGTGGGAGAGAGACCAGCCAGACCAGAGAAAGCTGTCTGACCCACTTGAGTCCATCATTGTTTCAATCTAAAGACTGGAACCCACAAACCTATGTTCCACTGGCATGTGAAACATCCCTTCATGAGCCTAAGAACCAGGCTACCCCATGGGCTGAGGTCCAGCAGACTATCTGGTGGGATAAATGGGACCTCTTTGAACCAGGCATCAGTAGATAAAGTAGCCTGCTCTTTTTCAGACAAGCCCAGCCACCCAAGCCTGCTAGCTGTGGAACGAACAGAAAATGTCAACTAGTTGAGTTGGAACATACCTCACTTTATTTGGCCAATTGTTTGGTTTAATTAACAGACACACTTCCAGACACACTTTGTCTCAGTTGTTATTTTCAATTAAACATTGAATCTTAATTCAGTCCTTTAAAATGATGACAAAGGAATGGCATTGCAATTTGCCTGTTTTCCTGAACATCTCTCTGTTACTGTAAATAAATATATTTATTTCTGTAAATAAATGAGATAAAACCATGGTTACTATTGAATACAACCATTGTAATTATTATGTCATCATGATATAGAGCATAGTGCAGGGCTAGTAATTGATAGCCTGCTCCCAGGGAAATGTTTATGTTAACCTTCCCTCTATCCACCCACCTTGGCCTTCTGAGGTAAAAGTGGAGCCCATTACTTCTCAATGACATGAATTATCTTTTTTTTTTTTTAGTTTTTTAAATATTTACTTATTTATTTGGCTGTGCCGGGTCTTAGATGAGGCATGCAGGATCTTCACTGCGGCATGCGAATGCTGAGTTGCAGCATGTGGGATCTAGTTCCCTGACCAAGGATGGAACCCGGGACCCCGCATTGGGAGCATGGAGTCCTAGCCACTGGACCACCAGGAAAGTCCCATGAATTATTTTTTTTGTATGTGGGGATGACATGGTATAACTATATCCTCAGTAGGTTTATGCTTTGAGTTGCTTTACAAGTTGTAGTAGCAGATTTGCCCTGATTGATCAACGTTCTGCAGTTAGGGTCTATATTAGTTAGAGTTCCTCAATTGTACACAACAGGAACAGACTCTGGAAAATTTGAGTGGAAAATAAATGTTTTAGAAGGATAATGGGAGAGCTGGGGAATCTTCCTAGAGAAGGACAGGAACCAGGATATCTCTAGAGGTTTGGACGGCAGGAAGTCCTTGACAGTCTAAGGGCACAGCTGCGGGACAATGGGTGCCAACCAGATTTTCAGTGTCTAGGTCACATCATTCAAGATTCATATCTCAGGGGCTTCCCTGGTGGTGCACTGGTTAAGAATTTGCCTGCCAATGCAGGGGACACGGGTTTGAGCCCTGGTCTGGGAAAATCCCACGTGCCAAGGAGCAACTAAGCCCGCGTGCCACAACTACTGAGCCTGCGCTCTAGGGCCCACAAGCCACAACTGCTGAGCCCACGCGCCACAACTACTGAAGCTCATGTGCCTAGAGCCCATGCTCCGCAACAAGAGAAGCCACCGCAATGAGAACCCCGGGCACCACAATGACGAGTAGCCCCCACTTGTAGCAACTAGAGAAAGCCTGCGCACAGCTATGAAGAACCAACACAGCCAAAAATGTTAAAATATTAAAAAAGAAAAGATTCACATCTCAGGAGAGCCTGTTGGCCTAGCTCCTTGATTATGGGATAACAAGGCAGTTTGATTTAGTCCCACCAAGACTATACACACTGGGGGCAAGGTAGTTTCCCAATCAGAGTGCTGTTCCAAAATAAGCCTTGTGTGGTACAAGGGCTCCAAGCCCCAACTGTCCACAGTTGCTCTAATCCTGAGTGCCCCCCAGGACTTGCTCTCCTTCAGTGGCTTCTGCAGCTCTCCGAGGGTCGAATATGAATCCTCACCACTTCTCCTGTTCACCAGGACCACCACATGTCATTGTCCTCCACCGCTGTGGCTGGGACTTTGGACGTAATGAAAAGGTTTCCTACAATTACAACTTTTATAGCCAACAGGCAAGACATTTTGCCTACAGAGAAATGATAGTTCTGTTTTTAGGCCCCCAAAATACCATATGGATCCTAAAGTTTTCAGTTCTCCAAGTGAGCTCCCCAAGTGGGAATATTTGAGTGCGCTCCTCTGTGTCACACTTAGGAATACTTCTCCCTGCCAAGGTCATCAGTATCCTAACCTGAAGCATGTTTCATCTTATTCTAACCAACATCAGGGTGAATTCTTTTCTTGATCATGCTATCCTTATCCTAGGCTTATCCTCCCTCCCAATGTTTCAGGGGTGGTATTAGTCCCAAAGTCTCCTATGCCACTTCTCTCATGGACTGAGGACTCCTGGCTGTGTCCGCTGATGTCCCGGAGATGTGCAAGTGAGGTCCTTAATGTGACAGAGTTTAAGTGTCGGCTTGTGGTAGGGTATGCAAGGCATGTACAAATAAGAGGCTCCAAATTGTGCTGGGGAGGCTAAACTTATCATGGGCCAGGATACATGGTGGGGGTTAGGATCGTTTCAGTGGAGATAAATTACTTGGAACTCCAGCTTGAATCCTGTAGCAACAGAAGGCAACTAATCTGCCCTCCACCACATATGGGGCCATTCTGATAAGAATCAGCACTGTGGGAATAAGGTCAAGAGTCCAGAGGACTCCCAGGGCTGAGGAATATGTGTTACTGGTACTAAAACTCTAAATGCACTTTCCCACAGAAATACCGTTATAAATAGTGGTCAGGGTCTTTAGTATTATTAGTACAATATTTAGGTACATTAGGGTTCTGTAAGCTTTTGTGGGCTTGCCTTGGGGCAGAGGCACAATTTGTAATATTGTTTCTATAGGAAAACTGGTTCCCAGTTCCAGACAACAACCCAACAAGTAAACTAATAAGCTGGGAATTGCCTATTTTGAGGCTTTTCACTGGTAAACACAATAGATTCATAAGGCTTTCATAGTCAAAATGAACTTACAGCCTGTAGTCTACGATATTGGCTCTGAGCCCAGAAGCCCTCCTCTGCCCCTGTGTCCTCTCTCTGCTGAATGTTTTGATTGAATTCCTCATAGCCTCAAGAGTCCATCAGAGGCTCTATCCTCAGATCCACCTGCAGGCATTCCACTAAGTTAAAAGCTTAGTACAGTCGGCCCTCCATATTGATGAGTTCTGCATCGAAGGATGCCGAGGACCAACTATGGGATTTGAGCAACCATGGATTTTGATATCTGCAAAGGGTCCTGAAACCAGTTCCCCCACAAATACCGAGGGCTAACTGTACCTTTAATCCTAAATTTTTAAATGGAAACTTTTCAGAATTACAAAAAGGCATAAAGAATAATGAATGCTTATGTCTCCATCTTCAGAAACAAAGTATGAACTATATAGTTGAAGCCTTTATGGCCTGTCCCTGGTCTCATCCCATCCTGGCCCTAATCCAAGTGTTTGGGGATGGGGACTCAGCCCATGTTGTAGAGGTATCAATTTTAGGAAACGGAGAAAACAGTCAGTATGTGTCAGGCCCATATTCTAGAAGGAGGCAGGGAAGGCAGTCCAGGAAGAATCAGGACAGGGTGTCTCAGGAGCTGGATTTGTCTAGCCCGGCAGATGGTCTATGTCTGACAAGCATGGAATCAAGGCCAGGAAATCAGTAATCATAGGAAAGGGTGGGCAAAAATGGAAGAAGTCTCATCAGAGAGGCCACCTCTCTGAGTTCAACATTTCTAGGCTACAGGAACAGGGCAATAATAGATAAAAGTCCATTCACTCACTCAGTCATTCATTCAGTCATTCATCCAACAAATTAATCCCTGTCTAGGTCACAAGCTTTAGAGGGGAGAAATATAAACAAGAACAACAACAACAACAAAAATGGCCCTGTTCTGAAGAAATCTTGATTAGAAAAGGAGAGGACATATAAAAATAGTTACAATATAATATGGTAAGTTAAAAGATAAAAGTGTGCTTGACAGGGCTCAAGAGGCAGGCTGGGTCAGCATCAAACCCGTACAGCAGTGTTAGTTTAAGAAATAATCCAGAATGAAGCTTCTTAGGGAGGGAGTAGAGGGTTTGGTGGCACAGTGAGGATATGAGAGATGTTCTGGGCCAAAGGAAGGAGGTGAGATGGCAGAGGTCAGAAATTCAGATTCAGTGGGTAAAGATGAATCAGGAGCAGACAGAGATCTGGAATGAAACTGGAGTTCAGGCACTGGACAGGTGGGACAACTGTCACCTTGTGCTTACAGGTCCTCCTTTAGCTACCATTCTAGATACCACCTTCCTGACACCACCATCTGGACTCCATAAACCGCTCTAATCCCCTTACTTCTCTATTTCTGCTTCTCTTTACCCCACCAGACATTTATTTGTGTCCTTAGGACTCCTGTCTGTTGGTGGACAATTTCTCCTACTTCTTCAACTTCTTCACAGAATTAACTCTAGTAGACAAAATTTGGAGTACCTCCACAGCTCACAAAGACCTCATAGCACCTCCCCTCACCCATAACGGTTCCTCCCCCAGCCCTCTACTCCCTACTGGCCACAGATGGCTAGAGTTGATTTCTGTTACATGCAACTAGAGACCTAGGTAATCTCCCACCACCTTCTAGCCTGAACTGAAACCTGGCTTTCCCCTGAGGTTACCACTTCCCCTGCAGTCCTTTCAAGTAGAAGCTATTTATTCCTCCCTGCCCCACGTAGAGAGAGGCACTAGCAACATTCTTCTAGCTCCTGAAGCTAGAAATTGAGCAGTTTCTCCTCTATTCTAGTATGAAAAATCTGCCCCACTGAGATCCGTGCCATTCAACTAGCCACCTTCTCTCCTGTCATCTACCAACCTGGTTACACCCTCACATTTTGTTAAACGCCTGGCTCATTTCTTCACCCTGTGGGAGAGGCATTTTGCTGACTTTGTGGAACACCCACTCAGTGTCCCAGCTTCTTAGTTCCTTGACCTTTCAAACTCAATGTCTTCACTTCCCAGTCTACTTCAGTGTACTCCTGTGACCACACCCTGTACTTTGTCACCACCGGTACAGTTTCACCATGGAAAATGTAAACTCTCTATCACTGTGCCTACCCATCCAGCTCTCTCTGACACAATCTGATGGATTGAGGCCTCTGCAAATTTTCAGCTATGCTTTCAGCTTCCTGGATAAAGCTTTTTACTTGTTTCTCATTTTACTTGCCCTTTCATCCCTGGCAATCATTACAAACCTTCACCATCCGTCCCAAGCTCTACACAATCAGGTGAAACCCTGTTCATTTATTAATTTACTCATTAATACTATTCAACAAATATTTATTACATACCTACTATGTGCCAGGTACTGTGGCTACAATGGCACAGCTTTGCCAGTGAGGAGCTCAGAGTCAAGAAGGAGGCCAATCCAATAATCACAGAATATAATTACAAACCATGATAAAACCTGAGGGTAGAGCCAGGAGGTAGAAAGGAGAATTTCAGGAAGAAACAGCATGAGCAAAACTCTGAGGCAGCATGGAGTGTGGTTTGAGGAAATGAAACAAAAAGACCGATATGATTGGAGACAGAAAACTAGAAAGAGAGTGGAGCCAGGGGAAGCTGAGTGAGGGGAGTGATAGGGTAAGATCTGCACTTTGAAAAGACCATTGTCAAGGGATGAATAGGTGGAGCCCAGGGCCTTTTTTAGGGCAGTGAAACTGTTCTGAATGATACTGTAATGGTGAATACATGACAATATGCATTTTTCAAAATCCATTGAACTGTATAATACAAAGTGTGAACCCCAATATGAAGATGGGCTTTAGTTAATAATAATAGTATATTAACATTGGTTCATCAACTGTAACAAATGTACCACACGAATACAAGATATTAATAATAGAGGAAACTGGGAGTAGAGTAGAGAGGGGGTATAAGGGAACTCTCTGCTGTATGTGCTCGATTTTTGTAAACCTAAAACTGCTCTAAGAAATAAAGTCTACTAATTAATAAAAAATAAATAAGGGGAAGGGAGAAGACCACTGGCTGCTGTGAGGAAAGTAGATTGGAGGCAGAGGAAATGTGGGCAAACCATTAGAAAGCTGTCCCAGAAGTCCAGACAAGAGAAGATGGTAGCTCGGACTAGAGTGGTTATAGAGAAAAAGGAGAGGGACTTCCCTGGTGGCGCAGTGGTTAAGAATCTGCCTGCCAATGCAGGGGACATGGGTTTGATCCCTGGTCCGGGAAGATCCCACGTGCCACGGAGCAACTAAGCCCGTGCGCCACAACTACTGAGCCTGAGTTCTAGAGCCTGCGAGCCACAACTACTGAGCCCGCATGCCACAACTACTGAAGCCCACGCGCCTAGAGCCCGTGATCTGCAACAAGAGAAGCCACTGCAATGAGAAGCCTGCGTACTGCAACGAAGACCCACTGCAGCCAAAAAATAAATAAATTAATAAATTTTTAGAAAAGGAAAAAGGAGAGAAATGGATAGAAGATGGTATTGACAAGACTTGGTATTGGATTGGATATGGGTTGGGGACCAAGGACCACTGAGATTTCTGGCTTGCCCTACTTGATGATTGAATGATGTCCCTTGATGATTAAACGAGGGTCTAGGACAACTTTATCAACACTGTTACTACTTGCTAAGAAACCATTGAACACAGATTCTCAGCATGCATGTAAATATGATGCTCATACGAAAGACATTTCATTGCCTGCTTTTCAGCTCTGACTGTGATGATTCCCCACCAGACCTTGTTTAAAAGGGGTGGGGGGGTCATCGCATGAGTTCTGTTCTTGTTTCAACCATTAAGTGAAGTAGACAAGGTTATTTGGCTTTTCTGGGCCTCCGTATTTACACCAGTAACACAAGAAAGCTGAACCAGGTGGCCTCTGAAGGGTAGTACACAGTTGGAACGGGGATGCCAGGGGTTTCTGGTAGCCAGAGGTCTTCCAAACACTGAGTACTCTTCATGACTGTCTCTCCTCAACCCCTGGGCCTTCACAGTGAATGCGCTAATATAGCCTATTGGTTGGTCACTGTTCTGCTCCTGGCAGAGCTACAGTTCCTGGATTCCTGCTTCCGTGTTCCAGGACCGTGACTAGGGTCTCTGCATGAACCACCATAGCCTCAAGTAACTATGGACCAACATCAAATACTTCTCTCTAAGTCAGTTTTGGGACACAATACCAGATGGTCCCAGAGAAACTTTAGTCCTCTGTGTGTTTTTATTTCAAAATCAAGCCTGTCTTCAGACAGCAGAACAAATGTGCCGACATCCTGTTCCAAAAACCAAAATACACAAACTCCCAGGAACCACCAGCCCTTTAGTCAATCTGCCTTCTAGAGAATGCTCTTACTATTCAGTACTCCTGGGTTTACCTCCTTTCCAGCCACACCACTAACACAGCATAGCACTTGTAGCCAACTGAGCCATGCCAACTTTGTTGCCAACCACAATCAGCAAGGTAGGGGGCTGCCCCTCGATCTGAATTTCTCCACATCAACTCCTATCTATAGGTTCCTACAGGGGAACTCAGGGTCATATGCTTTAATTGTGGCCATGATGCCTTTGCATACCATGGCTTGTCTGAAACACTTCATTGAGGGAATTCCCTGGCGGTCCAGTGGTTAGGACTCCGTGCTTCCTCTGCAGGAGGCACGGATTCGATCTCCGTGGTCAGGGAACTGAGATTCCACAAGCCATTCAGCATGGCCAAACAAACAAAAAATAAAATAAAATAAAATACTTCATTGAGAACTGCCTAAAGTAAACACGATGACATAAGTCTGGCATAAAAACCAGCACTATGTTGAAAGCTTTGGCACTTAGGCTCAGACTAAGGACTGTCTCAGAGAATCCAAAGGCCTCTTGCTCTTGCCACATCTTCCAGCCAGCCCTAGGAAGCACACCTCATGGAAACTATCACTGATTTATCCCTACCTAAGGCTATGATACCTTCCAGCAAGGAACATGGCAGAGTTTCCCTACGCCTCACTCTGGCCATGATTTGAGTGATGAACTCTGCCTTATGTTATGTTCAAGACCACTCCTGCTCTCTGCCCTGCTTCCTTCTCAGAGTCCCTGAATCAAATAAGTGCCTTCTAACTTTCTATCTCGTGAATGAGAAGGCTCCCTATGGATGACATCCTTCCACATTTAGATTACTGCTCTGGAGTGTAAGCTTATCCCCCAGTGGTAAATATGTTAATTCTATATAATGTCTGCTACACTATAATTTCTTCCTTCTATGGCTTACCCTTTTTTTTTTTTTTTTTGCGGTACGCGGGCCTCTCACTGTTGTGGCCTCTCCCGTTGCGGAGCACAGGCTCCGGACGCGCAGGCTCAGCGGCCATGGCTCACGGGCCCAGCCGCTCTGCAGCATGTGGGATCTTCCCGGACCGGGGCACGAACCCGTGTCCCCTGCATCGGCAGGCGGACTCTCAACCACTGCGCCACCAGGGAAGCCCTCTTCCTCCTATGGGAAGCTTATTATTAATAGTTTGAGTCAAACTGCAGTTTCCTGGCCAGTCACTGTATTAATTGTCCTGGGTCAAATGCCAGCCCTTAGTCTGATCAGCTCTGTCTGGGGAAAGGGGAGTGTCGTAGTAATAAACATGACAACCTATTGCTGTTGCTCATGAAGGCAGCCAGTTGGTCCACAGAGTTTCCAGCAACTGATCCCAAGGCCTGCTTTGAACAAAGAAACTGAGGCAACTAGAATACACCTGAAGCACTTTTGTGATGATGTGATGAATGTCTCTCTTTCTGACTAAACAATAAGCTGCATGGGGGCACATAGTAGGTGGTCAATAGGTATTTTTCAAATTAATGAATAAATGCATAAATAAAGCTGAAAGGCGGTAGGATTAAGAGAAGCTGGGGAAGTCAGGAGGAAACTTGAATGAGTCAAAGCTTTGACTAAGTCAAGTTATGAGTAACCTAAGTTATGAGTAAGCAGAGCCTATTATGCAGAAAAGACTCAGAGTAGATGGTAAGAAAGCCAGGAGGTAGTGAGTGGAGAGTGTGGCGACACACAGGGAGTAGCTGAGTCACTTAAAAGTAAAGATTCACAAAATCTGTGGCTGAGGTCTTGGAACTGCCTGGAATCCATAGCCACTCTCCTATTCCTGTTCTTCCTTACCCTGATTGCTCATCCTTCCCTGGGTTTCTATAAATATATATCTTTACAATAAACCATTTATTAGTAAAGGTAACTTGAGTGAATTGCAATTTGTTGGGGGGGTCTCAGCTTTGGGCAGCCTGAGGATAGTACATGAGCTCCAAGGAATCCAGTTGTTATTTGAAGCACATTATCCCTTTCTGGGGCCAGCCCATATGGAAGTGTCCTCACATGCTTGAATTCAGAGTGGAGCTGAGGCTCAGTCTACAACTCCTGCCATCCATATCTTATTTTTTTACTCCACATTTTAAGAAAACTCTCTTATCATTCTTGAGCCAGGGTAGCCAGATTTGCTTGGCCACATCTGCATTTTAAAATGGAAGATTAGAAGGAAAAAAATAAGTATTATTTTGGAATATTTATGAGTTATGAATATCATTTTCATCATATCATCAATAATTACTGCTTGATTATTTTGAGTCATCAATTGGTTAATTAGACAGCCATGCCATCAATTACCCCCATGGTCCTGAGCCATTTTTGGTGCCTGTATATATTGGTTTCTATTGCTGCTAGAACAAATTACCACACCTTTAGTGGCTTAAACAACAGAAATTTATCATCTTACAGCTCTGAAGTTTTGAAGTTCAACATGGGCCCCAATGGACTAAAATCAAAATATAATCAGGGCTTCATTCCTTTTTGAAAGCTCTAGGGAAAAATCTGTTTCCTAGGCTTTTCCAGCTTCTACAGGATGCCTGCATTCCTTGGCTCATGGTACCCTTCTTCCATTTTCAAAGCCAGTAATGGTGAGTCAAGTCCTCTTTCCATCATATCTCTCTGACCCTCCAGAGTCACATCTCCCTCTGACTGACCTCACCTGGAAAAGGTTCGCTGCTTTTAAGGACTCATGTGATTATCTTGTGCCCACCTAGATAGTCCAGAATAATCTTCCCATCTCAAGGTGTTAACCTTAATCACATCTGCAAAATCCATTTGCCAAGTAAGGTAACATATTCAACATACTTGCAGGTTACAGGGATTAGGACATGCACATTTTTGAGGAGCAATTATTCTGCAGTTACATACTGTAGTTAACAAATTCTTTTATGTTTTATTATCTCCATTTTATAGTTGGGGAAACTGAGACTCAGAGTGGTTAAATAATTTGTGCAAAGTCACATAGCTGTTAAGTGGTAAAGCTGAAATTCAAACTAGATTTGTCAGACACTAAAACCCATGCACTTTCACTGTGTCACTTGGCCTCCCAAATTTTCTGTGGAACTTAGCTCATCTATATAAAAATTGATACAGCACCAGACAAAAGATTCCTTCAGGGGCTTTAAGATTGACATTTTTGAACTCTTTAAAGATGTACTTGGCATTGCACATCTGAAAGGAAAACATATTTCTAGGGCAATACTCTCTATTTCTCCACTGAGGTGTAAAACCAGAAAAACTACTAGACACATTAAATATTTTCCTCAGAAAGACACCGTGGATAATCCTGCCTGCCATTTTATTAACCAGGAAGGCTGTGGACCTGAGGACTGCCCATGGGGATTTACTGATCAGATTCATGATCCAATCAAGTCTTCTCTTTCCATCAATGACACTCACATAAACCTGCCTCCAAGAAGTCAGTGAAGACAGCACTGAAATACTTTTCCAGAGAACTTTGTCAAGTCTCACCCCCACTCCTAATCATACAGTGACTATCACCAGCAAGAGTATAGACCAGGCTCACTACAGATGCATTCTTACCAGGATGAGAGGACTATAATGGCTGCTGAGGCTAAGAGAGCATGTTGCTTCTGTATTGAGAGTCCTTCTCTGCTGGATCTGGGTACTGTATGTTCTCCCTTCAGCTCTGCCTCTTCCACATTTCCTGTGACCCTCTCTGACGCCAGATGTTTGACTGATCAACAGCTCTCCTCCCTGCAGATTGTTTGCATGTACTTTGGTCATCCTACCTTGCTCTGCCCTCTGATATTTATTTACTCACTCTTGATTTCTGTCGATTAATTGGCCTTTGTCTTATTGCTGCTCAAACCCTTGCATTTCTTGTTGCTGCCTTGTTCTCTCATACCCTCAGCCTGCTGCCACATTCAACAGGAACACTATTTCTCTCTGGAATTCTATATAGGTAGACTGAGCATAGAGTACTTGGAGCCAACTTCCCTTAGGCCCTTCCACAGTCAACAGCCATTTATTGAGATCAGCAATGTCTTAGGACTGTGACTTTTTCTTGATTCTATCATTTTCTTACTATTTGTGTTTTTTAATGCATAATGTGATTTTGGTGCTTAATTTTTATCCTTGAATTGCATTCTTCTGCACCTCAGAATGTGCTTCTTTGCAGAGCTTGTTGTGTATGCTTCTCTTGGTGGACGCTCATAGAGAGGGATTCATTTGTGTACTTTGCAGCAAATGCATTTTATTTTTCAGATCAGCTGAATTCCTTAACACTATTCAGCAACTGGGAAGGTGGATAATAACTGTTCTCATAACAAATCTTCCAATAATAACAACAAGCATTTAGTAAGTAGTTCACATAAGTCTCACATAATATTACTTAATCTTCAATACTAGATCACTATTTTACAAATGATGAAACTGAGGCTTAAAAAGGTCAGGTAACATGTCCAAAGTCTCCTCATTAGCAGGTGATAGACAGATTCAGGAATTCAACCCCATTTTACCAGTTTCCAAAATGCAGATTTCCACTACCCATTATTGCTGCTGTTGGTTCAGATCCTAGTTTGCAACATTTTAGGAAAGAGAATATCAAATAGCCAGGTAAGCAGCAAAAAATACCATAGAAACAAAGGGAATTTTGATTACCCTCTCCTGATAGGATAAAATGGAACAAAGGTGACCAAGTAGGGTAGTATCCTAGAGGGACCAGGATACGGTGCCTGGTCCCCTCACTGTCCTAGAGTGGTGCCAAGGTATGGAGCCAATATGGGTAGGAAAACAAGGGGAGGAAATGAATAAGTAGAAGCAAAGGGGACAGTAAGGACTATAGCCTGGAGGAATTCCCAGCATGGAAACAGACATTAGTGGACTTTGTTATAAGACTCCCATGTCAACTTGCATGGATTTGCCAAGTACAATAACACAGTCTGAAAGGGACCAAACTAGAACAGGGACAGAATAAGAGACAGTATATGGTGGCTCCAGCAGCAAAGAAATGATCTTGAGTTCTGAGGCAATTGGCTTGTTTGGTTCTTTCTATCAAGGATCTCCTGCACCCCCTATTAGTGTGATGGTGACTGAAGAAGGAGAGGAGTATGGTTGACCTGGGAGGTGTCAGGAGGTTGTTGGCTAATGTGTGGAATTTCTCACCCAAGGCAGTGAGAGATGCCCAAATCATAGAAGCCAGCAGAGCTGAGACATGTTCAAGGAACCAAAATCCTAGAAGCTGGAAGGAGAGTTTGGAGGTAGGATGTGAGTGAGGAATGTCACCCAAACAAAGAGCCCAGAAAGGGAGGCTGGGTAGAACAGTGGAAAGAGTATAGCATTTTTGTCTAAAACAGCTCAGCCTTTTCACAGTTCTTTCCCAATCCACTAAGACTGTAAAGGCTCTATGGCCAGCCTGTGGCTGCTCACTCCCACGCTTCATTTTCTACCAGATCCACTTTCTCTGTCCTGATCGTCTCCATTTCTCTCCCATCTTCCTGTACCTACCCTCTGCTGCTCTGCCTGTTTCTTTGGCTAGGTAAGATAATTCACTAAGATAAGATAATCTAAGATAATCTTCTTGGTCCTCTATTCCAGCTTCAACCCTTGACAGCGTCCAGATTTGCTATGGCCCCATGCTCTGCAGCCTGCAGGCTGTCCTATCCAACCAACCTGGTTAACTCATCCCAGAACACCCCCCTGAATCCTTCTGAGAGCTAGTGTTGTTCCTTCCATTCCACCTGGGAACCTGTAGAGTGTTGGCTGTGTGCCATACCACTGACCATGTCCTGCTGAATATTACGATGTTCACTTGGAGGTTGGGGGGAATGTTTCCATTACAGCAGAGGAATCTATAGGCTTTTTAGGCTAATAGGAATTGCTAGGTTTTCCAGAATGAAAAATAAGAATACCAGAAAACCCATTTACTGAGCCACTAACCTTGAGTGTCCTTTATAATGACATTTTCAAGACAAGGCAAGGAAATTTTTCTTTCTGTCATTCACTTTATTCACATATACCATATATAGGAAAATACATGAATCTTAAGTGTACAGCTGGATGAATTTTTGCAAAATGGACACACTAGTTTAATCAGTACCCAGATTAAGAAACAAAACATTATCAGCATCCAATCCTCTCATATCCCCACCTGATTACCACTCCCCATATGGTAACCACTTTTCTGACTTCTAACAACATTGATCAGTTTCTTCTGTTTTAGAATTTCACATAAATGGAATATATATTATGTATTCTTTTGTTTGTGGCTTTTTTGGGTCAACATTGTATCTGTAAGAGTCATCCACATTGTTGCGCATATCAGTAGTCTGTTCTTTTTCATTGTTATATAGCA
Source organism: Physeter macrocephalus (assembly GCF_002837175.3). Lineage (NCBI taxonomy): Eukaryota > Metazoa > Chordata > Mammalia > Artiodactyla > Physeteridae > Physeter > Physeter macrocephalus. The sequence goes on along the minus strand of NC_041227.1, from coordinate 102,299,671 downwards.
TATTATATGACTATATATTGAATGAACTCTTTATTCATTCTACTGCTATTGGACATTTGGATTGTTTCCAGTTTTCAGCTATTATGAATAATCCTGCTATGAGCATTCTTGTATATATCTTTTGGTGAACATATGTATGCATTTCTGTTGGGTATATATCTAGGAGTAGAATTGTTTGGTAAAAGTATACACACGTGTTCGATTTTAGCAGATACTGCTAAACAGTTTTCCAAAGTTGTTGTAACCAAGGATATTTTTTTATCCTTCCTAAATCTCTTGGATCCAGAAGGAAAGGGGTGCAGCAGCAAGCAGAAATTTGGCTGGCATTGCCAGCAAGTGCAAGTTAAAAGCAACTCTTCCCTCTCCTCTGCCATTGTTTTTGTCAGGTAGTTTTCTTTCCAAGGCAAAGGGCTTGGAAAATAATGCCACCCAGCTGCAGTTGGCTGGTGGAATTCCACAACACCAGGGCTTAGTATGAAAGAATCTCAGCTAAGTCAATATAGGATACCAAGCCAGAGGGGTTAGAACAACTGAAAACTGGGCAAGAGGTCAAAGTCCATGTGGCCTAGAGGAGAAAGTGGAGTCCTGTGAAGAAAGAAGTGGGATTGACACAAAGAAAGAAGGAGATGCCGACATCAAACTGGCATGTAGGGCCAAGAATCCAGGATGAGGAGAGGAAGAAAAGCAGGTGAAAGGTGAATGGGAATGGGTGTGTGGTTCCTGACCAACTTTTATACACCAGCCTAGAATGGTCAACCAAGTTAAAAGAAATGGAAAAAAAAAGAAAAAAAAATCAAAACAAAATAATCTCATCCTATTAAAAACCAAAACTGAGTAAGCCTTGTTTGGAAACGTCTTTTAAGGATAATTGCAAACTTCCGGGAACTTGAATGGAGAATGTGGGGTTGGAACAAATATAGAGTTTTCTGTCAGAGATGTAATGTTTGTGTAACACACATCTCTCCAGACCACTCTAGTTTGACACTACAATTGGATAATATGGACAGAAGCAGCCTCCACAAGAAGGTCATTGGAACCACAGGTCCCTTCTGTACCTCTCAAGGATATAGGGGGGAGAGAAAGTCTCACATGCATTTCTGAGTGGCTATTCACTGACTCATATCACTAACCACAGCCGGTGTGCAGCCACTTCTCTGCTGAAGTAGAGAGAGATGCCTTCCTCCCACCTGTTCCATAATTAAGCCACAAAAAAGGGTGACTTTGGGCCCTGTTTCCTTGGGTGTCTTTAACGGTACAGACGTTCATTTGACTTTGTCTTTCACTTGAACAGGAAACTGAGATGACAATGTGAGTGATTTCACAATGCGCCATACTCAAAAATCACCTCTTCTTACTGACCTCCCCCGGCCCACCCATGTAATTCCTAATACTAACTGTGTGACCTCAAACAAGTTACTCAACCTCTCTAATATTTAACTTTCTCATGGGTAATATGGCAAGAAAAATACCTACCTTTCAGAGTTACTCTGAGGATTAAATGAGATGATATGTAAGGGGTCACCCTTGGTGTTCCCCTACCTCCACGAGAGGAGTGACTGCTCTGGTTGGTTAGATTCCAAGACACTGACCAGGCCATTTCCCCCAGCAGATGGGGTCATGCATGATGTGTTGGATCATACGCAAGAGAAGGATCGCTCCGGGTTTTTCTCCCTTTGTCCCCATGGGACCAAGTGACAGTGCAACCCAGGCATGCGCTCAGGCTTAAAGAGAGGGAACAGCTAGGTTGTAGTTACACTGTGAAGGTGTGGCCTGGTTCAGCCAGTGTCCATTTTGATTAGGCAGCGTCCTAGCCGTCCTAGTGGTTAGATATTTTTAATTTAGCCCCTGAAAAAGGGCCCTGTAAGCCTCCAGTTCTAGGTATGTGACCTCAGACCACCTTATCAGAAAGGGTAAGCCTAGCTAAAATTCAGGTGTTATTTTTCTTCTGCCACTGTCTCCTGTGTATAGTTCTCCCTCCAGACCTGGAAGGTGGGGGATGGTTGTGGTCTAAGGTGGGATTCTGGTATTCTTTTTTTTCTTTAATTTTTACTAGGGTATAATTGATTTACAATGTTGTGTTAGTTTCCGGTGTACAGCAAAGTGAATCCGTTATATTAAAACATATATCCACTCTTTTTTAGATTCTTTTCGGATTCTGGTATTCTTAAGCCTCTTGATCTAATATTAATTAATGGGACTCCAAACCAACCATAACCTTTAACATTATTAATATTAGTACTGTTTTGGTTATCTATTACTGCTTAATAAACCACTCAAAAATGTAGTGGCTTAAAAACAACAGTCTTGGGTTTTTGTTTGTTTGTTTGTTTTTGCCCACACGGCGGCTTGTGGGATCTTAGTTCGCCGACCAGGGATTGAACCCAGTCCCTCAGTAGTAAGAGCACACAGAGTCCTAACCACTGGACCACCAGGGAATTCCCAACAACAGTCTCGTTGGGAATCAAGATCACGCAAGCTGTGTGGCGCGGCCAAAACAAACAAACAACAACAGTCTTTTGTTGTTTTTGTTATTAATTTCTCATGATTGTGTGGGTTGACTGGTTGGTGCTCTGCTGGTCTCATCTGGGTCTCTAACATGGCTGTAGTCAGATGGCAGCTGGGGCTGGAATCTCCAGGATGGCTTCACTTCCAGATCTGACACCTTGTCAGGGATGTCCAGAAGGCCAGACCCAACTGGGATGGATGTTGACAAGGCAAGAACTCACTTTCTCACCATGAAGACCCAGGGCTTCTCCCTCTCCACATGGACTTATCAAATGGTGCTCAGGGCTCCTGCAAGCAGAAAAGTAGAAGCTACCAGACATTCTTAAAGCATAGGCTTGGAATAGACACAGTGTCACTTCTGCCATTTCTATTCCTTAAAATAAGTCACACGTCCAGCCCTGATTCAAGGGGAGGGGCTACATAAGGATATGAATGCCATCAGGTGTGGTTAACTGGGGGGATCACTGATGTAATTGACTTCCATAAGAAGTATTAGTATCGGTTTCATTTGCAGTCTCTAGATTTAGTAAATGTACACCAGGATTTACCTCTCTTCTGACTCAGGATAAGTTTTTTTCTGCATACGGTACAATCTCCATAAAGAGTTTCCTGAGAGTTGGGGGTCTCAGTGTATAGACCCACATATCCAGTCACTATCTTTTGTATGTGGTTTAATTTAAATCATTCAAATAAAGCCTCTGTTGACCCACCCTCTCAAATTTGACCTCGAAGGGCTGTGTAGAGGATTAAGTAAAATCACCTATGTAAATTGCCTGGCACAAGTAAAATCACCTATGTAAATTGCCTGGCACTCTGTGTCAGTAAGAACTCAATAATGGTAATTATTATTTTATTACTACCAGGGTCCCTAAGGTGTTGGGCTGGCCTTGGTAAAAACGTAATGAGATGACTTTGGGACGTCCCAGTTTCCCAGGGCACGTGAGTGATTAATACCCAAGAAAGCGGGTGGAATTGTTAACCTGAGATAATGGGGACAGAACAGGTTATCAGCTGCCCACATGCAAGATGAAACGAGAATCAACAAGTGCGGTGGCAGGAAGTATCAGAAAAACAACAACAAGAAGAAGAAAAAATAGAAATAGTCTGAGGTCAGGTGAATTGGAGAAAAGAATTTAGAGGATAGATATCAGAACAAAAGGAAGAACCATTTATTTCTTAGTCAGCAATAGGCCCCTAACAGGTGATAAGGGTAAGCTAATAGAGAGATTACCTGGGAGGGGAATGAGATGAGGAGCTGCCAGTTTCCAGCTTGCGAGGAAGACAGAGCCAGGTACTGACTAGACTGAGAGACAAGTGGGACCTACCTTCCCTTTGGAGCAGTATCAACCTTCCAACACAACCAATTATGGATGATCCAGACGGCGGAGGACAAAGGAAAAAACAGCCCTTGGAAAGTAATAAATCAACTCTGTCCAGAGTGAGGAACCTGAGCCAATCAAAACAGCTTTGGTCTCATCATGATTACAGGGTTAGCATTTAGTCAGTTTATAACTCACTATCTAGAAACTTCCTTTTCCCACATCTGTTACTCAAGTTTTCCTCTTAGTTCTCTGAGAAAAACAAAACAAAAACAGAAACTAATAATCTGTTTGAGAACAGAGAGATTAAATAGGATGTAAGTAAGATCATAGAGGTAAAAAGCATTTTGCAGACTTACAAGTACTCTACAAATGTGAAGTGCTATTATTTTTAAGGGAAGCAGATTCAAGTGTTGCTCAGAGAGAGGGGTGTTAGAGCCCCATGACTGAGGTGAGCAGCTAAAGCTGAAGAGAGAGGGGAGTTGTAAAAACCACGGAGAGATGGTAGTAAAACCATTGCTAATTGTTGACCTTCTGAGCCCTCCTCCAACCCCGCCACCCCCCACCCCTCACCTCTGACCCTCACCTCTGTCCCTTTTCCCAACAGCTTTGAGAGAGAAAGTGTTTGGTATTATTTACATTCAACTAAGTTTGTGAACTGAAGTTGCAAGGAGAAAGCTAATGAATATTTAACCACTCTATTAAATTAATAAACAAATATCTAGATACAAGTAATTCAGAAAGAAGTGCTGAGAGTGAAGCATAGATAATCATCTCTCTCCTAGCTTCATTTCTACTAGAGAAAGAAGAATTTCTGAACAGAAAGGGAGCAAAATTTATGGGGAAATACTTTAGTAGTAGGCTGAAAGGAGGGCAGTCATAGCAATAATTTAATTTTATCATAAACACAGCAGGAGGGTCTTGTAGGGGTTTTTGGTACTAAATTAGCCTGAAGCTACAAAGCTGTAGAACTGTATCAGAAAAGATGTTTGACTTTGTCTATAAGGTTCAGTATATTTTTCACTTATTCTTTAATTCAGCAAGTATTTGTTGAGTATTTATACATATGGTCTGTCTGCCCTCATGGAACTTCTTTTCTGGAGGGTGAGACATAAAATAAAATAATACATAAACAAACAAATATGTAAGTGGAATTTCAGGTAATGATATATTCTATGAAGATAATTAAATTGGGAAAGGGGATAGAGAATAATTGTGTACTCATAGTATATTTGTTCCCTCTGAACTTAGCACGGTAAGGGTCCATAAGTGCCAACCAAATAAATGAATAAATGACTGCTTCCTCCCAAGTTCAAGCCCTCACTACCTCATGCCTAGCATATTGTCAATTGCCAATATGGGTCATTCTGCGTACATTCTCCCTTTGTTTTCAGGCATGATGCACACCATTGCCTGATTTAAAATGCAACTTTTTAAAAATAGATTTTATTTATTTATTTGTTTGTTTATTTATTTTTGGCTGCGTTGAGTCTTCCGTGCTGTGCACAAGCTTTCTCTAGTTGCGGCAAGCAGGGGCTACTCTTCGGTGCAGTGCACAGGCTTATTGCGGTGGCTTCTCTAGTTGTGGAGCACAGGCTCTAGGCGTGCGGGCTTCAGTAGTTGCATCACGTGGGCTCAGTAGTTGTGGCTCACGGGCTCTAGAGCACAGGCTCAGTAGTTGTGGCACACGCCGCATGTGGGATCTTCCCGGACCAGGGATCAAACTCGTGTCCCCTGCATTGGCAGGCGGATTCTCAACCACTGTGCCATCAGGGAAGCCCTGAGCCCCAGGTTTCTCATCTGAGGGAAGGGAATGACAACACAGTTATATTGGTGAGGTTAGGTTAAGTTATGCTGCAGGAACAAACAATCCCAGATCTCAATGGTTTAATGCACATGAACATGTATTTACCACTTATTTGATATGTCCACTGTGGGCCAGCGTGGGCCTTGTTTCACCTGCACTGGTGGAGGCTCCACCCTCTAGTAAATGCCTCAGACTCCATGGCAACTAAGTCACATGATCTCACTAACATCAAGGGAGCCTGGGAAATGTGAGTGGGCAGATAGAAGCTGTGGGGCGGGCTTCCCTAGTGGCGCAGTGGTTGAGAGTCCACCTGCCGATGCAGGGGACACGGGTTCGTGCCCCGGTCCGGGAAGATCCCACATGCCGCGGAGCGGCTAGGCCCGTGAGCCGTGGCCGCTGGGCCTGCACATCTGGAGCCTGTACTCCTCAACGGGAGAGACCACAACAGTGAGACGCCCGCACACCAAAAAAAAAAAAAAAAAAGAAGAAGCTGTGGGGTGTCCCTGGCACACCCTTTCCCATGCCCCACATTCTAGGCAGGAGGCTCAGCATGTGGGCTCCTTGTTATGTTAAAAAATGGAGACAGTCTCTAGGTCCATCCACATCTCTGAAAATGGCACAATTTCGTTCCTTTTTATGGCTGAGTAATATGCCATTGTATATATGCACCACATCTTCTTTATCCATTCCTCTCTTGATGGACTTTAGGTTGCTTCCATGTCCTGGCTATCGTAAATAGTGCTGCAATGAACATTGGGGTGCATGTATCTTTTGGAATCATGGTCTTCTCTGGGTATATGTGCAGGAGTGGGATTGCTGGGTCATATGGTAGCTCTATTTTTAGTTTTTTAAGGAACCTCCATACTGTTCTCCATAGTGGCTGTATCAATTTGCATTCCCACCAACTGTGTAAGAGGGTTCACTTTTCTCCATACCTTCTCCAGCATTTATTGTTTGTAGATTTTTTGGTGATGGCCATTCTGACCAGTGTGAGGTGGTACCTCATTACAGTTTTGATTTGCATTTCTCTAATAATTAGTGATGTTGAGTCTTGTCATGTGCCTGCTGGCCATCTGTATATCTTCTTTGGAGAAAAGTCTATTTAGGTCTTCCACCCATTTTTTGATTGAGTTGTTTGTTTTTTTGATATTGAGCTGCATGAGCTGTTTGCATATTTTGGAGATTAATCATTTGTCCGTTGCTTCATTTGCAAATATTTTCTACCATTCTGAGAGTTGTCTTTTTGTCTTGTTTATCATTTCTTTTGCTGTGCAAAAGCCTTTAAGTTTCATTAGGTCCCATTTGTTTATTTTTTTGTTTTTCTTTCTCAAGATTGCTTTGGGTATTTGGGGTCTTTTGTGTTTCTATACAAGTTGTAAATTTTTTTGTTCTAATTCTGTGAAAAATGACATTGGTAATTTGATAAGGATTGCTTTGAATCTTTAGATTGCTTTGGGTAGTATAGTCATTTTCACAATATTGATTTTTTCAATCCGAGAACATGGTATATCTCTCCATCTGTTTGTGTTGTCTTTGATTTCTTTCATCAGTATCTTATAGTTTCCTGAGTACAGGCCTTTTGCCTCCTTTGTAGGTTTATTCCTAGAGATGTACAGCAAAGGGAAGTCTACTCAACATTCTGCAAAAACCAGCTCCCCAGCAGCCTGCGCTCTCTTGGCCATGACAGTCAGAGCCCTGGTTTGGGTGTAAGTGATAGCACCTGGTGCTGGTGCGTGGTGAGCACCCTAAAATGCATCCTTTATCATGCCACTTTTCTACTCTAAAACTTTCAGTGACTTCCTATTGCCTTTTTGTTTTTTTAAACAAAGTTTAAAGAAAATAGTACATTTATCTATCACTGAATCTTATTTATTGATGAATATTATTTCTCTCCTAGGTCTTACTAAAGACATGTGATATCCTTTTAAGGTTATTATTAACCTGAACAACTTTACAGGAAAGAAGGTAGTAAACAGTAAACTATATTTATGTCACTCCAAACCTTTGAACTATGAAATCACTAAACGTTAGCACTGAGAATGGCCTTGAAATCAGTCGAGATCAACTCCTTCATTTCATAGGTGAGGAAACAGAGAACAAGCAGATAAGTTGCTCAGATATGGATACCCAGCCAAGTGAAGGCCCTGTCACACCTAGAACTCAGCTCTTCTATTCTCTCTTTCTTTCCACTACACTACATTATATGTATATTTACATATTTACATTATACATATATTTCTACATGGTTTAATCATTATATATGCTATTTTGTGTCTCTTCTATTTACATTACTCTATGTACACATTTCCATGTATGGACATTAAGCTAGTTCTTGTCATTTTTGGTAGCTACATGGCATTCCATCATATCCATATAGGCTATGGTCCTTTATAAACCATCATTTTGAGTTGCATAAGAAAGAATGCTAGCCTACACTAATACTTTGTGTTAACTGTTTTCAATAATAAAATAATATCTGCTGCTGCTTTGTAAATTAAGTTAGAAAAAATCATATATTCTTAATCTGGTTTACTCATATTTTCTTTTCTAAAACCAGGCCTGCTCATTTTGTGTGTTTTCTAAGTGCCATTTGTATTTAAGTTTTTTAAAGTATGCAAATAGGTCAAGGTATAAATAATATGAAGTATGAAATTATTTTGCATTGAAAACTGCCAAACCCACTTACTACTGATTCAAAATATGTACATATTTATGTTCCTGATCATTCTTTGTAATTCATCTCTTTGATCATGGCTATTCTGCATTTGAATATATAAAAAGGGCTTTGGAAAGTATTATTCTTTTCCGCCTTCCATCTGGAAAACAGAGGGAAAGAGTCTTAAACAAAGGTGAATACCTCCAAAGTTCATTCAATACTTCTCAAAATGTCTCAAGATTTATGTCTTTGGGAAAATTAAGCCCAGAGTGGTAATCTAATGATCATTTTGTGGTGTTGCAGTATCTTATTTTTCTTGAAATTCATTACTATAAGAAAAAGCAGATTTAAAAAGAATTTTCTAGTTCATATTTGAATTGGGTATTGAATGGACTGCTTTGCATCCAGAGAAGACTTTAAAGAGCAACACACTCATAAACTGAGCTTTTTAATCATTGTTATTTTTGTAGTTCCTTCATTTCAACATTTGAAAATCACTAACCATGGATGCTGTGTAGCACTAGGAGTAGGTAAGAACTGAAGAGTAGAAGAAACTTCTCATGGGTAGCATTTCTTGCCCAAATTGTTAATAATAGCTATCATTCATTGCGCCCTTACTCTAATTGGCATTGTGCTAAGCATTATTACTACATTATATCATCTAATTCTTATGACAGTTTGGTGTTATTACCCCCATTTTACATATTGGTAAACAGAGGTTTGGAGAAGTTAGGTAGCTTGCCCAAGGTCACACAGCTAGCGGAATCAGAATACAGAGCTTTAATACCAAAGCTTATGCTTTTCATACACTACACTGCCTCTGTTTGGCAAATCACTGAGGGAAAGGACAGTAGTTTACCTTTGGAAGGGTCTCATAGGGGAGAACTACATAAAGGGTGAGGTGGTTCCTATGAGAAGAATATAAGTCCTTTTATTAATTGAAATGTAACATCTATTCTGGACATATAATTTAGTAACTTATCCCACATTGAAAGATAAAGGTTTTGAATGAATGCAGTGGGCTTATTAAAGAAAAAGAAATTACTGATTATTTACATAGTTTTCATGTTTTTTAAAAAGAAGCCTTCTAAAATCAAGCATGTCACATATTACACACACCTGTCCCAGAAGAAGACAAATGAATTCGTTTATGGTGAGCAGAGAAATGAAACTGGTATCACAATAATACATTTCCTCATCAATGATGACTCTTTAGCCTTTGGATCAATCTTCATTCTTAAGAGGTTCCTGACTTGCTTAACTTGTGCAATAGGGACATTTTTTTTTAAAAGATAGAAATTCAGAAGGCTGGCTTAATTTGTGCTGAAATTCTTTAAAATTTGACCAGGTAATATGATGTTTTTCAATACGGAATACATGATTTGGCTGCCCAAGATATATCTATTTTGAAAGTAGCTTTGTTGAGGGAAAGAGTATTAACAAAGGAACCTAGAAAGGTGGAAAACATGCTATGGTAGCCAGCCTTCAAGATAACCTAGAATGATCCTCATGTATTGGTATTCCCCTCGTACATTGAATCAGAGCTGATTTGTGTGACAAATAGATTACTGTAGAAGTGACAGTGTAGGATTTCTGAGACTAGATAATAAAAGACATTGTAACTTCTGCCTTGGCGCCTTAGATCCTTTGGTCTAGGAAAAGCCACCTACCGTGGATGCAAGGACCCCTGAAGACAGACCTATGTGAAAAGATTCTGAGGTCTCCTGCCAACAGCCAGCACCAACTTGCCATCCATGTGAGTGAGCCACCTTAGGAGCAGATCTGGTAGCCTCGGAAACTGTGAGAATAGGGAGGGTGGGAGGGAGGGGGGCGCAAGAGGGAAGAGATATGGGAACATATGTATACGTATAACTGATTCACTTTGTTATAAAGCAGAAACTAACACACCATTGTAAAGCAATTATACTGCAATAAAAATGTTAGAAAAAAAGAAACTGTGAGAGATAATAAATATTTGTTGTTTTAAACTGCTAAGTTTCAGAATAATATGTTACACAGAAATAGATAACTAATATAGATGTTGCTACCTGGAAGTGAGATTCAGCCATAACAAAATCCTAAGATGCATAAGTAACTTTGGAACTGGACAACAGACTTTGGGGAGAGTGTTAGTGAAAGCCTGAAGTACCTTGAAGAAACTGTTAATAGAAGTATCCCACTCTTTTATATGGCTGCAGGTGAAGGCTTGCAAAAAAATGAGGTAATGTAATTGGAAACTGGAGGAAAGGCAATCCTTTTTATATAGTGGCAGAAAGTTCAGTAACACTGTTCCGTGCAGTAACCAAAAGGTAGAAAATGTGTATAATGAACTGGGTGATCTAGCTAGGGAGATTTCCAAGCAAAGGTTTCGTCTTGTTGCTTATAGTAAAATGTGAGAGGAGAGAGGTAAACTAAAGGAAGAACTGTTAACAGTTTAAACAAAAAGGAGACGGAATTTTATGGTTTTGAAAATTCTCACCTTCTCTGAATGGCAAACAATGCTAAAATTAAGATGTAGCTTCTGGGCTACAAATCCAGGGCACTGCTAGTAAAACATGGTCCTAAGATGAAGCCAAGGGAGTGATTGTAAAATCTTTTGTTACAGTCTCAGAAAGATTTAAGGTTGTGCATCAGAATACTATTTGGCCAGACAAAAAGTCCTCTAAAGAGATTAAAGGTATGTGTCACACAGTCTCTCAATAAAATGATAACGCACCTAGGAAGCTTAAGGGCATTGTCCATCAGTTATCTCACCAGAAGCCCAAGGTAGAGAAGAGCTTATCTGAAAGATATTTGTAGGCGTGGCTTTCATCTAATGGAGTGGACCCCAATAACATTCATGGAAGGCTCATAACATTTAAAAAATAAATATGTATGAAGAAACATTGCCATCTTGGACCAAATGGGATAGAGATAGTACAAAATGAAAAGAGGTCTTTGGACCCTCAAAGTTCCACTGGCAAGAAGTAGGCTGAGAAAAGTTCTCAGTGGTAAACATGGGCTATCTTTCATTTAAAAAAAAAAAAAAAAAAAAAAAAAAGGGGAGAAAGGGAGGATGACTCAGGGGTCAGATCCAAAACTCCAGAACATGGAGCTGAGAGCCAGGGAGAATTATTCCCAGGATTTGAGACTTAATCAAGGAATGTTCAACATTTGTTCAGCTGGTTTTCAGAATTATAATAGACCAGTGACTCCTTTGTGCCCGCCATTTTCCCTCTTTTTGAACAGTTACCCTGTTACACCTGTCTCACCATGGTGTGTTGGGTGTATGGAGGGGCACATAAGTTGTGGTTTTAGTTTCACAGGGGGAGAGGAACTGTACTCAAGGGGCTGTACTTAAGGAACTACACCCAAGGAGCCTCAGATGTACCTGGACCTGATTTAGAGGATGAGATGTTGGACTTCAAGCTAACGCTATAATGAGATGAGACTTTTGGTGACTTTGGGAGGAAATGAGTGTATTTTGCATGTGGGAGGGACATGAATTATTGGAGACCAGAGGATGGACTGTGGTAGCCAGCCTCCAAGATAGCCCTTAATTATCCTTCCCTCCTTGTATTCACACCCTTGTGTAGGCCCGTCCCACACTCTATCACAGTTAGTCTGTGTGACCAAAATCATGTAGCAGAAATGATGGTAAGTTACTTCTGAGAACAGGTTATTAAAAAAATTGCACCTTCCATTCTGGTATCTCTGTCTTTCTCTATCTCTATCTCTTGGATAACTCCCTATTGGAGAAACAAGCTGCCATGTTGTATGCAGCTCTAAGGAGAAGGCCACCTGGAAGAATACTGAAGCCTCTGGCCAATGGCCAGCTAGGAACTACGTCCTGCCAACAACCATGTGAGTGAACTTGGAAATCAAGTCTTCAGCGCTACTCTAGCCTTGAGATGACTGCAGCCCCAGCCAATATCTTGACTGCAACCTCATGAGAGACCCTGAGCCAGAGCCACCTGGCTAAGTCTCTCTCGGATTACTAAACCTCAGGAACTGTGAGAGATAATGAAATGTTTGTTGTTTTAAGATGTGAAGTTTCAAGGTAATTTATTATGCAGCAATAGATAACAAATACACCAGCCCAAGAGCCAGGACTTCAGAGCAGAAGCTGAGACCACAGAGGGAGGTCTGATGCACTCTTGCATATTGCCCCATCATCGTAACACCTAGTACAGAGCCTTGCTCATAGTAAATTTCAGTAGGTATTAAGTGAATGAGTGAATGTCAAAGCCAGTGATAGAAATGGTATAAAACTCTGTTACTTTCATCTATATTACTGTTAAATCCCTTATATACTCTTGGTAGAACCAAGAGATTCTAGAATAATCTTCCTATTTTCTTGGCTGGTCACATCTTTTGAACTCCTTTGAACCTTTTCTTGGGGGAAGAGAACAATAAAATTGCAAACCGGTTTGTATCTTGGCAGGAGTAATTATCCTGGTGACCAAAGTCCTGCCTGGAACCTTTTAGCAGGAGGAGGAGGTTCAGCAAACTGCACTTGTCTTCTCTCTCAACTTTGGCTATTCTGAGAAAAATCATCTGCTCAATAAGAAAGGAATGCTCAGCATTTTGCAAAAGTGATTTCCTCTACTTCCCTATCTTCCTTGCTGATACCTTGATGGAGGGAATAAATGTGAAACAGAAAGAAAGGATGTTTTCAGATAAGCTCCTCTTAATTAGTTCAGGCCTCTTCACTTCCTGCCTGGATTACGACAATGCCCCCAACAAGTCTCTTGGCATCTTGTTTCTAAAAACAAATCTTAGCTCAGCACTCTCATGTTTAAAGTTTTCAGTGGTTATTCATTCTCTTCTGGACGAAATCCAAACTCTTCATGATTTGGCCTTGAGGGTTACTTCTTCAGCCAAATCTTTTCTTACCAACACCAGGCTTTCCAGTTCTCCCCCTTTTCCTTCTGTCCCTCTCCTTCCCCTCTCATCTGCATCTTCTAGCTCAACCCGACTCATCCTTCAAGATTTAGTTTCGGGGCTTCTCTGGTGGCGCAGTGGTTGAGAGTCCGCCTGCCGATGCAGGGGACACGGGTTCGTGCACGGGTCCGGGAGGATCCCACATGCCGCGGAGCGGCTGGGCCCGTGAGCCATGGCTGCTGAGCCTGCGCGTCCGGAGCACAGGCTCCGCAACGGGAGAGGCCACAACAGTGAGAGGCCCGCGTACTGCAAAAAAAAAAAAAAGATTTAGTTTCAACTGCCCATCCAGGAAGTTCCTCTTGAGCCCCTCACAATAGATTAGCATACTTTACAGACCTCTTTGGCCTTGGGCAAGTTGCTCTCTAAATCTCAGTATCCCAATCTAGAAAATTGGGATACTATAGTATGTACTTACCTCAGAAGCTTGTGGCAAGGAATATAGAAAATTAATGCAAAATACTTAGCACAGGGCCTGACATATATTAAGTATTACATATTAGGTGATAAATCATACCAATTATTTAATCCAATCTCTTTATTATGTTTGAGGAAACAGAGATCCAGAGGAGTCAAATGACTATCTCAAGTAGAATAAAGACAGGGGGAGGGGAATATCTGATTTGCTTATGCAGGTTTACAATCCAGATTTCAAAGTGAGGAAATTAGGGGGAGCTGGCTTCAAATTTAATATTAAAATAGAACATTTATTGAGAAATAAATGAGGTTGAGAGTAGATGCTGTACTACTAAGAAAAATGGGAAGTCAGGGCAACTGTCAAGATAATTCAGGATATTTGAGGCTTAGAACTGAAAAGTGTTCTTATTGTCTCAACTTGCTAATTTACTTTATCTGTTTATTTCTATTTTCAACTAAGAGTGTCTGTGCATTCACTAAATAAAAAGGTTTGTAATGCCTCAGCCTTTTGTTTTCTATTGAATTAAGTACAACATTAAACCATTAACATGACCTTAAGGAAATCAATATTGTCCCCGGGCTCAAGACCACTTACTCCACAGCTTAATTGGTCCTTAGCTTTCAGCTTTTGACTGTAGACTTGTATTATCCAACACAGTAGCCACTAGCCACACGTGGCTGTTAGGCACTTGAAATGTGACTAGTCCAAACAGAAATGTGCTGTAAGTGAAAGTACATGCAGATTTTAAAGTTTTGGTTAAAAAAGCAAACCATCCCAATAATAAATTTTTATGTTGACTACATGTGAAATAATAGTATTTATGTTACATTGGGATAAATATAATACATAACTAAAATTAATTTCACCTATTTCTTTTTCTCTCTTTCAATGCGGCTACTGAAAAAATTTTAATTATTTATTTAGCTCTTATATTTCTACTGGACAGAGCTGCTCTAAACCCTTGGATTTTTCAGGATCAGGAGGGGAGCATAAGTCCTAAGGCCAAACATTGCCCTTTCCTGAACTTTCTCAGTCTCAGGTGATGTAAGTCTGTCACCCTTCCTGGAGGCCTGGCACCTCCCTTTTCCCATTCAGAATGGAGCCCTTAAAAGGATGAAGAAGTTAAAGAACAGTTTTATTGTTTTATTTTTTAACATCTTTATTGGAGTATAATTGCTTTACAGTGGTATGTTAGTTTCTGCTGTACAACAAAGTGAATCAGCTATATGTATACATATATCCCCATATCCCCTCCCTCTTGCGTCTCCCTCCCACCCCTCTGGGTGGTCACAAAGCACAGAGCTGATTTCCCTGTGCTATGCGGCTGCTTCCCACTAGCTATCTATTCTACATCCCAGCTTCCCCTTCCCCTTCCCCGTGTCCTCAAGTCCATTCTCTATGTAAAGAACAGTTTTAAATGTAGATCACTGAGTGAATCCATGTTTCAAAGAGTGGAAGACAATAGGTGATTATTGACTCAAGGCAACCTCTCAGTTCACCCTAAGATTCCTGGTTGGCTCTCCTATTTTACTTGGATTATCTCTTTTAATTGTCACAACAACGCTAACATATATGTGCTATTATTACATGCATTTTATAAATTAGTAAATGGAAGTTAGGGAGCTAGCAGGCATGGTGTGGAGTTTTGATCCTAGTTTGTCCAACTGTCCAAGTGCCATATATAGCAAGATTATGAGCTCCTGGTGTATCCTGTACCTTGTCCTTACATGACCTGACTGACACATTCTAGATGACAAATATGTGTAGTAAAATGTATACGTAGTATGACTTCAACCATATATATCATATATATATGGAAAGTCATGGGCATATGGGGGGGTAATATACATTTAAAATTTTTTCATCTTTACACTTTTCTATATCTTCCAAACTTTTGACAATGTACATATACTGTTATTTCCCTTATTCTTTCAATCACACAAAATGTCATTTTAAGAGAATGTAGGTGGCTACTGACATGTTCTCTGTATGCTGATATTGCTCTTTTCTCTCCTCTCCATGTTTCCAGTCCTCTCACAGTTGGTGTCCCTTTCCTCCACTTTGCTTCTCAATTCTTTCTCTTTCAATCTCTCTCTTCTACTTTTTCACCTCTCCCTCCTGCCTCCCCACCCCCGTCTCTCCCTTCTTTTTGAGAAGATTGACATTCAAATGAAAAGTCAGTCAAATGTTACTTCCCACCTAGTGGGTTTCGGGCAGATTCTATCTGCTGCTGGAGTCCTGAGGAAGGTGCTCAGGTTGGGCGTGGGGGGTGGGCAGTGGAGGGCAAGCCTTCTAAAAAGGATGGTTTTAGATAAAATAAAAGGTGGGGGAGGACTTTTCAGAGTGACAAAAGCAGTGGGAACAAGGGTCTGAGGATTCTCTCCGGGAAACAGAGATGAGCAGAGGGTCTCTCACCTTACTGGGCCTGGAGATTGCTGTCTCCCAGTGTGGGAACTCAGTTAGAAAGGATGTGAACCTTGTTGATTTGAGCTCCTGGATTGAATTAGTCCTGGTTGTATAATTGACTTTGATATGTGGCCTTTGGATCTGAATTGGGTTTAATAAGATTTAACTGTTTCACAGGGCTTTATAAGAATTCATTTTATCCTTCAAATCTGATTTCAAATGCTACCTACTTTGAGATGCCTGCTCTGACTTTGGTGCTCCTCCTCCAGCACTTCTATTGTGCCATAGTTGATACATACATATTAAAGCAATTACCTACGTTGTATTTTATCTTATTCTGTGGGAAATGGTTCCTTTATTGCCTTGCTTCAGGAATCTTTAGGGATATGCATGTATCTTATTCATATTTGTATCGCAGGCCTAGCACAGACCAGGAACACACTCAGTTGAGCATCAGGTGCTCAATAATGATTTTTAAACATATATTAATAGCTAACATTTAGTAAATACTGTGGCAAGCCCCATGCCTGCACTGTTTCATCCACCAGACACCTTAGGAGAAAAGTACTTTCATTATTTTATAAAAATATTTATTTTTATCTGTGGTGGGTCTTAGTTGCGGCATGTGGGCTCTTCCTTGAGGCTCGAGGGCTTCTAGGTGAGGCACGTGGGCTCCAGAGCGCAAGGGTTCTGTAGTTGAGGCACGTGGGCTTAGTTGCCCCGTGGCATGTAGGATCTTAGTTCCCCCACCAGGTATTAAACCCGCGTCTCCTGCATGGGAAAGTGGATTCTTTACCACTGGACCACCAGGGAAGTCCTGAAAAGTACTTTATTTTATTTTATTTTTTTTTTGTGGTACGCCGGCCTCTCACTGTTGTGGCCTCTCCCGTTGAGGGGCACAGGTTCCGGACGCGCAGGCTCAGCGGCCATGGCTCACGGGCCCAGCCGCTCCGCGGCCTGTGGGATCTTCCGGGACCGGGACACGAACCTGCATCCCCTGCATCGGCAGGCGGATTCTCAACCACTGCGCCACCAGGGAAGCCCCTGAAAAGTACTTTTATTATCCCTATTTTACAATGAGAAAACTGAGAGTAAGAGAAATTAATTTGCTCTAAAGTCAAATTTGATCCAAGATCGGCAAGTGGCAGAACTTTTTCTATAGACCTTTGTCTTCAAGATCTGGATTCTTCACCACCATGCGTGAATCTATATAGGTAGAGGAGGAAAGCTTTTTAATCTGTGGCTGAAGAAGTGACATATAAGAATCCATCATTATGTTACAGAGGCAATTAAGATTAAAAATTGGTAAAGTCCTAACTCACTCACTGATATCTCCAGTTTTTTGAATCACCTTTACTTCTTCCTCCCTCCTTCCTTTCCCCCTTTCTTTCTGTCTCTCTCTCTCCTTCTCTCCCAGCTAAAACTCTCGGGCAAAAAATGTTTGAACTCCTACGTTGAAGTGTAATCCAGTCAAGAACTAAATGTTTTGTGGGAAAGGGAACTAATGTTTTATTTGACTCCTACTTTTTACCATTCATTCATTTGCAAATTTACATCTATCAAACACCTACTGTGTGCTGGGAACCTTTTTTAGACACTAGAGATGCAGCGGTAAACCAAAGTAAGTCCCAGTTCTCACGGATATGATACTCTAGTGGGCACTTTACATACACTGGTTCACTTATTCCTCACAATAGCCACACCTAATGATGACAACAATAATAGATAACTCCAAACAGTGTTTATCTGTGCCAGGCACTGGGCTACGTGATTTTTTTGTGTTAACTCAATCACCACAACAACCTGTGAGGTAGGGGATATGTTTTCCTCATTTCGCAGATGAGTAAACTGAGACACAGAGAGGTAAGTGATTCGCCCGAAGTTCGAACCCAGGCAGGGTGGCTCTAATTCCCAGGCTGTTAACCACAGGCTATATTGTTTCGTTTATGTTTCTTAACATCACAACTTTAAAGTGACCGAATCCTCTCTCAGATCATCTGACTCCCAAGCCCAGGGGTTTGCTCTGCACCCCACGGCCTTGTGGAATAAATGAGAATGGCTTGGAATTTTTGCAACACTTTCTCTTCCAAAGAATTCAAACTGATTTCAACGTAATTCTCAGATTTGTGATGTGAACCCTCTTGTACTGTAAATTCTCCGGCAAGGAGAAAGATAGCGCCAGGGTCATCTCACACTGGCCGGGGCACCCAGCAGATGGCGCTATTTTAGTGGCCACCAACTGGCTACCGTCCCCCTGGGCTCACCGCCTCTGCTGAAAGCTTCCCGGCCCTCCCTCGCTCCCTCCTCTCTCCTCCTCCCCACGGAGCCTGGGCCCACGTGACCTTCAGGCGGCCAATGGGCGAGCAGAGAGGGCGAGCTGGTCCCTGTGGCCGCCATTAAAGCGAAGGGAAAACCCGTGAATTCGGATTAAAGGGGGAAAAACACCGCCCGCTGGGCCCACAAAATGGGGGAGACTACGGCGTCCCGGCGGTGAGGCCGCAGGAGAGCGGACGCTGGTCCGGCTTGGCTCAGGGACGACACGAAGACAGAGCCAGAGAATGGTCTGAGCCCGCAGACGCCACCACCACCTCCGCCACAGAGGAGACTCTGGGCTTAAGGACATCGCCGCTGCCGGCCCGGGGGCCTCGGCTTCTCTCCCAGTTCTCGCCCTTCCCGCCCCTCTGCGGGCGCCTCTCTGCCCGGGAGAATCCTCCAGGGCTTGGGCTCTGCCCTCTCGGACTCGATTTTAATTATTTATTGTGTAATTTATTATTTTTTCTTGTGGCAGGGGCACACATCCCCTCTGTCCCCCAGAGAGGGACGAGCGTCCGCGGGCTCCGCGGCGGCCTCAGTCCGGCCGGCGGGGCGAGCGCGGCGCGGCCCTCCCGCCTCCGGCCCTCGGCCCCGGGCGGCTGGGTGCCGGCCGGGCGGCGGGGGCTGCTCGCGGCGGCGGGGGGGGTGGGTGGGGAGGGCTGGCGGCCCGGCGGCCTCCTCTTCCACCGCCCCCCCAACCACCACCCCCCCGCCCTCCCCGGTGTCTGTGTTTCTCTCTCTGGTCGGAGGCGGCGGTAATGGCGGATGGTGGGTTGTGGCGCCGGCGGCGGCTGCTGTGAGGGACGATGAGTTCCTCCTTCGTGCCGAACGGGGCCAGCCTGGAAGATTGTCATTGCAACCTCTTCTGCCTGGTGAGTGCCGGGCGGGGGCCGCGGCGAGCGGGCGGTGGGGGAGGGGCCGCGAGGTGCGCCCTTGGGCCGTGGGGGAGGGGGTCCGGGTCGGATCCAGATGCCCGAGTGCCCGCGCGAGGCCCAGCCGGAGCCGGCGCCGCGGCAAGCTCCGTACCAGCCCGGAGACGCGTTCCACCCCCGCCGTCCTGGGCTCTGTTTTAGGAGTGTCGGCCTTTTTTCTTGTTTCCGACTCCCTTTTCCTCACCGTAGTCTTCAACTTGGGCTCCTTATCTGGCAGGACGCTAGCATTTCCCTCTGTGTTTCTTGCTTAACTGTTGCTTTTCTCCTTATTGACCATGTACCCCCTCCTCCCACTTTCCACTATCTCCCGTTCTCCCACTGCCTCACTCTGCTCATTTGGTTTCTCCCAGTAAACAGGACCCCGGAACTTAAGCACTCTTTTTTCGTTTTGCGTTTTTTCATATGAATCAAACTGTAGGGGGTTAGTTTCTTCCTTGGGTGACTTCACACTCTGTGTAAAAAACAGTAAATGCCATTTCATATGTTTTCTCTTTTAAACTCTGCAAAGAGTTTGCCATTTTGACAATTTCTGGCCGTCTTGCTTTTATTAGAACATTATGTTTGTGTGAGAGTGGAGCGGGCTGATGGAGGAGGTGCTGTGGTTCTGTACTAAATGTTTTTATATTTGTCTGTTTTGCCTGCGTTTTTAGAATGCTTTGAGGAGGCTGCTCCTCCTTTTATTGAAAAGTCAGGGGAAGCTGGATGTAGGGAAGACAATTGTGTAGGTTGGCCCAGGTCTGGGAACATCCAATAAAGACTTTCAAAAGTACCAACTGTTGCAAAATTCAGTCTTCAGTTAGATAGTAGCTTAGCTTCGTAAATGATTTAAAGTTTCGGTAACTTTCTTTTTTCGTTTTCCCTGTCCTATGAGAAATATTAAGAGAGTGTGTGATAGGTAAGTGAATTGAGTGGGCGGAGCACAACTAGTTGGCAAGTGTAAACTGCCAGTCGTGTATCAGCAGTTTCATTTTTGGCACCTTAGGCTTTGCACCTTTAAGTTAAAGAGTTACTGAATTCGCTCTGATGAATTTCTTTCACGATGCTAAATTGAGCTCTTTAATGCCTTTCCCCCTTATAAAATGTTTTCTTGTACAATATCCATTTATCAGCATCTCTTCAGATGTAATAAGACAGGTTTTACGTTTCTGTCTTCTCCAACTCAGTCTATTTTTGGTACTTTTAGGATCAGGTTCTTTGAAGATAAGACTAGCACAAATCTGACGGTTCTTTGTGAGCAGCTATTTGACTTTTCCTAAAAGGGATGTGTAAAGATTTAGCAAGATTTTTTAAAAATGTAGTTCAGATTTCGTTAGAGCTTTTATAAACATGGAATGATGAATCTTTAAAAGTTAATTTTGTTATAAGTTTGACACCAAGAAACAAATGTAACCAGTTAGAACAGAACTTAGGACAGAGTAAATGTTTACTCAGTGTGCAGCATTAAAGTACATGTTTATATTTAACATTGTTAAGTTTCTTTTATTTCTCCTTGGGACACATTTATTGACTTGCTGTTCAGTGACATGTCAGTATTAATTTTTTAACTGGCTTTGTTCTTTTCCTTTAATTTTTGGTTGCTGGATTATCAGAATAAGCATTTTTTTTTTTTTTTTGGTCAGTCTGCTTTAATATCGTAAGCATATGTTGAAAATTGTAATGTCTTAATGAAATAAGCGACTTTAATAGTGAGTACTTTTGATTTGGAGTGAATACGCAGTAATAAAAAAAAATCATGCTTTCTTTTCTTCAGGCTGACTTGACCGGTATTAAATGGAAAAGATATGTATGGCAAGGCCCAACTTCTGCCCCCATTCTGTTTCCGGTGACAGAGGAAGACCCCATTTTGAGCAGTTTTAGTCGCTGCCTGAAGGCAGACGTACTTGGTGTTTGGCGGCGAGATCAAAGACCTGGAAGAAGAGAATTGTGGATATTTTGGTGGGGCGAAGACCCCAATTTTGCTGACCTTATTCACCATGACTTGTCAGGTGAAAGCAACTTATTTCTAACTGACGATATAGCAATGTTGTATACTTTTCTTAAAAACATTTGTAGTAAAAGTTAAGATTTTTTTGGTGGAACATTGTTGAGTATGAAACCAGATAAAAATTCAGCTTCATGTTTTATTTCACTGGGGTTATTTTATTCTACTTAAAATTACACATATTATGGCAGTTTTTTTAAGCCTTGAATAACTATTCTTTTACCACCCAGCTTTCTCATGAATTTCTGGCAGACAGGGCCCAAGGAAGGCATGTTACATTAATTAACTTAAGAAAAATGGAATTGGGGGGCATTTCCTAACAAAGTCATAAAATACTTTGGAAGCCAAGTGTAACTCATCTTTGAGTCAGTTCTGCCACTGCTCTCTTCTGTATGAATGTGTAAACAGTTGTAGAAGGATCTAGAAATGATGTATTGTAACTTTCTCATGTTTTTTTCCCCGGGCATATAGTTACTTTATGATTTTTATTTGTGGTTACATTATTAACATATGAAGGCATATGTTAATTTTCTTATTCTTGGAAAGTGATATGTTTATTTTAGATACTGTTCCATCAAAGACTGTCTTTGATATGAAACAGTGCCAACTTGTTAGCTTTTACAGTGGGACATGAGATCATAATCTGAAAAGTTAGAGAAATAATTTTATGAGCCAATCAGTAAAATTACTTGTCTTGTTTTCTTAATATTTAGGACCAAGTGTTACTTTAGAAGGAGAAACTATAACTTCATGTAATTACTGAAGCTTGTGTTTACTTTAGAGTCCATGTTAATTGAATCTTTGATAATAGGAATGTAAATGATTAGTTGTTTGCTGCTGGGTACCAAAGACTTCAGCAAGATGTAACATAATGATTCTTGACTGGAAAATTTAAGATTTTTAGATAACTAAAAAAAGTTTTCTTACTGGAGGTTGAGTACTCTGACGTTTCTATTATTGTCTATTTGACCTATAGAACCTATAAAATTTTTGGATGTAATGTAATCCAGGTGACTATCTCAGACAAGCACTTAGTAAGACCAGTGTTTTTGCAGGAATATGTGTGTCACATTTGTTTTGATAGTTGCTTTTTACCTTCTAATGAACAAACTCTGCAGTGTTAATACTTATTTTTGAGAGTGCTTGCAGTTCTTTTATGATAAATGCTTTCCAGCTTTTCCAGCTTTCCTAATATCTTGCTGGAGAGTCTAGCCCTTAGTTTTAAGTATGTAGTGTGGTTCAAAATATGTTAAATGATGTGTTTGTATATACGTATATATACGTGTATATGATGTAATATTCCTTTACAGCATCAGCAAGATGATGCTTTGTAATTGTCATGCCAAAAGCTAAGCCTGCCAGCTTCCTTTTTTCTTTCATTGACTTGGATATGCTTGAGTTACTTTAATCTTTAAGTGGTTATAAAAACCACCTTACTGAAATATTTGAAGGCTGTTTTACTGTTGTTGATAACTATAAATACACTATACTGGCTGACTTGGGGTTTCAGTCTCCTCAGTAAAGTTGGCAGAGCATCTGAACAGACCATCCCCCATCCCCGGCCCAGAGTCCATGAAACACATTTCGTGGAATCAGAGATAATTTTAACAGATACGTAGTATGTCTTACCTTAATAGGCCTAACGTTTTGAAAATTAAAAGCCTATTAAAGTTAAATGTAAGCTGTTTTGATGTATATTAAAATATTATGTGGGTATTTTTTTTCAATGTTTCATGTTATGTGTTTAAATATGTTTTCTCCTGAAACTTCAGTTATATAAAAAAAATTTTCTTCTCTAGTTTAACTGTTTTTTAGCATATTTTCTTTAAAATGGTAATACCAACACCTGAAAATATTGATTTGAACATAATGAAAGTAATTTTGGAAGATTAGGCTTTACTTGTCAGATTTTGCTGAATGCAATTGAAGTAGTAAAGAAAAATATATTAGTAGTTGTATGTAATCATATTTTTACTGTTCCAAGTCTGTCCTGTACTGTTTTAAACAGGTGGTGTAGCCAATGGTATTTTTATAATGTTTTAGCTTTTTTTTTTTTAACTTGTCATTTACTTTAGAATGTTTTTACCTAAATCAGACGTATCTTAGAGAATAATAAGGTCTTTGCAGATAGAGTATTTTTGTCGCGCCCTTTTGTTTGCTCCAGGGACACCGTCTGCCTCCCTTTTGGGGTAATTAGTCTGCCTCTGTCTCTCTAGCTAACCCCTTTTTCATTTCTTCCCATCTGTGGCACTCTATCCCCTTCTTTTAAGCTCCCCTGAGAAGAGAGCAGCTGGACAGTAGGGGTGGCATCAGCTGCAGGAGGCAATCCTGAGTTCCAAGTGGAGGTGTAGTAGTGAGGAAAGGGGAACCGGAAGGACCCAGGTGGTAACAAAAAGCTGGTTAATTTAGTTTCAGCCTGCTCTTCACAGGCAGAGTCCTTCTGTTTGCTTCAGCACCTACCGCATCTTGTGACTGAAATATTTGTGATTATGGTGATAATGGTGCCCCTCTTGTTGGTGAGGGAAGGAGGGAGGCATTCCTTTTTGCAGATTAGAATTCTCACTTTTTCTTATTAACTCAGTAATAAAAGTACAGAGTTGCCTTTGCTTAACCCCCTTAATCTCCTTTGTGTCATCCATAGTGTATTTTTTAAAAGTAACTTTTTTAAAAATAGTTTTAGATTTACATAAAAGTTAGAGATAGTATAGAGAGTTCCTGAATAACAACCCTCACCCAATTTCTTTTATTGTTAACATCTTCCATCAAAATGTACATTTTTCACAGCTATTGAACCAATATTGATACATTGGTATTACCTAAAATTGATACTTTCTTTGGTTTTCTTTTATTTTTACCTAATGCCCTTTTTCTATCCTATGATCTTATCAAAGATACCGTGTTACATTTAGTTGTCGTGTTGCCTTCAACTGTTCTAGACTGTGACAGTTTCTCAGACTTGCTTTATATTTGATGATCTTGATAGTTCTGAAGAGTTTGGTCAGGTTCCATAGTGCCTTTTAAATTTCTGCCTGCCTCTTACATATAGCACATGTTTGGGTCACCTTCCTTTCAAGATTTTCTGATATGTAGAAATAGAATGTAAACTGGTTTTATTGCTAATTGGTAGAAGTCTGTTGCAGCAAACCAGATCTGATTTGATACATACTTTAACTCTCAGTTACTTGTTTTTTAGCAGTAGTCGATACTATGTAGTAATTTGCAAAGACTTGATGATTTTTGGGTCAGGATTTGTGCTAACTAGTACTGGCCTAACTGTTAACATTCCAGAAAGATAAATTTGTTCATAATATCCCTTGAATCCCAAATCCGAACACTTTTTTTTTCTTTTACTTTTTGCTCTGTTCCCTCTAAGAGAATGGATAGTTGGATCAGTATCCATATGTTTTGATAGAAAAAGAATTGGAGAACAGAACTCCTCTTTGATTACAACCTTTTAAATTTTAATTTTTTAAAATTTAAACTTTGTAGCAGTCCTCATTCAGTGGTTGTGTGATAGAGATGTAAATGTGGTGGTGGGTAAATTTTAGCTTAATTCCTCTGGTCAAAAGTCTTTATATTGGTTCTTTTAAGTGTACTGTTAGTTTGCTTCAGAGCAAAGGTTGTTTCATTATCATTAGTGTGTTCTCGAAGGAGAAGAGTTTTGTGGGTATTTTTATTCTGTGCCTTACCCTTTTTTGAATTTTATTGCTGTCATCATTGGCTTTTAGTTTTTCCTTTGAAACAAAAATAAAAACAACTGCTCCCTCTCTGAGGTTTGCATCTTAAAAAGAAAATCATAGTAGCTAAAATGTGATAAGACTCTTTGAGAAAACTGATACCTTGAGAACTGAAAAAACAGAATCAGTCCGGGCTAAAAATATTTATTTTTCCTGGCTCCTGTGGTATATATATTGGATTCCAGCAACATGTCAAAATACTTTTCATTATAACAGAATTTCATTGTAAATAGTGTCAAACTAAACAGGCCATTGTTTAGTCTCAGAATTTAATTTTGGATGCTTTTACTGAAGGATTTTTTTAAAAATTATTTATTTATTTATTTATTTTTGGCTGCATTGGGTCTTTGTTGCTGTGCACGGGCTTTCTCTAGTTGCGGGGGGGTGGGGGCTACTCTTCGTTGCCTTGCATAGGCTTCTCATTGCGGTGGCTTCTCTTGTTGCTCTAGAGCACAGGCTCAGTAGTTGTGGCTCACGGGCTTAGTTGCTCTGCGGCATGTGGGATCTTCCCGGACCAGGGCTCGAACCCGTGTCCCCTGCGTTGGCAGGCGGATTCTTAACCACTGCGCCACCAGGGAAGCCCTGAAAGATATTAATTACAGTGGAATTTAACCTTAAGTGGCAGCTTTAACAAGGTTGACAAATAGATAAATAGCAGCCAAGTATAGGAGTTTAGTGTCAGCCAAACTAAAAAATTGTTTTGTTCCCCAGGTAGCTGAAGAGAGTTAATTCATTTCTGTCTTCTGTTCCATAATTTACTTGTGACCCAACTTACTATGTTTGCTAGTCTCTAGGGACAACTTTGTTTGCCATGCTTTTTTGTGTACTACCCGTTTTGAGCAAGAAAGTGTGTCTTTTAAACCTTCAAATCAAAGGTAAGCATATTAGGCTTCTTTTAAACCAAAATTTTTCAGGTTTTACTGATCAATAATGCTGCCAGTTTAAGGCTGTCAGTAATATTTGTTGAATGAATAGCTTATGAATGGGCAGTTGTTCAAGACAGACACTGAGCTACACATTTAAACATTTCTCTTCATTCTTTCAAGAAATACACAGTATTTTCTACAGTGATCATTTTTGGCCCATTTATTATTCATTAGTGCATGTGGCATTTTAATAGTTTGGCAGACTTACTTAGGAAAAGATTCCTTTTTTACTGGCTTACCACTGTGGAGATATTTAAAGATGTCAGCTTTGAGAAAACTGAGTACAAGTGCTAGGTATATCAACGTTTTTTGTTTTTTTTTCCCCCACTCATGGAGAATTATTTTGATGACCTATCACATACTTTTGCATCACTATAATATGTATCCTCAGAAAAAAAATTTTTATGGAAATCAAATTTAGCATTTGAACTTAGGCATTGTTTTCTTCAAATACTTTGTAAAATTTTTTCAAGTAATGATGACGATTAAGAGTTCTAATGCTAAGGGTAGTGGAACAGTACTAAAAACAGAATTGAAGCTGTTTTCTCTGGGGATACAGGTACAAGAGGAGGAAAACATTTATTTAAATACATTAAGCAGACTTTTTCCATTAGGCTATGGTTGATTAAGTTCAAAAGAGCTAGGTAAAGATTTTCCATGTGTTCTTCCTCCCTCCCTTTTCTGTTATAATACTGGTGTTGAGATTCAAGGACTTATTTTAATTAATGTAAGAGGTTCATATCACTGTGTCTTGGGTGGCTTAGTCGTACCATTTCACTTTTTAAAAAAATATTTATTTATTTATTTGTCTGCGCTGGGTCTTAGTTGTGGCATGCGGGATCTTGAGTTGTGGCATGCAGGATCTTGAGTTGTGGCATGAGGGAATCTTTTATTTATTTTTAAATTTTATTTATTTTATTTTTGGCTGCACTGGGTCTTTGTTGCTGCCCGCGGGCTTTCTCTAGTTGCAGCGAGCGGGGGCTTCTCACTGCGGTGGCTTCTCTTGTTGCGGAGCACAGGCTCTAGGCTTGCGGGCTTCACCGTATAGGTGAAGATATACTCAAGATACTTGTTGGCCTTAGAAAATCCTAACAAGTGGTCTGTTTGTTTTATGCATAACTCCCATTTGGTGTTAATGAGCATTGTGGGCATTTGAGGGTATAATGTAAAATGAGTAAGTTCACCTGAGTTTCTCTAGACAAAAAATTTAGAGCAATGAGAGAGAAATGCTTGAATATTAATACTGGTTAATTTTCTAAACTGTATTTAGTATTCTTTTTTTTTTTTTTTTTTTTTTTGTGGTATGCGGGCCTCCCTCTGCTGCGGCCTCTCCCGTTGCGGAGCACAGGCTCCGGACGCGCAGGCTCAGCGGCCATGGCCCACGGGCCCAGCCGCTCCGCGGCATGCGAGATCCTCCCAGACCGGGGCGCGAACCCGGTTCCCCTGCATCGGCAGGCGGACGCGCAACCACTGCGCCACCAGGGAAGCCCTATTTAGTATTCTTAAACTATTTAAGTACAGGTTTAACTGAAACAGATTTTTAAAAATAAAACTATAAAATATTCAGAATTTTATGTGAAAATATTCAGAATTTTATGTGAAAATTTATATAAATTGTATTTTATGTAATACAGTTGTATTAGTTACTATTCTAAAGATTTTTAATTTACTCTTTTGGGGAAGAAGGCAAATTCAGTCTCAAGTGTTTTTTTGTTTGCTTGTTTTTTGCGGTACGCGGGCCCCTCACTGCTGTGGCCTCTTCCGTCGCGGAGCACAGGCTCCGGACGCGCAGGCCCAGCGGCCATGGCTCACGGGCCCAGCCGCTCCGCGGCATGTGGGATCTTCCCGGACCGGGGCACGAACCCGTGTCGCCTGCATCGGCAGGCAGACTCCCAACCACTGCGCCACCAGGGAAGCCCCAGTCTCAAGTTTTAAGTGAATAATTTTCTGATATTTGAAGTTTATAGTGACTGTACAACTTTGAAACGTAATGGTAACTGTGTGTCTTGGTTCTTTGTTGGTTTAAAACTTAGAAGTAGTCAGAAAAAAGATTTTGGTAGGGGCTACTTACGTATGACAAATGTTACTCCATTGTGCTTCCTAGAAGGTAAGGAGTTTTGAGGTAAAAGGCAATAAAAATAAAAGTACACTAAATAGGTTATGAAGAAGTGAAGAATTCCGGCATAATTCTCTTAGAATTAAGAATATGTGTACTTTTAGTAATCATAAATCACATAACTTTAGATAAAACTCTTAATGTTGTAGGTATTTAATTTTGAAATGATAGAACCTGATAAGGCTGAAAGCAGATTGCAAAAGATTCATTTTTTTTTCTCTCAGCAACTCACAAATATGCTTGTGATCTAGACCTTTTAAGTAATTAAAGTGAAGTCAGTATGTGCCACTTCCCTTTTCTTCTAGCCTGTTTTCTTTAATAAAGTGAAACTTGTAAAATTTTGGCTTTAAATGGAAGTAGATAAGGATGTCTGTAATATAGTAGGATGTGAAGAACTTTCTCTGTTTATTAATGATTTAAAAATTATTTCAACTCTCAAGTATTGTCATTTTCTAAAGCTTACCTCATTTTTTAAGAGCTTACCTTTTGTGAAAAAACACAATTAGTTTATTTGAAAGACTTCAACTATAATTTAGGAAACACTTTGAAGAACAACATAAAATCAACATTAACCTTTGTAGTGGCACAAATTTCTAGTGCAGTTAAAGTCCACTGTCATGCTTTTGAGTTAATGTTTATTCTGCCCATTTGTTTTGTAAATTATGAATATAAACCATGTGTCACTCTTAATATGTCTGCTTTTATTCAAAAGCATCTTAAGTTTATTATTTTTCTATTGGAATGTTTTATGCATTTTTAGTGTTTAATTAAGAAAGATTATTTTTACTTAAATTGAAAGAAGACCCATATTTATAAAATGTTTATAAAGTTACAGAAGTTATAGAAGGATACTAAATTATATTTGAAATAGCAGTTTAAAATATTACAAAAGTTAAAATGCTGACGGTAGTAGCTATCATTTATAGTAGGATTCCTTGGATGCTTTCTTACAGGTATGAGATGGGTAGAGTAAAAAGTTTTTTTTTCTGAACTACATCCATACTTATATCAAAATGACTGCATTTTTGTTGTTGGTTTTTTTGTTTTGGTAACTTCACTTGGGTGGTTAATTTGCTGGAAAAATTGAGGCTGTATAGTTAGTGAAGATTGCTATAACTTTATATCAGAAGTGCCATTTAAAATTTGTCTTTAAATTTTTAAGTTTCTCCCCCCAAGTAGAGAATCCTGTACTGAATAGTCAGCATGGGAATCATTTGGTTGTAATGAGACCTAAGGTGGCTGATAATGCACTGCTTGTTGGGCTCTTTGCCAAAAGCTTCCTTTTTATCCATCACTTATTTTTATAGTTGAGTCATGGATTAGAATGCTGATGGACATAAAATATTTTGAGTTTAATTATTAACTGTCTAGTTTTTTTGGCAAGGTCAGTTTTGTAAAGTAACTAACAAGTGAGCCAGCTTAGAAATTGGCGTCTTAGGTGTAGAATATGTAATATTTCCGTTGGTTATACAAATGTCCTTTTCATTTATACAGAAACCAAATCAGTCTGTTTGCAATATATCGTTGCCTTTTTATATGGTGGAAAAATAATTTTCAGATAATTTAATAGAATACATGGCACTTTGGCCTTTTATTCTCTATGGAGTAGCTTTGAAACCTGATGTTTTAATGTCTAGAGAGATACCGAAGTGATTGTAGCTCACTATTCTGAGGTGATGTAGGGTTTATGAATTTAGGGATTAAACTATCACACTTTTTACTTAGCTCTAAGTAGATATAGTGCCTCGGTGTTACCTTTTGTTTCTTTCATTTCTTTTGTAGAAGAGGAAGATGGAGTGTGGGAGAATGGACTTTCCTATGAATGCCGTACTTTGCTTTTCAAAGCAGTTCACAATCTGTTGGAACGGTGTTTAATGAACCGGAACTTTGTACGTATTGGCAAGTGGTTTGTAAAGCCTTATGAAAAAGATGAAAAACCTATAAATAAAAGGTAAGCTATCTTATTTAAACTCTTACTTGATATTTCTTTAGGCTTGTAAATTTTAATGACTTTATAGAAAATGTCTGATGATAAAACAAACTAATATCTTGCAGACATATTCAGGAGGTTAAGTTTGGCAAAGTACTATAAGTATTTAGTTTTCTTTGACCCCTTCATTCTTTCTTTTACACATTTGAAT
Source organism: Physeter macrocephalus (assembly GCF_002837175.3). NCBI lineage: Eukaryota > Metazoa > Chordata > Mammalia > Artiodactyla > Physeteridae > Physeter > Physeter macrocephalus. Next base: position 102,269,494 of record NC_041227.1, on the reverse strand, counting down.
AATTTTCTTGCAATGGGATAGGCTGTGTGTCAATGCAGTGGCCTAAGTTTTGATTTGGGATGATAGAAAAAATGTGGGATGAAAGCAGAGACTTATGCATTGAAGTATACTTTTTTAGTACTAGTGGAAATACAGTCATGGTACTCTGTTAAAATTAAGCAGTATTAATATTTGTTTTTAGATGGTGATCTGTAGTCATGTTTTGGGTTGAGGTAATCCTTCTCATTCTCAGACCTCTGTTTTTGCTCTAATTAAAGTAATTTAAATTTGTAATTTTCTATATAAGACGTGTACTTTTGGGGTGTTTTTCAATTTTCTTCAACTTTGAATTAGGCAAATTTAGGACACTTAATTTGTAGGATAATTGCAGATGCAGAGAAGACTTTAAGACCTGTAGTGTTAAAAGCTTTAGGTTACTACAGTTCTCTGATTTAAATAATATAAGGCACAATCTGTTAGAAGATTTAGTCCCAAGCAGTTGTTGAATTAGTGAGACTTCAAGAGAGACGAAACAGTGGTAAGATGGGATGTGGGAAAAAGAGAAGATGAAGGAAATTTATTAGTTTTCCCTAAAAGATGTGAGGATTTGAAGTATTGGTTGTGATTGTAATTATTGTTGAGATGTCATTTTTTTATGTCATGTGCACATCTTTTTTCATGTGCACCCGAAATTTTTTCAGACTTCCCTTATTAGTTTCCGTGGAATGGATGACTAGGTAAGCCTTGGAGAAATCAAGACTCTTTCATTTTTTTTCTCTCTGAAAATTAAAATAAACCTTTATTGTCAACAGAATAAATCGTACAAGTTAGGAGTGCATTCAGTTGCAAATGACAGAAAACCTAACTACCTGGCTTATGTAGGAATTGATTTTTCTCAATAGCAAGGAGTCTGGAGGTAGATAATCTGCTCAATAACGTCATCAAAACTCAGGTTCCCTCGAGTTTTCTGCTCTTTCATCTTTAGCCTTTGGGTTGTATCCTCATGGCCCCAGTAAGTGTTGCATCTCCAAACCTCACTCACAGTGGATTCCAGGCAGGAAAAGGAAGGGAGGGAGGAAGTGAGAAGGGGTGACCCTTGGATCAGAAAGTAGATTCTTTTCTGGAAACTTTAGCTGACGTTTAATTGGCTATGCTACTGAGAGAAATATTTTTTTATATGGGAACATTGCCACTCTGAGCAAAATAAGGCTCTGGTTAGTAAGAAGTAATGGAGAATAGATACTAGGTAGGCAGTTAATTAGAGGAAGGGGAATAAGTATCAGGTGGGCAATTAGCAGTGTTCACTGTATATATTTATATAGTTTTAAGAAGTCAAGCTGATTACCAAGATTTAAAATGAAATGCTGTAATCCTGAGCCCAGCTACTAGATGCGCTCCTCAGAGGCAGTCCCTTTTAATTCTTTTAACTGTCTTTTAATTTATGTATTTAAAAACTTACAATCAAATACTGTGCTGATTCCTGAGTTTTCTGTTATTTCAGTTATTAAGGATTTAATCTGTTGACTTTCTATTAATGGTTTAGCTATCTTACCACCCCAGATGCTTAGACATGGGCGCATACCTGTATGCTCTCTTCCCTCTTCCCTTCTCTCTCCTCCCTTCTCTTGCCAATATCGTTACAAGATTTGGTAAAAACAATACCTGTTGTTTGTATTACTATAATTGTATAAATATTATTTTCAGTGAGCCATTTGGTATATTAGGATTACATTCCATTTCCTCTCTGTAATTTTGTTTTCCCCAGTGTTAATGATTATCTCTTTTTTCACTTAATTATCTATGTCAGGGGCTGGTAAACTACCACCCCACAGGGCAAATACAGCCTGCCACCTGTTTCTGTAAATAAAATTTTTATTGTAACACAACCCTGTTCCTTCATTTGGATTATTTTATGCCTGCTTTCACACTACAGCAGAATTGAATAGTTGTGACAAGAGACAGATGACTCCACAAAGCCTAAAATATTTAGCCTAAAATATTTCTCTGGCTCTTTACAGATAAAGTTTGCTGAGCCCTGATCTATGTACTTATTGGTAATTTGCCTCTAGGCTATCTACCAGAAGTATAAAGAATAAATCTCCCTTCCCAACCTTTAAGGAGTGTGTGTAATCTTTCAGTTTCTTCTCTCCCTCTCTCTCCCTGTCCCTCTCCCTCTCTCTCTCTTTCCCCCCCTCCCCTTCTCTCTCTCCCCCCCTCTCTGTCTCCCCCCCTCTCTCAATATCACTATTTGAGCGCTTCATTGTTCTGTTCCAGTTTGGACTTCTTGTTCTATAAGGCCTGTTTCACAGCAGTCATCTTGGGAATTCTCTTCACCTTTTTGTCTGTGTTGGATCCCTTATTTTCTGGATCTCATGTTTTCTTTCTTTGTCTTACTGTTTTGGTAGTGCCCATCTACCTGTAGTTTCCTGAAGTACATAAGAAGTAATATTTTTGAGATCCTGAATGTCTGAATTACCTCCTTTTCTACTCTTAAGACTTTTGGGCACTAAAATGCTGACTGGAAGTCCTATGTATGTGAATAGCTCTGAAGTTGCAGGCTTTAGTATGGTGATTGGTCAGGAACCTGGCCATTTTTATTTAGAACTGTGCTGTTATTATAGTAGCCACCAGCCAGTTGTAGCTATTTAAATTTCAATTAATTGAAAAAATAAAAATTCAGTTCCTCAGTTGTGCAGACCACATTTGAAATGCTCTTATGACTGCTGGCTATTGTATTGGGTAGTGTAGGTAGAGAATATTTCTGTCATTGCAGAAAGTTCTTTTGGATGGTATTGCTTACACCAGAGCCTTTACACTTACAATTAAAATAATACCTTAGGAGCATCACTAAAGAAGTCAGTCAAGATTCTTTTGTTTTGTTTTTTTGGCAGTAAATGAAAGACTATACTTTAAATTTCACCATAAAGCTACGTTTATCTTCTGCCACACCTGTGGCTTTTACACAGTCTGTCTCCATTTTAATTAAATATAAGCACCACAAGATTTAAGGTGGTATATTAGTAGCCATTTTATATAGCTTTAGGATGTCCTTTGGTTGGGTTCCTCAATACCTTTGAAAACCTGAACTTCTAGGGAAGCTAAGAGCTATCACTGTTATGTTTTCTAAGGACTCAGTTCCTTTCTTCTTGTCTTCTAAGGTAGCACTGTCTAATAGAAATCTAATGTGAGTCGCATATGTGTTTATAATCTGGTAGTAGGCACATTAAAGAAAGTTTTTAAAAAAGTGAAATTAATTTTAATATATTTAACCTAATATATCTAAGATATTTCAGCATGTAATTACGTATAAAGATGATACGAATGAGGTATCTTCTTTTTTTAAAACTCTTTGAAATCTAATATGCATTCTGTACTTAGAGTACACCTCAGTGTTGTCTGGTCACATTTACAAGTGCTGAATAGTCATTTGTATATTGGTTTGCATTAACAGCTCAGTTCTAGGGCTTGAAGCCCAGCTGGGCTTGGTAGTGCTTACTGGTAAAAGATCTCTTCTCTCTGGCTTATGAACCCTCTTGGAATTGTATGCTAAATTGTGAGTGTACTCTAGAATCTCAAAAGTAGGGGAAACTTCCATCTTATGTCAAGGTATCCACTGTTTGCCAAGTTGGGCATAGTTACTGTCTTGTTTTTCCTTCTTTTAGCCTGTCTGTGCTAGTCTATTATTAATGTCTGTCATCAAGATTATTATGCATCCTATTTCTGAAGTCTTAAGTGATAGTATAATAGTACTTATGACCCATGAAATTTCTCTGTGATGCTTGAGTCATTAGGATTTGCATGGTCAGTTTTCCACATTCTCATGCTTTCCAGAAACATTAATGAGAAAAAAAATGAAGTGCTAAACAAGACTTTTTTCTCTCTTTTTTCCTCCCCATTAAGCTTTTCTTACTATGATTTCTTACTCTGATTCTTAGAGATTCATACACATCTGTCTTTTTCAACTATTCGTTTTAGATATGAACCATAATAGAGAAATTTTTTTTTCTGAAGGGGAGAAGGGAATGAGCATAACTGGCCAAGCAGTGTTTGAAATCAGGGCTTAATATGTATTAAATCAATTCTCAAAACAGACCTATTACTCCAGTTTCACAGTTGATAAATCTGAAGCACAGGGAGGTTAAGGAACTTGTCCAAGGTCTTATTTCTTGCAGGTATTGGAGCTGGATTATAGGGCATGAAAAATATGAGACAGATTGTGGACCCTGTAGACTACTATATCTCCTGTACCTACATCTTTTTAAAGTTATTGGAAATAGTAAAACAGAAGACTTAAAAATTAAAAATATTAGGGAGATACTATATTTCCTGAGCACTTGAAGTTGTAAACCAGAATAATACGTCATTGCTTTCTAAGTAGTCTTTACTGTATAATATAAGTAATGTGTTCACTGAGTGAGCAGAAGTATGTACAAAATCACAGATAAGGTGTTTTATTCTGGATTTTAATATAGATCTTTTGTTCATTGAGATATGGCAAGGGTACCTGATATTGAAATTACACATATAAATTTAAGAAATTTAAAAAATTACTGAGGGGGCTTCCCTCGTGGCACAGTGGTTGAGAATCTGCCTGCCAATGCAGCGGACACGGGTTTCATCCCTGGTCCGGGAAAATCCCACATGCCGCGTGGCCACTAAGCCCGTGCGCCACAACTACTGAGCCTGTGCTCTAGAGCCCACGAGCCACAACTACTGAGCCTGCATGCTGCAGCTACTGAAGCCCGTGTGCCTAGAGCCTGTGCTCCACAGCAAGAGAAGCCACCACAATGAGAAGCCCGTGCACTACAACAAAGAGTAGCCCTCACTCACTGCAACTAGAGAAAGCCCCGCGTGCAGCAACGAAGACCCAATGCAGCCAAAAATAAATAAAATAAATATATATATATATTTTAAAAAGAGCTTAAAAAAATTACTCTGAGGGCTACAGAAATACAGATTTAATGCAGTGGTTCCCAAACTTGTCTGGATGTGGAATCACCTTGAGAGATTAAAAAAATAACCTGTGTATTAACCTGGGAGTGTGGTCTGGGCTTTGGAATTTTTAAAAGATCTCTGTGTGATTCTAATGAAAGACAGGTTTGAAAACTATTGCATTGATGGAATAAAAATCTAGGAATTAGGATGCCTAGGATCTTTTTGTGGGGGATGTAAATTATTTCAAATAATGTTAAAATGAATGATTGTGAACAGTTGTGCATAATTTTAAAAGTATCACCATAGCATGTTGCTATTAGATAACACAACATAAATAGAAATATAGGATCAATTACATAAATTTTATCAATCCAGTGATAGAATAGGATTCTTTTTTTTTTTTCATTGTGGTAAAATATACACAACAACATTTAACATTTCAGCCATTTTTCGAGTGTATGGTTCCGTGGCCCTAAGTGCATTCACACTGTTGTGCAGCCATCACATTATCTATCTCCAGAACTTTTTCATCATCCTAAACTGGAAATCTGCCCATTAAATGATAACTCCCTGTTTTCTCCCCCTCCCAGCCCCTGGTAACCACCATTCTACTTTCTGTCTCTATGAATTTGACTGTTCTAAGTACCTTACATAAGTGGAATCATATAGTATTTATCTTCTTGTGTCTGGCTTATTTCACTTAGCATAATGTCCTCAAGGTTCTCATCTAGGTTGCAGCATGCATTTTCTTTTTAAGGCTGAATAATTTTCTGTTGTATTTTTATACCACATCTTGTTTACCCATTCACCTGGCATCTGACATTTGGGTTGTTTCCACTTTTTGTCTATTGTGAATAACGCTGCTGTAGATATTAGTATACAAATATCTGCTTTCAGCTCTTTTGGGACTATACATAGAAGTGGAATTGCTAGATCATACAGTAGTTCTATTTTTATTTATTTTTTGAGGAATCGCTGAAGTCTTTTCCGCATTGGCTGTACCGTTTTATATTCCTACGAGCAGTGCAGGAGGATTCCAATTTCTCCACATCCTCACCAACACTTCTTTTCTTTTTAAACAAGTAGTAGCCATCCTTAGGGGTGTGAAGTGGTTATCTCATTGTCGTTTTGATTTGCATTTTCTAAATGATTAATGATGTTGAGCATCTTTTCACATGTTTGGTGGCTATTTATATATCTTTGGAGAAATGTCTCAAGTCCTTTACCCATTTTTAATTGGTTGTTAGGATGACTAGAATTTTAAGTCAACATTCCCTTTAACTAGGTTTATGATCTTAAGACAAGTCACTTAACTTCTTTGTGGCTTGAATTCCCTGCCAGCAAAATGGGATGTCATCTTTCTGTAACTACCTAACAGAAGTGCTAAAAATAGATTAGATATAGTACCTCCTAAAGCAGTATAGATAACTGTTATATTATTAGAACAGCTAACTTTATTAGCATATTTTCGTTTTCTGTCTTAGAATAAAGAATCTTTTGTTTAATTTCAGTACTTAAGGAACATTTTTCTACAATAGAAGATTATCTGTTGAGGTTTCGTCTGTAAAATTCTGCCTCACTCATGCCTTTTTGTCTTGGTTATTATAGTAAAAGCTCCTGGAGAGCAATTTTACTGTCTACAATACTTTATAGTAGCCTAACAGTACCTTGGAGTCTCATTGTAGTTGCACATATTTGTTTTAACTCTACTTTTCTAAGTGCTAAGTACCAAAAATTAGGTGATGTTATAAAATGATCTCTCTCCTTGAAAGACAAGCCATTGTGAATTTAGTATGGCAGTATTACCTAACATTCGCTTTGGCCTATAATATTTTCTGACTAGATTACCTTTAATATAGACATACTTTGGAGATATTGCAGGTTATTTTCCAGACCACCACAGTACAGCACATATAATAAATCGAGTCGCAAGAATTTATTTGGTTTCCAGTGCATTTAAAAGTTATGTTTACGCTATAACTGTAGTCTATTAAGTGTGCAGTAGCATTATGTCTAAAAAAACAGTGTATATAACTTAATTAAAAGTATTTTATTTAAAAAATACTAACCATCATCTGAACTTTCAGCAAGTCGTAATTTTTTTGCAATAGTAACATCAAAGATCACTTATCACAGATCACCATAACAAGTATAATAATGAAAAAGTTGGAAATGTGAGAATTAGCAAAATGTGACGCAGAAACATGAAGTGAACATGTGCTTGAAAAAATGGTGCCGACAGACTTGCTCGATGCAGGGTTATCATACACCTTCATTTGTAAAGTGCTCAGTTATCTGCAAAGTACAATAAAGCAAGGTATACCTCTGTAAGAATTTCAGAAATTTTGTCCCATATTTAGAATGTTTAGTTTTTTCCTCCTATATCATGCACAAACTTGGCTTATTTTAAACCATTTTATAACTAGATCAGACTGTATTGGAAACATGCTAGCAGTATAGGAGGTGATGTTTTTCTTAAAATAGGTAACTGAAAGTGAGAGCTTGCTGTTAAGTAGGGCAGTGCAGATAAATAGTGGGAGCAGAGAGATTATTCTCTTTTAGTATTTTATGTATGAAATGAAACAGTTGAAAGCTGTATTTTTTTTAAAGATTTTTTTTTTGATGTGGACCTTTTTTTTAAAAAAATAAATTTATTTATTTGTTTGGCTGCGTTGGGTCTTCGTTGCTGTGCGCGGGCTTTCTCTAGTTGCGGCGAGCGGGGGCTACTTTTTGTCATGGTGTGCGGGCTTCTTATTGCAGTGGCTTCTCTTAGTTGCGGAGCACAGTCTCTAGGCATGCGGGCTGCAGTAGTTGTGGCACACGGGCTCTAGAGTGCAGGCTCGGTAGTTGTGTGGCACAGGGGCTTAGTTGCTCCACGGCATGTGGGATCTTCCTGGGCCAGGGCTCGAACCCATGTCCCCTCCATTGCAGGAGAATTCTTAACCACTGCGCCACGAGGGAAGTCAGATGTGGACCATTTTTAAAGTCTTTATTGAATTTGTTATAATATATATTTTTTTATGTTTCGGTTTTTTGGCCATGAGGCACGTGGGGTCTTAGCTCCCGGACCAGGGATTGAACCCACACCCCCTGCATTGGAAGGTGAAGTCTTAATCACTGGACCCCCAGGGAAGTCCCGAAAGCTGTATTTTTAAGAACTCTAGTTCACTAACTAAGTACGAGGATATAAAGTTCAGGTATCCTAGCCTCTTTGTCTTTAAGCATAAAGAACATGAGTCTGTTTTAGGTTGTTGCATAAACTTACAGATGTTCTTGGAAGTATTTGCAATTTAGATTTTGGAATTTGCTATTGAGTTACTGAGTAAGCACACAGCATTCGTAATCATTTGTATAGAGAGCATACTTACTTGATCCCTAAAACTAATCAAATTCCAGTTTCTCTGTGTTTAGATTATTATTGCTTGAGTCACTTCCTTAATAAATGTTTTCCTTGACATAAAGTATTTTTAGTAATTTCCCTTTATACTCTTAAATTTTGCCCCCTACCAAGAAATTTATCTTTTAATGTTACCTGAAAAACATGTAAAAAGCTTGTAATGTTAAAAAATGTATATTTGTTCTAACCAGTTCAATATGAAATTTTCTTAACTTTTTTAGCATGTTGTCTTTTAAATTCTCATATCCTTTTTTGCTGTTTAGAGAGAGATGCTTTGAAAACTGATTTCTGCCTGTTTTATGTCAATACATATAATGGGCATTTCCCTCTCAAAAGTTAAACACTAGTGTTTGCTAAGATAAAAATACTATTTAGAAATTGTTATGTATTTATACGTTCTGTAACTCAACTTTAACAGTTATAGAAGAATTCTATCAGAAAAGAAGACACTTGAAAGAAAAGCACAAATATGGCTTCATAGGCATCCCCACATTTAGTAATGAGATTAGTTGCATATATGTTTGTTTACTTTAGGTGCATTCTTTGAGGAAAATAAATGTATGAGACTTATGAGTAATTTTTTAAAATTCTAATGTTTCAGCTGATATCAAGAGTAATGTTTGGTATTAACAAGAGGTATGAGAGTCACACTCTTGATTTAGTGGGTTATTTTTGTTTGTTGTTTTGTTTTTTTGTTTTTTTGCGGTACGCAGGCCTGTCACTGTTGTGGCCTCTCCCGTTGCGGAGCACAGGCTCCGGACACGCAGGCCCAGCGGCCATGGCTCACGGGCCTAGCTGCCCCGCGGCATGTGGGATCTTCCCAGACCGGGGCACAAACCCATGTCCCCTGCATCGGACTCTCAACCACCGCGCCACCAGGGAAGCCCGATTTAGTGTTTTTCTTGAGCTGTGTTATAACATAGGCCACACCATCGCTTTGTTGAGAAACTTTTTTTTTTTTCCAGCCCTACAGTTTATGGGCTGTTTATATTTCCTTTAAATTGTGGTTGCAAACCAGCAAGTTGTTTTCTGAGTTCTTCTCTTTCTTTTAGTACTTTATCAAGTGTAACTAGTAACAGTCAAACTACATTTTCACTTGATGTGTTCCCCCAATTCTGTAAGTTCATTTAGGCATGTTTTCTGCATTCCAGATTATTTGGGGCAACAGTTTTTTGAAGTATTTATCCATTATGTAACATGGGTTACCATTTTCCTCACTGTTTTTCAGTGTTTTATATTCCTTGCTACCAGTCCTCTGATTGCAAAACTAATGCCACATATTTAGGTTTTTGTCATGGTAGTCCCTCACCTTTGGTGCCAGTTTCTGTATCAGCTATTGCTGTGTAACAAACTACCCCAAAACATAGGGGTTTAAAACAGCAGTTATGTATTCTCACTAATGTACCTACAGGTCAGCCAGGGGTTAGCCAATCTAGTCACACTGTAAACCATAGTGTGGGTAGAAGTGTATTCCGTATGATTCTCATTCTCTTTAGACCAGTGAGCCAGTCAAGGCATGTTCTTATGGCAATTTAAAGAAGCACCAGAGGGCAAGCTAAATTGCATAAGCATATTTCAAGCTTCTGCTTGGCCAAAGCAAGTCACAAAGTGAGCCTAAGTCAAAGGTTGGGGAAGTATATTTCACTTCTAATAAGAGGGACTACAAAGTCTGGATAAAAGGAGGGATGAACAAAACATGACAAAGTTACAGTAATCAAAACAGTGTGGTTCTGTCATAAAGACAGACATGTAAACCAATGGAAGAGAATAGAAAGTTCAGAAATAAATTTGTGTGTACGTGTTCAAATAACCTCTGACAAGGGTGCCAGGACCACTCAATGGGGAAAGGATATTCTCTTCAACAAATGGTATTGGGAAAACAGGGTATTCACATGTAAAAGAAAGAAGTTGGACCCTTATATACAAAAAGTAACTTAAAATGGATTAAAAACGTAAAACCTATAACTATAAAACTGCTAGGAAAAAACATAGTGGAAAAGATTCATGTCACTGGATTTGGCAATGATTTTGTGGTTATGACACCAAAAACATAGGCAGCAGAAGCAAAAATAGACACGTGGGACTAGATCAAGCCTAAATACCTTTGTGCGTCAAAGGACATAATCAACAGGGAAAAGGCAGCTTATGGAATGGGAGAGAATATTTGCAAATCATGTATCTGATAAGGTGTTAATATCCAGCATTATAAAGAACTCCTACAATCCACAAAATATCAAATAACCCAGTTTAAAAATGGGCAAAAGACTTCAGTAGACATTTCTTCAAAGAGCATGACATATACAAATGGCCAATAAGCATATGAAAGATGTTCAACATCACTAATCAGAGAAAAATAAATCCAAACCACAGTGAGATCCACCTCACATGTTAGGATGGCTACTATTGAGAAAATAAACAAGAACAAATGTTAGTGGGGGCAGAGAAATTGGAACCCATGTGCACAGTTAGTGGGATTGTAAAATTGTGCAGTCACTATGGAAAATGATATGGAGGTTCCTCCAAAAATTGAAAATGAAACTACCATATGATCCTACTACTACTTCTGAGTGTATATCCAAAGGAAGCAATCCTACTTCTGAATGTGTGTCCAAAAGAATCTAAAGCAGGATTTTGAAGAGGTATTTGCACACCCATGTTCATAGCAACATTATTCCTAATAGCCAAGAGGTAGAACCAACCCAAATATCCATTGGTGGATGATGGCTAAGCAAAATGTGTTATATGCATAAAATGAATTATTATTCATCCTTAAAAGGAAAGAAATCCTGTTATGTGCTACACCATGGATAAACCTTGAGGACCTTATGCCAAGTGAAATAAGCCAGTCACAAAAAGACATACTGTGTAATCTACTTATGTGAAGTATCTCAAGTAGTCAAGTTCATAGAAGCAGAAAGTAGAATGGTGCTTTTAAGGGGCTGGTGGGGGGGAAGTAGAAAGGGGAATTGTTGTTTAATGAGTGTAGTTTCAGATTTGCAGGATGATAAAGTTTTGAAGGTCTGTTTTACAACGGTATGCATATACTTAACGCTACTGACTGGTACACTTAAAATTGGTTAAGGTGGTACATTTTATGTTGTGTGTTTTTTTTTTTTTTTCCTTTTTCTCTTGCGGTACGCGGGCCTCTCACTGTTGTGGCCTCTCCCGTTGCGGAGCACAGGCTCCGGACGCGCAGGCTCAGCAGCCATGACTCCGGCATGTGGGATCCTCCCGGACCCGGGCACGAACCCGTGTTCCCCGCATCGGCAGGCGGACTCTCAACCACTGCGCCACCAGGGAAGCCCTATGTTGTGTTTTTTTTACAGTGATTAAAAAAATGAGAGAGGGGTGAAGAATTGGGACCAATAACTCTATCTTCCACAGATACTAAAGTTATGATTCCTTTTATCAAGAAATTTACAACCTGGCAGGGAGTTAAACTAGTAAATAATAGTAATGCTATTATAAATATTATTATAAGCATAGAATATTATGGGAGCACAGAAATCATGCTTAAAGGAGTCTTAAGGAATGATTAAGAAATGGAGAGAAATTTGTGGTAAACAAAGGGGTAGTTCTTGGTGGATTAAGTATCTGTCTAGAGAGTTTGGCAAGGATCAGATTGTGAAGGGTCTAAAGTGCTGTGCTAAGGTTTTAGGGGTTTTTTGACTTAGTCCTGAAGGCATTGGGGAGCTACTGATTTTGAGCCTCCCAGTTACATGATTAGAATTAACTTTTAGATACCTGACAGTGGTGTAAAGAAAGGTAAATTAGAGATTTTAACAGCTACTCAGACCTTAAAAAGACAAAAAAACAAAAAATAATAAATTGTTTAAGAACTAGAATCACTAGCAATTGGTGATAGATTAGCTGAATGTAGGGAGTTTCAGGAAAGTGAAAAATTGGGGATGATTTATATTGCTGGCTTGTACAACTATATACAGATATAAACTAGATAAGAAGAGGAATATGTTTGGGTAGAGAAAATAGGTGGTTCAGATGTGGACTTTACAGTATTTAGTACTGTGTGCCAAGGACCTATTCTAGATGCTGGGGATACAACATTGAACAAAGGAAACAGATTCCTCCTCCAGTAGCACTTACAATCTTGGTGACTATAAGAAATAAACAAACTGTATAATATGTTAGATTGTGATTATTTTTTTAAGCCAAAACAAATCCCAGAAGAGGAATTGAGGGACAGTTTAAAGTAGGGTGATCAGTGAAGACCTCACCTAGAAAGTCTTTAAACAAAAACCTGATGAAAGTGAATATAGCTATTTAGAGTGTTCCAGATGGAGTAACAGTAGGTAAAAAGGCCTGATGTGTTTAAGGAACAGCAGAGAGGTCAGTTGAGGGAGAAGGGGAAGTATTAGAGGAAGACTAGTAAGAAATGAGATTGGCGAAGTAATAGGTATTGGGGGGTAGGCTGATATAAGGCACCATAAGAAATAATAACTTTTATGACGTTACCCAAGTGTGATTCTTTTTCCCTTAGGAATTAAAAGTTTATTTTCATTATCTAGGCCTTGTTAAGTCCGTATCTTAGTATGCTGTACCTGATTTTTGTTACAACACTTACCATAACTGTAATTAAATAATTGTGCTTAGCATAGTGTCGTGTGCTTTGCTATAAAATATTTTTTGAATAAAGCATTTTATACTTTTGAATAAAGGAATAACACTTGCCTTCACTTGGTGGTTTAGTGTATATAGTGCATTTAGATCTGACTATAATACTAAGTTTAATGCAGAGTTGTTTTGAGTGTGTGTGGGTGGGGAGAGTGACATGTATGTTTTGTTTTAAGCATTTAGAGTTAGGTTTGCGTTTGGTTACTTTTTTTTTTCTTTTGTCTATTTTGTAGTATAGGTTCCTCGCCACTGCTGGAAAGCAGTAATAAAATTGAGTTTATTTTAAATGAGCATTAGCAATGGTCTGTCTTTGGATGGATGGTTTTCTAAGTGTATTAGTTAACAAGTCTCTTATCTTGATTTGGTGATTATTTTAGATTTATATGTCGACCCTTGAACAGCACGGGTTCACTTATATGCAGATTTTTTCCAGTAATAAATACTGTATAGTATTGCATGATCCATGGTTGGTCAAATCTGTGGATTCAGAACCTTGCATATGGAGGATGGGAGTAGGTTATATGGGGATATTCCATTGCATGGAGAGGGTTGGCACCCCTAACCCCCCTGTGTTACAGTTCAAGGGTCAACTGTACTCTTATATCAAAGCAAATGTCTGTAGTCTCTGTAATTACTCAACCATAGTTATTCCAGTAGACTTAGTTTTTTAATCAGAAGAAACAAGCTTAATTTATTTATTAAATAATGTCAATAATTTTATTTCCTATAATCATCAATTATATCTCAATAAGGCAGGAACAAAAAAATTGGCTAAATGCAGTGTGGTATCTTGGATTGGATTCTGGAACATAAAAAGGGCGTAAGTGGAAAAATCTGGTGAAGAAATAAAAGACTGGCATTAGTTAATAGTAGTAATGTGCCAGTGTTAATTACTTGTTTGACAAATGTAGCATGATTATGTAAGATGTTAGGGGAAACTGGGTGAAGGGTATATGGGAACTTTCTGTACTATCTTTGTAACTTTTCTATAAATTCAAAATTATTCTGAAAATAAGTTTGTTTTTTTAAAAACAACAAAAGCTACTGGGATGGGGAAGAATACAGTAATCACTAAATAATGTATAGAATTCAAATTTTAAAAATTTAAGAGTAAAATGATTCAGGTAGTACAGAATGGTTTCATAAATTTAGAAAAAGCGAAGATCCTTGCTTAATTACTCTAGTCCCGTTCCCTGGAAGTAACCAGGTTTTGTTTTTTATTTTTGTTTTTTAATTTTTTGTTTACTTCTTCTGGTGGTTACTGCCATAATTCCAGAGATGCTTATACCTCTAGGCCTTGATTGATCGACTTTAGACAGTGTCTACTGACTCTTTACCATGAAAGATTTGTTTTATTAGTTATATCATTTTCAGGTTTTAGACATTATTTGTTGACATATATATGATGAAGAAATTCTCAGCTCTGCATTACTCTTGACCTCTTTCCTACCTTCTATTTCCCCACTTCTGTTAACTGCAGTATTACTTTTACTATAACTTAATTTTAATTCATTATGCCCTTGCCTTGTCCAGAAATAATTCAAGGGGCTTATAGATATATGCAACAGATTTTGAGCTTATTAGTGGTTATATTTTAAATATATATTTATATTTTAAGATGATTTTTAAGATAAATGAGTGGAGAAGGAATAAGGAAAGTAGATTCTTCTTAGTGTATAATCTCATTCCCTTCTGGGCCACTCGACATTTCTAAATTTTATCTTAAGGATACATCTGCTTTCCTCTTGGGAACTTTTATTTTCCAACCTGTATACCCAGTCATATCTAAATTTCATAAGATGTTCTATTTTGCATATAACTTTGATTGTAGGATGCCTTCAGTTGTAAGACCCATCATTGCTTTAAAATAACTATTCATTGGGGATGGTGGGGGGCAGTACATTAAATGCTTGGTTAATTGAATTCAGCCCAATTTCAAAATAGTAAAATGAGAAAATATATTTGTATTTAATTTTTTTATATAGAGGGGAAAACAAACAAAAATATTGGGTCATCTTTAATTCTCTTGTACACCTAGATTTTTTTTCACCAAAGTAACCTTTCTTTTTTCCTTTAAGAAAAATTGAGACTATAAGCCTGCCTTTTGCATTAAACCCACTCCCCCACCTTTATTTATTTTGGTGGCTATATCATAATTGTATGTGTGGGTGTACCTAACTTGTTTAACTGGTTCCTTTCTTTGCAGCTTTTTCTATTATAAGCAGTACTGTGAAGAACATTTCTTATAGCTAAATCTTTGCTCATATCCGTGGGTTTTTTTTTTTTTTTTTTTTTCCCTTTAGATGATGAGGTGGGATTTCTGGGTTAAAGAGAATGTACATTTTTGTGGTATAACTTCGTAAAAAAGAAAAGCAACTTGACTTTGTTTTGGCTATAAATCATTACTAAAATATAACTTTTTCTTCTTTATTAGTGAACACTTGTCCTGCTCTTTCACCTTCTTCTTGCATGGAGACAGCAATGTTTGTACCAGTGTGGAAATTAACCAACATCAACCTGTATACCTTCTTAGCGAAGAACATATCACCCTTGCTCAACAGTCTAATAGCCCATTTCAAGGTAGATTATTTTATTGGCTTAGTTGTTTGATCTTTTATTGTTGTTTCAAGAAAAAATTCTTACTGAAATTGGTAGCGATCAATGAGATTTCCCCCGATCTTTAGCCTAATGATGATTCTGATGTAGTTTACTTCTTCCCCATTTGAGTATTAAGTCAATGAAATAAGTTTTTTAATACAAATATTTAAAAAATTTCTTGTACATGAATGTTCGCATAATTTAAAGTGTTTCTTTAAATAGCCTCTAGATGGTGTACATGTTCATATTTTCAAAGTTATCTTGTGTATCAGATCACATAAGCCATTTTTAATATAGGTACACAGAACTTTTGATATAATTCTTACTGTGAAAGTGGTTTAACTCTAGAGGAAATATTTTATAAGATGGATGATATGTTTTTAAGAACTGGCAGTATGTTCTTGTTTTAATTCTAAGCCTAGTTTTGCTCTTTAAAAATTTACATGGCAGCATATAATAAGTACTTAGATTTATTTACACACACACACACACACACACACACACACACACACACACACACACACATTATTTTTCCTCAAATTGCTTTTCCTTAGGGGAAAGTCAAGAGAAGTTGAAGGCTATACAAGTATTCCCAGTTTATGTAGGAATTCTGTCCATCTGAGATTTTGGGGTAGACAAAATTTTAAGTTTTTATAATAAACTCAGTGTTGTACTTTATCTTCAAAATAATGAAGTACAATAAATTGATTTTCTCTGGAATTGATCATTATGGATTTCCTTTTCTTCCTTTTTTTGAATTGCATAATTACTTGCCATACTGTTCAATGTCATCTTATTTGGTATAATCATCTTTAGTTACTTACTTGATATCTGTTTTGGATTTCTAGTTATCTTAAGCCCATTTGGACTAAATGGCACTCTCACAGGACAGGCATTCAAGATGTCCGATTCAGCTACAAAAAAATTGATTGGTGAATGGAAACAGTTCTATCCTGTCTCATCTTGTTTGAAGGAGATATCTGAAGAAAAACAGGAAGATATGGATTGGGAAGATGATTCTTTAGCTGCAGTAGAAGTTCTTGTTGGTAGGAATTCTGAGTATTTAATCCTAAGGGGGGAAATATGTGACTATATGTATTAGTTAGATTTTGCTGAATAATAACTCTGATATCTTAGTGGCTTTTAACAGCAGACATTTATTTCTTCCTTATTTCCTGCTTACAGTACATAAGGGCTGCAGTTTGGTTGTGGTTTGGCTCCCTGTGTCTTCTCATCCTGCAACCTAGGTTCAAGGAGTACCCCAGTATCTGGGACATACTATTCTTACAAGAACAGAGGAATAATAGGGACTGAGCCTAACCATATAAGTGTATTTAAAGCTTCTGCTAGGGATATGATGTATGTTGCATCTGTTCACACTCCATTAGGTAAAACTAGTCATATGGCCAAGCCAAAGTCATTGGGGCAGGGAAATATATTCCACCTAGAGGGAAAAATGCTAAAGGTGGGAAGAAAATAATTGTGAATGAATAATATTTGGAGGTTGGAAAGTTGACAGCGTGTGTGATGCAGTATTTTAACATTTGGTAAAGCTGTTGCCTCTGATAAAAGGCAGAAAATGTATACCAAAAGGACTTGTGGCTTTGATTTGCTTTGTCCAGGTCAGCACTATTTAGGTTGGCTTTATTATATTTATCTTCTTACTTAGGGACCTAGGTTAACAAGGTAAACTATATTTGAGACATGCAGAGACAAGGCAGAGGACAAGTAGGAGAGGCTGCATTGATCCTGCAAGTACATCTGAAGTTCCTATTGGGATGTGGCATCTATCACATGCACTTACATTCCAGAGCAAGTTGCACAGCCCAGCTTAACAATGAGGTGAAGATGTATACTCCACCTTAGAGAGACATGGGAGGTGTGGGGAATGTATGGGTGAACAGATAATTGGTTGAGCAGATTAGAATTTGCAACACTGTATTTAATGGATTCATATGGTAAATGTTATATATGAGATTACCTTTTTTTAAATAAAAGAAATACCAGTATTCAATTTCAATAAATATATTACCAGAGTAGTTGTGTCAAAAACAAAAACAAAACACAAACATATATTTGGCTTTTTAAATAGAGGCATATAAAGAAGAAAACAGAAAATGGTCCGTATTTCTAGTGCCGGTTACCTTTGTTAAAGTTTTAAAATAAATTTGGTCAAATTTGTAAATAAAGATCTTTTCTTTTTTTAAAGAAATACACATTCGTGGTTATAAAATCCAAAAGCAAAAAGAGAAAGCTGCTTTCTTCTAAGTCTCTGTCACTAAAGGTAACCACTACTACCAGGCTCTTGTGGCTTCTTCAAGAAAAACCTTATGCCAGAAAGAGTACATTTATAAAAGTACATTAAATGTATTTTTATTTTAACAAGTGTGATCATATTATATCTACTTTTCCGTTATTGCACTTTTGAGTGAAACTAATCCCACTACAGTCACAATAGTAATTGATTTTCTTATCCTTTTTTTTTTTTTTTTTTTTTTCCTTTTAGCTGGTGTCCGAATGATCTACCCAGCATGCTTTGTTCTAGTCCCTCAGTCAGACATTCCTACTCCTAGCTCTGTGGGATCCTCTCACTGTTCAGCTTCTTGCTTGGGTGTCCACCAAGTGCCTGCTTCCACAAGAGATCCTGCTATGTCTTCGGTTACTCTTACCCCACCTACATCTCCTGAGGAAGTTCAAACAGGTATTGTACTAGTTTGTTTCATTAGCTCTAGTGATAAATCTGTTATCTTGAATATAGTAAACACTTAAAAAATAATTATTTTGGAATAATTTCAAACTTACTGAAGTGTTTGTAAGTACAGTGCAAGGAACTCTTCTCATTCAGATTCCCAAACTGTTAACATTTGCTCCATCACCCTCTGTCTATGCATACATTCTTTATCACTGGTCTTTTTCTGAACCATTTGAGAAAAAGCTGCAGACATGATGCCCCATCACCCCTAAGTACTCAGTCTGTTTCCCAAAATTAAGTACTTTCCTATATGACTACCATGTAATCTTCCAAGTCAGGAAATTAACATTGATATAATGCTATCATCCAGTTCCCATTCCCTATTCAAATTTTTTTTTTTGCTTTCTGTATTTTAAGTAAAGTGACATGCTTTTTGGCCTCAAAATATAAGTAGGCTTACCAGATAGCTATTGGTAAGCTATCTATCTTACCAGGGCAAGTGATGTCAGAAATTAAAAAAAAAAACAAAAACAAAATAATGTTATTTTAAACCTACCTTTATTCTCCTATAGCCTGTTCTTTTTTGTTTTCAGTTGATCCTCAGTCTGCCCAGAAATGGATCACATTTTCTTCAGTATCTGATGGCTTCAGCTCTGATAGTACTAGCCATCATGGTGGGAAAATACCCAGAAAATTAGCAAATCATGTGGTGGATAGAGTTTGGCAAGAATGTAATTTGAACAGAGCACAGAACAAGTATGTATTTTCATCTTCAAGTTTAAAAATTGTATGTTGGTAGTTACTTGTATATAAGAGATATTTAAAGTATAAACCGTTATTCATATGATTTTAATTGAAAAATTGATTTTTAAAAATTCAACTTTAATGCTTAATTCAGGGTTACAAAAAATTTTATGAATTCTAAAGAGTTTTATAATTTCAAATCTTAGGAGGAAGTATTCGGCTTCATCAGTTGGTCTATGTGAAGAAGAGACAGCCGATAAAGTAGCATCCTGGGATTTTGTTGAAACTACACAAAGAACAAATTGCAGCTGTTTGAGGTAGATTTTTTTTTTCTTTTCCATTTGATTGATGTCGGTATATACACGTGTGTGTGGTAGTTTCTTATGCTGTTGCATATTTAGGCCCCACTTTGTTTGAGATACCTTACGTAAACACACTGTTAGGATTTTTTCCAAAAGAAAAAAATATGAGGAAAATAAAAATTCAGTAATACGGAGCTGGTTGTAGAAGGACATACAAATGTATGTCATAGGTTCTTATACAGGTACCAGAGCTGGACTGTGAAAGCTTGGATTCATAGCGAAATAAAGAATTTTATACTGAATTATGGAATATATAGCATCTATAAGGTAAGAGGAACACAAGTCTCTTGAGAAAAGTGTTGATAAATGGCACTGTGCTTGAGAAATTTCTCCCAAGCGTTCTCATAAAAAAGATGATGTATGATATACTGAGATAAAATTTTTCTCAGTCTTTTTTATAGTAAATACAATATTGGGCTTTGTGCAGCAGTTTCTTATAACATCCCTTTGGTCAAGCTGTAGGTGAAATGATGAATTAAGATTCAGAAAATAAGATTCTACAAGGGACCAAAGCTGTACTGTAAAAATACAGGCTTTCTAATAGACTGTGTTGGTTGAAAGGTCGGTAGAAGAATGGATGTACTTGGAATTTTTTAGGCAATGGTATTTATTTTATATTTTGGGGATTTTGA
This sequence comes from Physeter macrocephalus, assembly GCF_002837175.3. Lineage (NCBI taxonomy): Eukaryota > Metazoa > Chordata > Mammalia > Artiodactyla > Physeteridae > Physeter > Physeter macrocephalus. The sequence continues at coordinate 102,249,523 of NC_041227.1, read as the reverse complement.
TGAGATTTGTTTATCACAGGCATAAAGATTATGTTGCCTAGAGTTTATTATTCTATTCTACAGATTAAAGATAGATCATATGTTTTTGCAGTCAAGTAAATAAATAATGGCATTGACATCTGTAACCAAGACTTACAAATGCACAGTTGGCCACCCCTTCTTGTCTTGGCTGTGAGCCAAAGGGATGGAGTGCTTGCAGGTTAGGGCTAAGGTTTTTCTTACAGTAGCTCTGTTTGATTGAGTACAATGACAGACTCTCAAGAGTTCTGATGTGTTTTTGCATAGATTAAGTTTTGTTTTATATAGATTCTTTGGATTAAAGACTTTACAATTTTTTAAAATCTGACAGCTTTGTTAAAAACTTGCCTCTTGTTGACAGAGAGATTGGAATAAAAATATGGATAGATTAGCTCCTGTTTAACAGTTTAAAATAGTAAAAACCAAAAAAAAAAAGTAAAAACCACGCTCATCTTGAGGGGAAAAAAAAAACCAAACCAAACTTAGTCTTTTTTTTTTTTTTTTTTTTTGGCTGCATTGGGTCTTCGTTGCTGTGCGTGGGTTTTTCTCTAGTTGGCGGCGAGCAGGGGCTACTCTTTGCTGCAGTGCGTGGGCTTCTCTCGTTGCAGAGCATGGTCTCTGGGCATGCGGGCTCAGTAGTTGTGGCTCGTGGGCTCTAGAGTGCAGGCTCAGTAGTTGTTGCGCATGGGATTAGTTGCTCCGCGGCATGTGGGATCTTCCCAGACCAGGGCTGGAATCCGTGTCCCCTGCATTGGCAGGCGGATTCGTAACCACTGCGCCACCAGGGAAGTCCCAAACTTAGTCTTGAAATGCAGGGCTTCAGTGCATTATTTGTCTAAGACCAAGGGTTGTTGGCAAACTACGATCTGTTGACCACATTTGGCTCACCTATTTCGTATGGCGTGTGAGCTGAAATGATTTTTACAGTTGTAAATATTTGAAAGAAATGAAAGGAAAATATTTTGTGAAAGTTACGTGAAATTCAAACTTTAGTGTCCATAAATAAGAATTTATTGGGACAGAGCCACACCTGTTCATACACATATTAACTTTGGCTGCTTTTACAGAGTTGAGTGGTTACAAGACAGACTGTATGGCCCCCCAGAGTCTAAAATGTTTACCGTCTGGTCCTTTACCGAAAAAGTTTGCCAATCCCTGGTCTAAGACCAATAGAATGCTTAAATGAAATTAGACTTTTCTTTCACTGTATTGGCATTTTTATCAAGCAGCTCTTCTTTTTTAGTTTCTAACCTAGGCATTGCTTTATTCTTTTTGAAAGATTTGGGTTTTAAGTCTGTTTGTCTAGAATAGTTGTAGAGGAAGACCCTCAAAATGCATGTTGGTAAACATAAGTTTTAATTCTTGCTCTAAGCCGAACTTTTATTTTTAAAAACATACTTTCTTTCCTAATTCCAGAAATTCCTCCTAGGTATGTAGAGGTTTGATATGATGAGATTTCATATAATCTATATGTTTGACTAGCTTTGGTAAATTTACCCTTCTAGTAAATACAGTGTTTCTAATCATTTACTTTTTTTTTTATTCACTTTTTCTTTTTACTACTGCATATTGTAGATTCCTCCTCTACCCCTGCCTCTCCCCCCACATCTGGTTCTCTTCTTTAGTTCATAAGTAAGGCTTGAAACAGACTTGGAGCCACCCTATTATGTGTATCCTCTCCTGGTGTAGAATATAGGAGGTAGCGCATACATTGATAACTGACTGTACTAGTCAGCCAGTCTGTTCTCAAATCTATCCCTACATTTTCCCTGCTCTGTTCTGTTTTGCAGGGAGTTACAATTCCTAGGCTCCCTTGCTTTTAACATGTGTTTCTTGGTTTTTCCCCCCAGTTTTACTGCGATATAACTGACAAATGATATTGTATGATTTTAAGATGTCAGCGTGATGATTTGATTAGGCTCACTTGCTTTTTGGAGTTGGCTAGTTGGAGGCACTAAGAGAAGATTGGTTGATAGGAGGGAAGAAGCCAGGGTATTCACCCCCCTGCCTTTTTTGAGCCAACTCCAGCAGCAGCTCTGTGTCCCGTTAACAGCCCCTTCTTCTGTCGTCCCAGTTACCATTGGGCAGTTCCTGCTGTGGTTGTAGCACCATCCCAAGCTTATGTGATCTGATGAGACTACTTCATCTTACTGTCCTTTTCAGCCATAGAAGTGATTGAAGCTCCCTGCTGTTACTGCTTTCTCCATTACCTCATTTTCCTCTGTTTTGTTTTTTGATAAATGATTGTAGTACATTTACTCTGTGTGAAAGATAGGACTGGACCCTTCTCTTAGAAATTGATTTGAAAAAAAAATTGCATAAATATAAGCAGTTTGCATGATATGTGATTTTAAGAAATTTAAATTATACAAATAAAGCTGAAGTACCGCTTGACCACTCTCTTTCCAAATCCTACTCTCTCTCCCTAGAAGCAACTACTTGCCAATTAGGTATTATCCTTCCATGCTTTTCTCTATAATACTGTGTGTATATGTGTTTTTCCTCCCAACACATAAACATAATACAGATGTATTTGGCAGTTTATTTTTTCACTTCATGTGCCTTAGATCTCTCCATTCTAGTTACTTGTGGATCTGCTTTATTGTTTTAAAAAAACTTCTTGGCATTACACTGAATGGAAGTACCATAGTGTATTTAATCATTCTGGGTTTGATGGACAAATAGGTTGTTTCCACAGGTTTTTTTGTTTGTGTTTACCTTTTAAAAAATAATACTTGTGTGGCTATCAGTTATTTATTAGATTTTTTTTTTTGACACTCTGTGATAGATGATGTCCAAGGCTCAGGATACATTAGTGAACAAGGCTTCTGCATGCTAAGGGGAGTGGGGCAGATAATTAGTTTTCAAAAAAAAATTCTTAATCCTTTTAAAATTTAAGAGTGATGAGTGCTAAGAAGGAAATAAAATTAGGTGGGTGATGTGATAGAGAGTTGTGGGCAAGGGGGGGCTATTTAAATACTTGCTTGTGACTTCAGAAAGCTTCTTCTACCAGTTTTACTCCCACTTCTTTTTTTTTTTTTTTTTTTTTTCTGCGGTACGCGGGCCTCTCACTATTGTGGTCTCTCCCGTTGCGGAGCACAGGCTCCGGACGCGCAGGCTCAGCGGCCATGGCTCACGGGCCCAGCCCCTCCGCGGCATGTGGGATCCTCCCGGACCGGGGCACGAACCCGTGTCCCCTGCATTGGCAGGCGGACTCTCAACCACTGCGCCACTAGGGAAGCCCTCACTCCCACTTCTTGCATATAAGAGTGCTGGTTTTTCTTAGGCTTTCACTGATCTGGGAACTGTCCTTAAAATTATTTTTTTCCCATTATAGTAAGCGAAAAGATAAAATTGTTCTAATTGGCATTTTTCAGTTGTTAGTGAAGATTAAAAACTGCACATTTATGGATAATTAGGCTTTAGTCTGGTGGAATGTTCATAAGAAAATTAGCACTTAGCAAGCTGTATAAGTAGAAAGCAATACAATAAATTTTAGATATTAACACTAAAATACTAGGAACTTCAGTTAATAGGAAAAATAATTAAAGGAATCACTCTGTGATACTTTCGGTACAACTTCTCTTTTAGAAAGATTCTCCGATTTGGTTGACTTCTAATATGAAATTCAGTTGTTTCTAAAGAAGACTAGCTTTTAGAAAAAGGTCTATATAGAAGAAAGGAACTATGATTTAATGTTACCAAAGTTTTGGAGAGCCATTGCTATTCGTATATAGCCCAAATTAATAGTTTTCTTTGCCTTATGGAAGGACAAAGGAATGTATGGCTGTTTACTTTTCACACCCCTTGTATACTTGGAATGTTACTTGGAATGTAACCAGGTAGCTCACCTCAGATGATTGGAGATCGTTTTTCTCCTGAGTGCCTTGCATAACTTGATGAATTCTTAAACTTTTGGTTTCAAAACTCATTCACACTCTTAAAAATTATAGGGTATCCAAACATGCTTTTATTTATGTGGGTCACGTCTATTTATATCATTTTAGGGAAATTTTAAAGCAGTGCTTAATTTATTTAAAAAATAACATAAGCCCAGTACAAATTAACATGAATAAAATACTTTTATAGAAATCAACTATATTTTCCAAAGCAAAAAACAGATTAGAGGACTTCCTTGGTGGCACAGTGGTTAAAAATCTGCCTGCCAAAAACGCAGGGGAGACGGATTTGAGCCCTGGTCCAGGAAGATCCCACATGCCGGGGAGCACCTAAGCCCATGCGCCACAACTGCCGAGCCTATGCTCTAGAGCCCGTGAGTCACAACTGCTGAGCCCACATGCCTAGAGCCTGTGTACCGCAATGAAGAGTAGCCTCCAGTTGCCGCGACTAGAGAAAGCCCACACACAACAACAAAGACCCAACGCAGCCAAAAATAAATTAAAAAAACAAAAAGCTATATGTCATAAAATAACCTTAAAAAAAAGATTAGAAGAGATAGTTGACATTCTTTCTTTCATAAATGCCTTTAAAAATTGGTGGATATTTTACACTTACAGCACATCTCAATTTGTACTCTCCACGTTTTGAGTGCCTAGTTAGCCACATTAGACTTTGGATACCATTCTTGGACAGCACAGCTTTAGAAATAGAGTTCAGAATAGGACTAATGTCTGGATATAGGGAAAAAATATATACATTCACACACATATATAGATGTCTGATATAGAAAAGACAAGTTTCTAGTCAATACATTATTTTCTAACAACTGGAGGAGCTGCATTTCCTCATAAGGTAATGTGGTCCTTGTCATTGAAAATATTCGAAGAGGGGTTGGTTAGAGAAGGGGTTATTCTTACATTGGATAGAACCTATTGTTTGTTTTCTTAATGACCAATAACTTTATTAATTTTTTTAAAATGCTGTTTAAAAAATTTAATGCACACGAATATAAAACTTAAAATGACAAGTTCTCCCTATTATGCATGTATGTAGATCTGCCTGCCTGTTTTCTTTTCCACAAATGGAATCATGCTATGTATACTGTTCTTCAACTTGCTTTTTTTTTTTCCCCCCGGTATGCGGGCCTCTCACTGCCGTGGCCTCTCCGGTCGCGGAGCGCAGGCTCAGCAGCCATGGCTCACGGGCCCAGCCGCTCCGCTGCATGTGGGATCCTCCCGGACCGGGGCATGAACCTGTGTCCCCTGCATCGGCAGGCGGACTCTCAACCACTGCGTCACCAGGGAAGCCCCAACGTGCTTTTTTTTGAAAAACAGTTATCCTGGGTATCTTTCCTTGTTAGCACATATAGTTCCACTCTTTTTTCTTTTAAGTTCATAGTACCTCATGATACTGTCGAGGTATAATGCTTTATTTGGCCAGTCACCTGTGCTGCACTCTTGCTGAAGATTTTTAAAGCAAATCTTAAATACCGTCATTTCACTCCTACTTCACTTCAGTATGCAACTCTAAAAAATGTTAATATTTTCTTACGTAGCTATAATTCCATTATCACACCTGGTAAAAGGAACAGTATTTTATTGGTATCATCTGATACCTTCTACAGATATGTCTCAGAAATATCTTTTTGTAGTTGGTTGGTTTGACTAGGATTCAAGCAAGGAGTAGACATTTGATTGTTAAGTTTTCCAGGTCTCTCTTTTAATCCTCTTCCTCCTTTTATGACATTGACTTGGTTGGAGAAACTAGGTCAGTTTTTCTATAGAATGTCCCACATTATGGATTTTCTCAATTTGTGATGTATTTTAACTTGTTCTTCTGGTGTCATTTAACTTCTTTTATCCCTTGCATCTGTAAATGGAAGGTAGCACTAGAGCCATGTCCTCTAAATACTAGCTATGTTTGTAACCACTAGTGACTATTTAAATTTATTTATTTACTTGGCCACACCACTCGGCATGCAGGATCCTAGTTCCTGGACGAGGGATCGAACTCATGCCCCCTGCAGTGGAAGCACGGAGTCTTAAGCACTGGACTGCCAGGGAAGTCCCTGTGGCTATTTAAATTTAAAGTAACTGGATTTAAATAAAATTAAAAATTTAGCCCCTCCATTGCACAAGTCACATTTCTAGTTCTCAGTAGCCACATATAGAACATTTCTATCATCACAGAAAGTTATTTTGGACACTGCTGATCTAGAGGCTTAATTAGGTTCAGGTTTAATATTTTTGGCATGAATACTACATGGGCAGTGCTGTGTTGCTTTGTATGGTGTCACATCAGAAGAGACATATGCTCGGTTATCCCACTTTTTTTTTTTTTAAACCCCACATTTGTTTGTTTATTTATTTTTGGCTGTGTTGGGTCTTTGTTTCTGTGCGAGGGCTTTCTCTAGTTGTGGCGAGTGGGGGCCACTCTTCATCGCGGTGCGCGGGCCTCTCACTATCGCGGCCTCTCGTTGTGGAGCACAGGCTCCAAGCGCGCAGGCTCAGTAGTTGTGGCGAGTGGGCCCAGTTGCTCCGCAGCATGTGGGATCTTCCCAGACCAGGGCTCAAACCCGTGTCCCCTGCATTGGCAGGCAGATTCTCAACCACTGCGCCACCAGGGAAACCCTATCCCACTTTTAATAATGTTAAAACTAAGAAGGTGGTGATCAGCCTGATGCCTTCATTGTAAAGTTCTAATCATGTTTACTATGAATAAAGACAGTTTTTCTTCTTCTTTTGAAATCTCTGATCTCTTTTTTTTTTCTTGACTTACTGCATTGGCTAAAACTTTCCATAAAATTGTTGAAAAAAAAAGTTGAGAGTTAATATTCTTGCTTTGTTCCTAGTCTTAGGGAGAAAATATTTAGTCTTCCATCATTAAGTATGATGTTAGTTGTAGTTTTTCATAGACATCCTTCATTGGACTAAGTTATAATACTTGCTTGCTGAGTCTTTTTATATGAATAGGTGTTGAATTTTGTCATGTTTTTCTGTATTTATTGAGATAATCATATTGTTTTCTGTTTTATTCTGTTATGTGATGAATAATATTGGTTTTTTTCTTGTGAATGTTACACCTTACATTCGTGGGACAAATTCCATTTGGTTATGATGTATTCTCAGTTTATGTATTACTCATTTGCTCATTTTGTTAATGATTTACATTTGTGTTCTTAAGGAATATTGTTCTATGATTTCTTTTTCGTATGATGTCTTTGATTTTGGTGTCAGAGTAATGATGGATTTCTCCTGTGTCCTTTTGACATAACTGCAGTTTTCTTTGATAACTTTCATGCTTTTTTCCCCTCATGTACAATAAGAGGTCCCAGGCTCTGTACAAAAGGGTGTCTCAGCATGTTCCCTCAGTAGAGAGGGTTCTTTGAAAAAGTGCCTACCACTGCTTTTTAATAGTCTTTCAAGTTACCTCTGATATAACAAAACCATTAATAAAGTATATTGTAAAAAGAAAACAAACCAAAAAACCTAATGAATACTTAATGCTTTAACTCCAAATCCCTGTAAAATTTTTTTCTACTTTTTTACTTAAAAATATTTTATATACATTTATATAAATATTATGTATATAAAATACATAATATTTTATATACATTAATACAGTTGAGTTTGGAAATCTCAAAGTGCACAGTATTTTTACTGCACTGAAAGAAATCTTAAACTTTGAATACAAGTGTTAGATTTTAAGGTATATAGTTTTAAATTCTTCAATTTAGAATTGCTTCACATCATGAGGAATAAATTGTTTTAGGTACTTCCTTTTCTTTTTCCTTTCCAGTCAGCTTATTCTTTCTGTATTGGTAAACCTTGGGAGAAGGAAGGTAGGTATGGTATGGGGCATCAACCAGTCAATTCCAGAACTATCCAGATGGATATAACTACAATCTTGACTGATCTAACTTCAGTCCAGTAGCGTAAGTTTCCTAGCTGGTTGCTGTAGGACCGTAGATGATGACTGAGCTCAGCCAAGCCGTTGACATTGATTTATAACAGTTACTAATGGTAAAATATCAGGTACATTCACAAATGAATAAATTTGAGGACATTTTATACCTTTTTATATTAAAATATCTAGAATCTTATCTCTGTATTCAGATACTAAGATATTTAGATTATGTAAGGCAGATCATCTTTGGCTATCTGATCACATGTTAAATGAGGATGAGAGATTGGCTTTTATGAAGCTTTCTGCATGCTCTTAGTTTTAGGCCACTGAACAAAGTATTTCTTTTTCTATGTAAATTCAAATAATTTTACTTTTAGGATTATGTGTAAAAAACAAATGACATCCAAAATATCTAATGCTGTTAACTTGTATACTTTGATATAATAGTTATACTATAAATCTTCCTTTTAACTTTTCAGGCACAAAAATCTCAAACCAAGAAATCCTGGACAGCAAGGACAGGCACCAACTTTAAGTCAGCAACAACAAGTACTTCCGAAGCACAAGACCAATGAAAAGCAAGAAAAGAGTGAAAAACCACAAAAACGCCCCTTGACTCCTTTTCACCATCGTGTATCTGTTAGTGATGATGTTGGCATGGACACAGATTCATCCAGCCAAAGACTTGTGATCTCTGCTCCAGACAGTCAAGTGAGATTTTCAAACATCCGAACTAATGATGTAGCAAAGACTCCTCAGATGCATGGCACTGAAATGGCAAATTCACCTCAACCACCCCCACTTAGTCCTCACCCATGTGATGTGGTTGATGAAGGAGTGACTAAAACACCTTCAACTCCTCAAAGTCAACATTTTTATCAAATGCCAACACCGGATCCCTTGGTTCCTTCTAAACCAATTGAAGATAGGATAGACAGTTTATCCCAGTCTTTCCCAGCTCAATTCCAGGAAGCTGTAGAACCTACAATATATGTTGGTACAGCAGTAAACTTGGAAGAAGATGAAGCTAATATAGCCTGGAAGTATTACAAGGTCCCAAAGAAAAAAGATTTAGAGTTTTTACCACCTCAACTTCCAAGTGATAAATTCAAGGATGATCCAGTTGGACCTTTTGGACAGGAAAGTGTAACATCAGTTACAGAGTATGTATTTTTTTTAATAGTCACTATTATAATTTAAGGGTGGAAATGATGTAGGTTCTTAATAGTAGGACTCCAGAATGGTTTCAGGGTAGGATTAACAATAATAAATCCTTTGAGTATTAATTTTGCATAATTTCTTTACTGTGTTTTTTCCTCAGGGGACCTCTTTATTATGAAATATTTTAGTCACAAAAAAGTGGAGAAAATAATAACGTTTATCCATCAACAAACTTAAGAATTTTACATACAGTTAGAACCCCTGTGTACTATTTTCTTCCTCCATTCTTCCTTCCACTGTCCTGAATTTGGTATTTATCATTTCTATATGTGTTTTTATACATGTAGCTCTAGTTAATTCATTTTACTTGCTCTCTAGTATTTCTTTGTTATGAATATGCCATAATTTATCTACTCTCTTGAGAGGGACTTGTTGGTTTTTTTCAATTTTTCACAAAGGATGTAGCAGTGAACTTTTTTGTACACATTTCCTTGTATATTTATATATATAAGAATTCCTCTAGGGAATACAGCAAAAAGTGGAATCGCTGGGCCATGGGGTATGTCGATATTCAACATGAAGGGTTGTTGCCAAGTTACTCTCCAAACTATACTAGTTTACACCCTCATCAACCAGCAGAGTATGGGAATAGCTGTTCTGCATTTTCCTCAGTACTTGGTATTATGAGACTTTTAATTTGGCTAATCTGCTGCATGCAGAATGGCCTATTGTTGTCTTACTATGTTTTACAGATTCCTAGTGAGGTTAAGCATCAAAGTGTTTACGGGCCTGTATATCATATGTTTTAGTCTATTTTCGTTTCTTTTTTTTCCTGATTTATTCTTTTCATATTCTGGTTATTAATCTTATATTAATTATATGTGCCTCAGATATCATTTTTAGTCCTTTTTTTTTCTTTTCCTCCTAATTATTCTTTGTATATTCTGGCTAGCAATCTTGTATTAGTTATATGTGCGACAGATATCTTCCTCTGTTCTGTGGTTTGCCTTCTTTGTCCACAATATGTATGACATACTTTGGGGCAGAAATAGGGTTTTTTTCAGGTCTCCCTTTACTTTCTGTATTGTTCTGATTATATTTATTATCTGCCCCACAAGCTTTTTGCATTTTTATCTGTAGTGGGGTTTTTAAAAATTTTTATTGGAGTATAGTTTACAATGTTGTGTTAGTTTCAGGTGTAAAGCGAAGTGAATCAGTTACAGTGTTTTTTTTAAAGGTGAAAGTCAACCAACCATTATGTTCTTCTCTTTTTTTTTTTGCTTCGGTACGCGGGCCTCTCACTGTTGTGGCCTCTCCCATTGCAGAGCACAGGCTCCGGACGCGCAGGCTCAGCAGCCAAGGCTCATGGGCCCAGCAGCCCTGCGGCATGTGGGATCCTCCCAGACCGGGGCACGAACCCGTGTCCCCTGCATTGGCAGGCGGACTCTCAACCACTGCGCCACCAGGGAAGCCCCATTACATTCATTTTACCGTTATATTCATTAAAACTGTCTACCTATTTATCAATGCAAGGCCAAGTAGTTTGCAAAGATTACATTTCCTTCTCTATCAGTCTCTAAAACTTTTAGGGTCTTTAGCTTAGAATGTTGAAATTTCTCAAGAATATCTGTATACATAGTGGTCTTTTATTCAGTCCTTGTACTGAACTTTTGAGGAGGGCTGCTTTAATTTGAAGTCTTTTTTGTCCCGTCACTGGGAAGTTTCTCTTTTCTTGGAAAATATCTCTATTTTTTCCCCCATTCTCTGCAGAACCTCTAGAATTCAGATGTTGAACTTTGTATTTTCTCTCTTTTTTTCCTGAGGGGATTTCTTAACTTCTAGCCCTTTTCTTAAAGTCTTAATATTTGTTTCTCATGTTTTTTTAATTTCTAAACTTTTTTTTTAAATAGCAACCCCTTGTTTAATGTCCTTTTACTTTTTTCCCTTTAGAATTACTTTATTATGGTCTTTTTCTTTACTATACTGATTCTCATCATATTTCTTATTGTTTCATCTTATACATTTTAGAATGAGGGAATGAATAGATGAGCTGGTTGGAAATTTTGTGTATAAAGGCAGAGCCTGTTGATTGGTAGGACTTAACTCACTCAACAGATATTTTAGAATGAACTGTGTATCAGTTCCAGAAACTTTGCTTTATGGTAATGGGGTAGGGGATGTTTAGGAGGGGAGGCCTTGTACCTAAACTTCCAGGATGAAAAGGATCTTGTGCCTTCACCAGGTAGTTTATTCATTTTTCTTAGAAAAGGAACCCTTTCAGGACTGGGGGGCAGGGGCAGGGGGATAAATTAGGAGTTTGGGATTAATGTATACACACTACTATATATAAAATAGATAAACAACAAGGACCTGCTGTATAGCACAGGGAACTATATTCCAGTATCTTGTTATTACAGTATCTTGTAATAACCTATAATGGAAAAGAATCTGAAAAAGAATATATATACACACACACACACACACAAAACAGAATCACTTTGCTGTACACCTGAAACACAACATTGTAAATAAACTATAATTCAATTTTTTAAATGGTTATAAAAAAATAGGAACACTTTGTTTCTCCTTTTTCAGCTTTTTTTCATTTCTGTCTAGAGATGTAAGTCCAGATTTTCTCTGGTTTTTAGGCAGTTTGGCTCTCCTGTTGTTTATATAGTTTGTCCTTAGCCCTCTTTTGCATTTTGTAAGCCATGAACTTTCTCTGCTGTGTTTCATTGATTTTGAGCTTCCCTGAGACTAAGTAAAATTCCTGATCTATTTATAGCTTCTTTCTCATTTTCCCTGCTGTTAGAGATGTATTTTCTTTTAAAATTCCTTGGTTATTATTTTAGTAGACAAACCCGTGTGCTTCATCTAGCACTTTGAATCTTAAAAGCATTCTAGTATGACTTTTTTTTAAATGAAAATTAATCTGGACTTGAAATTGAGGGACTTCAGAAGACCCTTATGATCATGGAAGATGACTAACTTAGTTAATAAATTAGCAGATTTCTTGTAAGCAAATGATGTCTTGGAAACAAGGCTTAAAAGATCTTAATCTTACCTGAGCTGGATGTAATATAAAAATCTAAGCTAACTTCAACTCTTGCCTGAAACTGTTGGTCTCCTTGATTCTATACTTCTCTTTATATAGTCTCTATACAGCAGTCAGAGTGATCATTGTAAGTTAAATATAATGTTACTGATTTGCTTAAAACTCTTCAGTAGTTTCCCTTTATATTTAGAGTAAAATCCATACTCTTTCCCTCATCTGTAAGGTTCTACACTATCTCCTGCATACCTAGTTCTTTACTTGTATTTACCGCTCTCCTGTTTGCTTCCTGATTTAACCACACCAGCTTTCTTGCTATTCCTTCAAAAAAGTTAAGGTCATTCTTCATGGCCTTTAGAATTGCATTACGGGGTCGGGGGAATACCTCACCCCTTACTGTTCAGTTGAACTTAAAAGTTACCTTCTCAGGAGGTATTTCCTTGACCACAGTACCTAAACTGTGACTTCTCTTTAATCCCCAAGTCACAACCTATCCTGTGTACTACTTTCATATTCTCCATATATATAATTATCTGAAATTATATATTTGTTAATGGTCTCTTCCCTATTAGAATGTAAGCTCTATGAGGGCAAGGACTTGGTCTTGTGCACTACTGTGTTCTTCCAACTTACATGCATGCACGCATGCGTGCGCCTTCCCAGAACAGTCCTAGGCACATAGACATTCAGCAAATGTTGGATGAATGAAATGACAGTGTGGTCCTAGATTACTTTATGATTTTAAAACATTTCTTTCTAGGTGTTATATTTTCTTATTTAATGTATGTAAAAATGTAGTGATGTAAATATTTTCAGTTTTAAGAACTTTAAGAGTGAGTTTTTATGGACATATTATTCATTAGGTTTACGAATTCTAGCCATAACTTTTTTTAGTGTATTGGCTGCTTGTGTGCATGAGCATCTGTAAGTGAAATGAAGGTCTCTTAGAAGTTAATACAGCTTAACCTTAAGAGTCGGTTCTAAAATTACTTTGGCATTTTTCTCATTGAATAAGAATGAGAAAGAAGCATAATGTAGAAAGGTAACATGCAGAGTAGAATGGTTCTGGGTCATGATTATGTAAATTAAGGAAAATACATGCCTCTACCTGTTCCTGGTCACCATCTTTTTCTACCTCATAAAAAGAAGACATAAAAGATTGAATAGAGGTTTTTTTGTTTTTAAAGTTGAATATAAATACAGTTTTGGTTATGCTAGTTACTAAAATGTGTGTTGTGTCACAAATTACTTGTAGATAGAATCCTTGTTTTCATATTGTAATACTAGATTAGAATAGGGTAGATATCACAGAAAGTCAACCATCAGAGTCCTCGCTGCTATATGAACTGAGAAATATTTGTGGAATACACCTGTTTTATACTTGGTAGGTTAGAAGTTCTGGTCTTACGTTTTAATCATCTAGATGATTTTATTTTATCTTCCTGAAGTTACTGGCAGTAGTTCTCAATTGGAGCAGTTTCTGGCCGCCTCCCACCCCCCTACCCCCAGGTGACATTTGACAATGACTAGAGACATTTTGGTTGTCACACCTGGGCGTGTGCTGCTGACATCTGGTAGGTAGAAGCCAGGGATGCTGCTAAATATCTTAACAGTGTATAGGACTGTCCCCCACAACAAGGAATTTTCCAGCCCAAAATGTTAGTAATGTTGAGGTGCTTTAATATTACAGATAACTTACTCCAGAGTTCAAGTTTCTGTTAAAAATTATTAAATTAGATATGCCAAACATGTTTAATGATTAAGTTTCACTAGGGAGCTCTCTCCCATACTGTTTTAGTCTCCCCAGACCACAGTAAAATACCTGGCATGGTCTTCAGTGTTTGTGTTATGCTAAAACAAAAGTTATTTTTTCTCATAGTTAAAAAGATCTTGTTGGAATAACTTATTAATTCAAGTACCTGCTCTTAATATTACTTGAGATGGGATATCATGAGGATCAGTCGTCTCCTTATAGCAAGTTGGCAAAGCCAGTTGACAAAGTCAGATGATGTCCCTTGTCATTAAAAATAAATTCTAAGAATTACTATTACGCTTTCTTAATGTCATTTAAACAATCTTAAATTCTTTGTAGAAGCATTCTGTATTTTTAATGTAATATGATCAAACATATTTCTGGTAATAAGAGTAATCCATTCAAAAACCTGGTTTGTTGTTTGGTGTTTTTTTTGTTTTGGTTTTTTTTTGCGGTATGCGGGCCTCTCACTGTTGTGGCCTCTCCCGTGGACGCGCAGGCTCAGCGGCCATGGCTCACGGGCCCAGCCCCTCCGCGGCATGTGGGACCTTCCCAGACCGGGGCATGAACCCGTGTCCCCTGCATCGGCAGGTGGACTCTCAACCTCTGCGCCACCAGGGAAGCCCCTGGTTTGTTTTATATAAAAAAATTTGTGAATTTGTGTTACCCAGTCATTGTAAATTTCTATTATCTTTTCCCATGCTTTGAGGTTTGAAAATGTTTTAAAATATATAGCAGTTAATTTTAATGAGGTTAATTAGAGGCTGTTGCAACTCCTATATTCTTTCTCCTTTCTTAGGAAGATTATCTTTCTTTTTTAATTCATACTCCTCAAAGATGCACTTTTTCAGTTTGAATAAAACTGAAATTTCTGTAATATACAAGATACTGTAAGGCACTGTTGGGGTATAAAGTAAATTTGGGTCCTGGCCCTAAATGAAATTGTAGTTTAATGGAAAATAGCATTAATTCTCTGATACAGGTATATGTATAACATATAGTAGGGATGCAGAGCCAGAGTGGAGAATAATTCCATTTATGGAGATCAGAAGCTTTATCTAGTTTTGTATGGATAGATTATAGGGTGCTGCTTAGTGGTTTGGTGTGTCATGGTGAGAAATGAGACCTAAAGAGTGGGGTAGGGCTATATCATGGAGTGGCAAAATATTATTTATAAGGTGATACAGGGGCCTCATTAGGAAATTAGAAAGACATGGTAGGGATGGAGGGATTTTATAGATGTTGTGGAGTAGACTAAAGAACTTTATGGCCAATTAGATATATAATGCAGAGGGGCAAGAATGCATCAGTAGAAGTTGAAAAACGGTTTCTTTATAGTAGTTGACTTCTACAGATGTGTGCCTTTTTAGAAAATTATGGAGGAGAAATTTAGACCTTTGTTTTATTTATGTAAAGTGACAACTCAGTTTCCATTTGGCATAAATAAATGAAGTTTTCCATTGTTTGGTATTAAGGGGTGGGCACTAGCCTTTCATAATAGGTAGATAAACGAAAAGAGGTACTCTTTTTCAGTTGTAGATGGTGGTGGCTGCTTAACTAGTGCAGAGTAATTACTTCATCATTTCTAAGTATTTCCTTTATTCTTAGACTTCATGTGCAGCAGTCGATGCCAAATTTTTTAGCAGCTACTTTAAAGCAAAATTCCTTTTCTAATTTGTTAGAATTTATTTGGAGGGGAGAGAGAGGTTGGGGGTGGAGCATAGCATATCTCCCACACAAGATATACACATCTGTGGCAAATATCTTTATTTTCTTTTTGCTTCTAATTATTTTTAGTTTCTTTATTAGTTAATGATAACATCTATTTTAGAATAGTGGCTTAAGACCTTGTAAGTTTTAAAGAAAGCAAAATTTCTGCCAAGAAATATTACAGTTGTTTTTAAATATATTTTTTCAAGGGTCTAGCACTTAGTTTTAGTAGAATTTGTGCCAGCCTAAAACAGTCTGTAACTCTTGATTCAGAAGGAACCTTTCTAAACCCTGAACAAAGAACTGTACTTGAGCATAGTTCTTATTATGTCTTGTTCAGTATAAAAAATACATTGTGATATCTTAACCGTAATATCCCTCAATAGAATTAGGTCTTACGTTGTATATAATATGTATATACCAGATTTTTATTGTATGTATCTAGTTATATAATGCATTATTTGATCTCTAAAAGGTAGTTTCTAATTTTTTGTTTCATAGAAAGAAGTCTAAGATGAAATAAACTTGTTTTGATTTATTGTATTCTAAACCTTTTAAAAGATTTTTTTTTTAAAGATTTTTTTTCTTTAAGTCTTCCTTATTTGGTATCTTACTTTAATGCAATAAAGCTATACTTTTGACAGCTAGCTTGACTCAGTTTAAGGATTGGTTATGAATATTGGAGATGGTACTGGAAAAGTTACTATTAAAATTTTTTTGAGATTTATTGAATTCATTTCTTCATTAACATTTCCTGAATTGTAGCTTATCTCCTTCTGTAATTGCCAATTCTAAAATATTGTCACACCTTGTCTAGAAGAATTTTTATTGAATAAAGGCATAAACGCATATGCTATAGGCCATGTTAAATTCTCTACAAGTACATTTTAGGATAGTATGTAACTTTGTCACAGTGAGAGGAAGGAGATATAGTTAATAATATAAAAGTAATTTCAGTTTGCTGTGGGCATTGCAAAGCTTCCTCTTCATGGCTGTACCTAATCATTCTTTTCCAGTTTGTCTGTATTTAGCTTTATATTTGATTGAAACTATCTCTGTAGTTAACTGTTTGGCTATATGTGAAAGTTCCTTTTAAAAAAGGAGAGGTGTGTTGTTCCTAGTCACAAAAAGTGTTATGTATACTATATAATTGGAGAGTGAAGAAATGCTAACTTGAGTTTTTAATCTGGCATCTCTTAAAAAAATAGCAATTTTAATTTCTATTTTTATCCGTTTTAAATATAGAAGGATGTGTAATGTAAATAATTTATATTTTTAATTTATTGTGACGATACCCTTGATATTATTGACTTCATTTAAATTCTTTGCATATCCCACTGTCTGTGAGAACCATTCAATAAAATAACAAAAAGTTGTCTTTAGGTATTGCATTTGGTTTACTCATTTTTATTCCTAGTAGAGCCCTGTGCAGTAGGATTTTTCCTTTTAATGTTACTGCCTACTAGCTTAACAACTACTTGCATAAAGAGTGTGGCAGTTTTTATGCTTCTGCTAGAGGACAACTTAATATGAAAAACAGTTGTTTTATTCACCTCAACACAGAGTAGTCTTTCAGGTTAGTGACTGGGGGTGAGGGGGGTAGGTTCTTATACTTTTTGCCTATGAATAGTTATGTGAATTGGCATACTTAAAATCTTTCCAGCCCTAACTCTGCCACCATGTGACCATTTCTTTCAACATAATTTTCATATCAAAGTCAGCACACCGTCTGGTTCCTATTTTCATGATGTTATTTTAAGTATTAAATAAGAATATACATGTCAAAGTAGATGGGAATGCTATTTTGAAAAGATTCACATTGGTATCTGATAGACACTTCAGGAAACATTTAGGGTCTAATATGGTGAGGTACAAAGCTTCTTCTAAGAAATAAGTGCTTATTCATTTATTTATAGACCAGAACTATTCTAACAGGTAATTGTAGAATATAGCCCATTGACAGTTATGTTAGCACTATGTTCCTATGGAAGAAAGTTTTTGTAGACTTGGGATTTTAGTTTGGGGATAAATCTGAGGCACATTGAAATAACAGTGACATATATCATATTTGATAGCATGTTTAGAAAATGTCAGTTATTCTTTTGATGACCTCTGTTTCAACCTTAGTTTATAGGGTATAGAGTGCTTCTAGTGCTGGACATTGGTGAATAGATTAACAAGATACGATATCTCTGTCATTCAAAGAATTTATAAACTAGCAAATACCTTTATTGATTCCAAATCTTACTTATGATTGTTTTGTCCTGATACTCAGGACAGACAAGTAGCAGCAGCAGTATCACTTCCTAATGAATAAAGACGATTTATTTCAAAGTACAACATACTGTATTTTAGAATTATTAATGCAAACACAGTATCTCCTGTGTGGCTTTTAGATTTCATGTATTAATTTAGCAGGTATTGAGCACCTATTATGTGCCAGGCACTCTTCTAGGCATTTGGGATAGTTCAGTAAACAAAGATAAGATCCCTGACATTTAGAGGCTTATAGTCTAGTGGGAGTGACAGACAACAATGAACAAAAGCAAATTATATAGTATATTAAGAGATAAATGCTATGGAGGGAAAAACAGAGCCCAGTAAGGGAGATCAGTGTTGAGGCAGTGGGCATACTGCAATTTTAAATAAGATTTTGTAGATAAGGTGACATTTAAACAAATACTTGAAGGAAGTGAGGGAGTTGGCCATGCAAATATTTGGAGGAAGAATGTTCCAGACAAAGAGAACAGCCAGAAGTGTGTCTGGCCTGTTTGAGGACTATCAAGGAAGACCTTAGAAGAAGAGTAAGAGAGGGAGGAGTAGAATAATAGAAGATGAAGTTGGAGGGGAAAAGAGGAGACAGATCATGGAAAGCTTTGGTAGGATATTATAAGGACTTTGTTTTTTACTCAGGGTAAAATAGTCATTGCAGGATTTTGAGCATTATCTGACTAGAAGCCTGGCTGCCATTATTATGGCAGCATGGGAATCTCAGCTTTGCAAACCATAGAGAACATGAATTTGGGAGTCCAAAAGTGTCATACACAAACCAAAAATGAATCATTTCTCTATTCCCACTCACCAAGCACCTTGGTCTTCAGAGATGTAAAAGTCCTGATGATTTCCAGGGTTCTGTGGTGCAGATCAGCTTCTTTTGGCTTCCCTCTCTAAGCCTTAGATTTCACCTTTCTCTGGTCTCTTTCCAATAGTTCATCTTTCTAACTTCAGTGTTGTCTTCTCACCTGTTCTGTTGTCCTTGTCATTTTATTGGATATTTTAGGGGAGTATAAACATATTTATCATTCACCATGTGGAACCAAAAGACTAATAATTGATTTTCCAACGAGATTAGTAAAAACCTCTGAGATACTTGCGCCGAAACTCTGTTAGACACTGTAAAACGTTTTGCTGGATTTATGGTAATGATGTTATTTTTATGAAACACAAGTCATGCTCTTAAGTGTTTTTTTTTTTTTTTTTTCTTATTTTTTTTTCTTAAGTGTTTTAAACTTAAAATATATCCACTCATGGCAGTAGGAAAAGGATAATCACTTTCATTGTATAAAGGTATAAATTGTATAAAAGTAGTGTCTCACTGTATAGCCCACATTTTGAGAGTTTCTGTGCTGGAACAGTTTAGATTTGAATCCCTTTCAAGTGAATGGATTTGGACAAGTTAGTGTGATTGAGGACTTGGGAACAGAGTGGATAACCAAAAGACAGCACATTTTGGTGGAAAGACTATGAGACCAGGATTTTAGCTCCATTTCTCTATTGCTAAATTTGATACTTCAGTAAATCACATAACCCTTCTATGCCTCAGTTTCTTCATTTGTAAAATGAAGGATTGCAAATTAGATCATCTTTAAATAATTCTTTTTTAAAAATAATTCTAACAAGTTTATGATACTTAAGTCATTTTGGAAATTTGTTATACGTTTATGGAGAATATGATTAATTTTCTATTTTTATTTTTTTATGCAGGTTAATGGTGCAATGTAAGAAACCTTTAAAAGTTTCTGATGAATTAGTGCAGCAATATCAAATTAAAAATCAGTATCTTTCAGCAATAGCATCTGATTCAGAACAAGAACCTAAAATTGATCCATATGCATTTGTTGAAGGAGATGAGGAATTCCTTTTTCCTGATAAGAAAGATAGACAAAATAATGAGAGAGAAGCTGGAAAAAAACACAAGGTAAGAGAAATCAAAGTACACCAAAGTGTCACTGATGATCTGTAGCTCTGCATATAGTACCACACTTGTATTTAGAAAAAAAAAAAAATTCGTCATTTTAACTTAGAAAAACATTTTTTAAAAATAGGTAAATCAGGCACATTGTACACAATTTAAGAGCTTGTATGGGCTTGAAATTATAGCTGGTCTCTGATAATGAAAAGATCTTTATTGTAAAAGTTTTGAGATTGGAGAAAGAGTGCATTAATTTCTGTTATACTGAAATCAGGACATTTAGATAGACGAACTGTTTTGATTCTGAGTAAAACTATGCTGTAAGTGAATTACCAGTTTTCAGAAATGCAGTAAAATGCACATCGCTGAGTTTATAAAATACATGATATTTTGAATATGTGTATCAAGAACCTATAGTGCCCCTGAAAGTAAAATGTTATGAGAATAAAGTGTGAGATGTACAAATACTTACTTGATTAAAATTTTAAAAATCAAATATTAGAGGGTCTATCAAGGACAGAGTAATCTATTAAGATAACTCTGCTAGATAAGAATTTTGCCATAAATACAGAATTGGAAATCGAAAGCTGTAAAATTGCAAAAAGGACCCAATAATATGTTTAATACAAAGAATTCATTTCACAAAGTTTTATTTAGCCTTACTATGTGCCAGGTACTTGACATTTTGTTCTTCTGTAAATGTGAAAACAGTAGTATCTGGGAAGGCAGTAGGTATTGTAGAAAGAACGTGGACTTTGGAATTTGGCAGATTCAGGTTGAAATCCCAGCTCCACTACTTATCAGCTGTATTTCCTGGGTTATCTTTAGAACTATTTTTTGTCTGTAAAATGAGTGTACTACTTCCTTATCATATAGGTTAGTTGTGAGAGTTACTGATGTCTGTACTATACCCAGCAGAATGCTTGATACATAGCTACTCAATAGTTGGTATATTTTATTATTGGTAAAATATGTATTTCAGTCTAATATGTAATATTGTATGCAGGTAGAAGATGTGCCATCTAGTGTAACAGTGTTATCACATGAAGAAGATGCTATGTCATTATTTAGTCCCTCTATCAAGCAAGGTAAAACTTTAATTTTCTAATTAAAATACTGCATTCCAGGATTGTTACTCCAAAGTAATCTGACATTGTTGGTCTTTTATTGTTCCTTTTTGCATAATTCATACGTTTCATAGAAAGGGACCTATCTTAAGATGATGGATTTATTGTTTATCTTGTACTGGGAGAAGCAAGTTTAGGTGATAGAAATTCTGTTTTGAATTGTTGGAACGTCTTTCCTTTTTTTTTAAATTTATTTTTATTTTTGGCTTCCTTGGGTCTTCATTGCTGTGCGTGGGCTTTTTCTAATTGCGGTGAGCGGGGGCTACTCCTCGTTGCGGCACACAGGCCTCTCCCTGTGGTGGCTTCTCTGTTGTCAAGCACGGGCTCTAGGTGCTCGGGCTTCAGTAGTTGTGGCACACGGGCTCAGTAGTTGTGGCGCACGGGCTTAGTTGCTCTGCAGCATGTGGGATCTTCCCGGACCAGGGATCGAACCCGTGTCCCTTGCATTGGCAGGCGGATTCTTAACCACTGTGCCACTAGGGAAGTCCCTCCTTTTTTAACAAATAAAAATAATTTTCAGCTGTAAAATGAGGTGATAGGATAAGATAATCGCCTGAGATCTCTCTCAGATCAAAAAACTCAATTTATGAATTAGACTTTATGATAATTTGGTTGTCCTTTTCTCCCCCTCTCCCCAAGTTAGAAGAACTGTTGCTAAGGTCATTAATTTAACAAATATTTGTTGAGCACATGTTATGTATAGGCACTGTTCTCGGCACTGGAGATAAAGTGGTGAGAAGACTCCACTTTGAAAGTGTCTGACTTGTGCTACTTGTGAATAGAATAGAGAGACGTGATGTATTAGTTCTTCTACAAGACCTATTTAATTTTTTTTTCTTTTTTTTTTTTTTTTGGCTGTGCTGGGTCTTCGGTGCTATGGGTGGGTTTTCTCTAGTTGTGGCGAGCAGGGACTACTCTGCGCTGCAGTGCGCAGGCTTCTCATTGCGGTGGCTTCTCTTGTTGCGGAGCACGGGCTCTAGGCGTGCGGGCTTCAGTAGTTGTGGCATGTGGGCTCAGTAGTTGTGGCTCGCAGGCTCTAGAGCACAGGGTCAGTAGTTGTGGCACACGGGCTTAGTTGCTCCGTGGCGTGTGGGATCTTGCCAGAGGACCAGGGCTTGAACCCATGTCCGCTGCATTGGCTGCCAGATTCTTAACCACTGTGCCACCAGGAAGTCCCTATTTAATTTTTGATGGAGACAGAAGAAGTTGTCCTTTGGTACGTGTCTTTTAGGGGCAAAGTTTTGTTTTAGTATTTGGAATAAATAGAGAGGGTCAGTCAGGCTCTGTGCAACCAAAAACAGGAATAAGAAAAAATGTCCACCTGAATGAGGAAGAGATGGTCTTTCATGAAATAAATTTAGTAGTCAGTGGTTCTAAGTAGCTTAAAGTGAGTTAACAATTTGGGTTTTTTAGCCTGTTTACCTACCCTAGGATATAGGAAATGTGTAATTGTCCCTGTGGTGTGGCTTTCTCAAAAATGTGGACCATCTGCCACATTCTGGAGCATGTTTTGAGGTGAAACTGGGAAATCTTGGTTTTTAATAAATATACTAGATGATTTTTACACACTCTAAAAATTTCAGAACTACTGCTTTAGTGAATCTTTAGGATAATATGCAGAGGCACTTGGAAAGTGACTTTCACCTTTCTGAAAGGGAGGGCTATTTCAAGTTGTTTAACCATTCTGAGGATGCTTTGGAAGGTTTATACACCAAATTGCTTTTTTTTTCTTTCTTGTGTGGGAATGTAAGAGAAATTTAACTTTCATTTGTATTTTTATTTTTTCTAAAGTAGTCATTTTTTCCCCTAAAACTGGAAAAAAAAAGGAAAATAAAATTTTAGAACTGAAATGAAACTTAACTAAGAGGTACTTAAGTGAGTACTTAAGTGCCTGGCACTGGGCAAAAGTGCTTTATCTACATTCTATCACATTTAATTC
The DNA here is from genome assembly GCF_002837175.3 of Physeter macrocephalus. Lineage (NCBI taxonomy): Eukaryota > Metazoa > Chordata > Mammalia > Artiodactyla > Physeteridae > Physeter > Physeter macrocephalus. Next base: position 102,226,765 of record NC_041227.1, on the reverse strand, counting down.
TTGTCATATTGTTAGTGTCGGAGTTGGGATTCAAATTAATAGTCTGTCTGACTCAAGAGCCAGAGAACTTAATTATTCTGTGCTTCCTTTATATTTCAGGAAGATAGAAAAATTAAATATGTGTGTGTTTAATTCTGTTGTCCCGATAGTGTTTATATTTTTATTTGACATATTATTAATGTAGATTACTTAGCTATGTTATGGATTACATAGCCTTTGGTGAGCTTCCTGGGGAAGGTATGACCATATATTTAAAACTTTATTTCTTTGAAAAAAAAAGTCTAAATTTTAAACAAGTCACCATTTCTTATTGCATAACACCCTTATAAAGTTATATGTCTAGTTTAAATAAATAGAATAATGCTCATTTGGTCAGTAGTAGAATTTTTGATTTTGTTTTTCTGGTTGACATATGTAGATGCTCCACGCCCTACTAGTCATGCCCGTCCTCCATCAACCAGTTTGATTTATGACTCAGACCTGGCTGTCTCTTACACTGACCTTGATAATCTTTTTAATTCTGATGAAGATGAACTGACAGTGAGTATCCTATTAATGATTACAATTATAATTTGTTTTCCTTGATTTTACATAAGTTTATTTTTCAGAAGTGATATGTGACTTGAATACTATGTTTTAGCCCTGAACAATAGGAAATATTTTGGAATAAAATTTCTTTAATTGGTGTCCTTTTTTAACCTCATGTTTGAGCCTTTTTTGTTTTTTTTTTTTTTTTTTTTTTTGGCTGCACCGCCTGGCTTGCAGGATCCCGACCAGGGATTGAACCCGGGCCCTCGGCAGTGAAAACACAGAGTCCTAACCACTGGACCGCCAGGGAATTCCTTGAGCATTCTTGATATAATGTCACCTATAAACTTTGAGGGTTTTTTTTCTTTATTTTTTGTCTTTGAAGGACATGTATAATTAAGCTTAATTTGAGCTCTGCCATATGTTCTTTTTCTCCAGTCCTTAGGAAGCAGAATTATTATTATTATTTTTTTTAATAACTAGAATTATGACTTATAACATTTTACCAGCACATATAAGATTTTTTAAAATTTCATGTAATGTCTGAAACATTTATATTAACATACTTCCATACAAATAACCCAAAGAAAGTTTAGTATTAGTTGTTTTTTGTTTGTTTGTTTGTTTGTACTGCAGGTTCTTATTAGTCATCAATTTTATACACATCAGTGTATACATGTCAATCCCAATCACCCAATTCAGCACACCACCATTCCCACCCCACCGTGGTTTTCCCCCCTTGGTGTCCATGTTTGTTCTCTACATCTGTGTCTCAGCTTCTGCCCTGCACACTGGTTCATCTGTACCATTTTTCTAGGTTCCACATACATGCGTTAATATACGATATTTGTTTTTCTCTTTCTGACTTACTTCACTCTGTATGACAGTCTCTAGATGCATCCACGTTCTCAACAGATGACTCAATTTCGAGGAAACAGAATTATTAACCTAATCTTTGATCCTCCAGTTTTAGAAATGACCGAAAAATTGACTCAATTAGAGAATAATAAGTAATTAACATTAAAGTTATATGCCTTGTCAAGTTGTTAAGGAATACCACTTCTTTTGAATTTGTTTGGCTTCACAGCCATTATTATAAGACACCTACATACTATAATAATGAAAGAGGAAGAAAAAGTAATACTTAATCTTTAACACCCATTTGCAGAGAAAGGTGAAGATAAAAGAAATTAAAGCTTAAAATGAGATTCCCTAGAATGTCAAGTCTCTGGCAAATTAATGAATTGGGTGCTGCATTATAAAAGGGAATTCCTTTTTCATCTGCATAAAGGTAGCTTGGAAACTTCTGTAGTACATTTGGTCTCTTCAATTAAGTGACATAAAGCAGATATCACTATGCATAAACTTTTACTCCACATCCCGTAATATAGTATATTTCAGGTGAATATATACCTGAATGCTTTGATACTTTTGTACTTTCTCTCTCTACCATTCACGTATCAGCAGTGGCTCTTCTGAGGTCAAAGGTTGTAATCAGAGCTCAGTCTACATATCTAAGACAAGGTGGCTAACAGGAGACAAGGAACCAAGTTGTCAGCTCTAACAACAGCGGTGACAGATTAGAGATTCTAAAACTTGTTTTGTTCAATGTATTAAAACTTAACCTTTAGTTAGGGATCCTATTGCTTTGTCGTATGAGATCTTTCTGAAGTTTTGCTTAGTTTTACCTGTTGTAGCATTTTTGCAGGGTAAGAAGATTATTAAACAAGGTAAAAGTGTAAACAAGAATTTGGAGGGGTGATTGATTATATAGGAATCTTTAATGTCTTTTATTTTAAGGGGCAAATGCTTTATGAGTATCTTTTACTAAGAGGCAATTCTGATGTTAATTACAAAACCTTATAGTAGGTTTTCTTACCTTTTTTTTTAATAGGTTTTAAGTAATAGGTTGTTCTATGTATTTTGAAAGTATTGGTCATTTTCTTGAAGGAACTTTTTCCTCTGTTATTTGGAGCATTATCAAATCAGTAGAAAAACTAATCTGGGTTATTGATTACCTAAAATGTGTTTTATGTCTTTAAATTATTTTGTATCTTTAAATTGTATTTCGTATATATTTGGCTCTAGCACAAATGGGCTCTACTTTCAAGTTACATCTGAATGATTACTATCTTGATCACATTGGATTTAAATTTCAGAGAAATATGTGTGTGTGTGTGTGTTTTTTAATAGCCTGGATCTAAAAAATCGGCGAATGGATCAGATGATAAATCCAGCTGCAAGGAATCAAAGACAGGAAATCTGGACCCATTATCTTGCATAAGTAAGCTTCCCAAATCTGTGTTCCAGATAAATCTGCAAACTTAATCTCAACAAAGTTCCCCACCACTTTGTTTTAAGCACAGAGTAACTTCTTTTTAGTCTTACGTTAAAATGTGTGTTTTATTAAATATAGGCACTGCAGATCTTCATAAAATGTATCCTACACCACCATCATTGGAACAACATATTATGGGATTTTCCCCAATGAATATGAATAATAAAGAATATGGTAGTATGGATACAACACCTGGAGGAACTGTTCTAGAAGGAAATAGTTCTAGTATAGGAGCACAGTTCAAAATTGAGGTTGATGAAGGATTCTGTAGCCCAAAACCTTCTGAAATTAAAGTAAGTATTTTATTTTTCTAGAAAAATAATGCACTTCCTATATTTTTGTATAAAATTAGTTTATTGCTAGATTCAAAATTCCTTTCTTAGTGATTCTAATTTTGTTATTAACAAATTTGAATTATGGTGACACTATTAAGAATGCATTTAAGAAAAGAGTAGAATTACATTTACATTGTTATTATTTAAAGACAGGAAAAAAGGTCTAAAGTCAGTTTGTTGTGTTTTTTCCCTTGGAAAATAAGATGCTAAAAGTCATGGTCTTTATATTGTAGGATTTTTCTTATGTCTATAAGCCTGAAAATTGTCAAGTTCTAGTGGGATGTTCCATGTTTGCACCTCTAAAAACTCTACCAAGCCAGTGTCTGCCTACTATCAAATTGCCAGAAGAGTGTATTTACCGTCAGAGTTGGACTGTTGGAAAATTGGAATTGCTTCCTTCAGGGCCTACAATGCCATTTATCAAAGAGGGGTATGATTTAAATATATAGTATTGGTATAGTGTATGAATGCTTATATAGCTTTAATTTTTTTCATATAAGCTCCTAGTATGTTGGTACCTGGAAAAAAGATACTGGTTTTTGAAAATTCTAAAATTCATTTTCTGATTTTAATAGCTTATAATGGTGTTTGTTCAGTATGGTTAAAGTATTGGAACACTTAAGACCAATAAACTTTGTCTTTGGAAGCACCTTTTATTTTGGTCTGAAATTCTAATCACTCGCATTTGTACATTTGCCGTGTGTACATTCACACACTTTTTATATTTAAGTATCTCTGAAATTGGGCCGTCTTATAATTCGTAACATCTTAGAATTGCCATTGTCCTTTTTTTACACATAAATATTTCAAAAATTGGGTTTTTTTTTTAAACAGTGGCATCTTAGAATCAATGAAATATGGGTATTTGTAGTACAATAAATATATAGATAGTTATTGTGGATGTCTAGGTGTGGAAGAGTGTATACAAATTTTATTTATAATGGAACTAGTTGGGTCTCACCCCACAACAATCACCTAGAGTGGATGTAGTAACCAAAAATACATTTTAATTGTACTTGTAATTTTTGCACTAATCGTATTTTCATAATTTTCGGTGTTATTGAAAAACATTTGGGACATTTTTAGTTGTATTTCACATTACTAATATGTTCTTTTATGCGTGTTTCCGATTTTCTTTTGCCCTGGTGACACTAGTGATGGAAGTACTGTGGATCAAGAATATGGCCCTGCTTATACACCTCAAACTCATGCTTCTTTTGGGATGCCTCCTAGCAGTGCACCTCCTAGTAACAGTGGAGCAGGAATTCTTCCTTCTCCATCTACCCCTAGGTTTCCAACTCCAAGGACTCCAAGGACTCCAAGGACTCCTCGTGGAGCTGGTGGACCAGCTAGTGCTCAAGGTTCAGTCAAATATGAAAATTCAGACTTATATTCACCAGCTTCCACCCCATCCACGTGCAGACCCCTTAATTCTGTTGAACCTGCAACTGTTCCTTCCATCCCTGAAGCACACAGTCTTTATGTAAACCTCATTCTTTCAGAATCAGTTATGAATTTGTTTAAAGACTGTAACTTTGATAGTTGCTGTATCTGTGTCTGCAACATGAATATCAAGGGTGCCGATGTTGGAGTTTACATTCCAGATCCAACGCAGGAAGCACAGTATAGGTGTACCTGTGGCTTCAGTGCTGTCATGAACAGAAAATTTGGAAACAATTCAGGATTATTTCTTGAAGATGAACTAGATATCATAGGACGCAACACAGAATGTGGCAAAGAAGCAGAAAAACGTTTTGAAGCTCTCAGGGCTACTTCTGCTGAACATGTTAATGGAGGACTAAAGGAATCTGAAAAATTGCCTGATGAGTTGATATTATTGCTACAAGATCAGTGCACTAATTTATTTTCACCTTTTGGAGCTGCAGACCAAGATCCTTTTCCCAGAATTGGTGTAACTAACAACTGGGTACGTGTTGAAGAGCGGGACTGTTGCAATGACTGCTACCTTGCATTAGAACATGGGCGTCAGTTCATGGATAACATGTCAGGAGGAAAAGTTGATGAAGCACTTGTGAAAAGTTCATGCTTACACCCCTGGTCCAAAAGAAATGGTAAGTATGCTAATGGAATAATTTTTCACTTTATTTTCCTTTAGTTGTATGACTTTTCTTTCTTAGGAAAAGGTATTAAAGGCAGTTTCCTATGTAGCTGATAGAGGCACTTAAATTTGGACTTAAAACTCCTTTCAGAAGGATATTTTTAAAGGGAGAATTTCCTAGCAGTTTAGTTTATTTTCACCAACAAAAGTATGGTTATTAGAGGTCTGTAATTATGTAGTTGTGTAGGACTATAAAAGGTACTTTGCACATGTTAATTAGCAGAAAATTACTAGTTGTCTGCTTTATTCAACATTCTATCACTCATTATTTATTGAGCAACTAGTATGTGCCAGGCACTGTTCTTTTACAAAGTACAGTATTAAAACAAACATATTTCCTGCCCTCTTTGAGCCTGTAATTCTCAAAATAACAAAATAAACAAAAAAATAAGTAATTATATGATATCAGATAGCGACAAGTGCTTTGAAGGAAAAGCAGGGTAAAGGAGTGGAAAAAGACAAGAATGTGCTACTTTAGATGTATGTTTAGAGAAATTACTGAGGGACAGCATTTGAGCAAAGACCTAGAGTGGGGGAATGTGAGCTGTGTGGCTAACCGAGAGAAGAGTGTTTTCAGGTAGTGCAAACTGTGAGGGAGTAGTGTGCCTAATATGTTTGAGAAACAGTAAGGAGGCACTGTTGCTGGAATGAATTGAGTGATGGGGAGACTGGTAGGAGTTGGAAGGCTAAGAGATGGCCGAGCACCAAAATCATGTAGGGTCTTACGTACCATGTAAGTAAGGCCTTTATAGTTTATTCTAAGAGTTACGGGAAGCTGTAGGACAGTTTTGAGCAGAGAAGTAACATGATCCTTTTACTGTTTATTTTTTTTAAAAGGTCACTCTAGCTGTTGTGTTGTGGGTGGTGAAGGTGAGAGTAGAAGCAGATAGATCAGTTAGGAGGCGGTTACAGTAGTTCAGGTGAAAGATGACAGTACCTTAGACAAGATTGGAAGCAATAGAGATGTGAGTAGTAGGTTCTAGGCATATTTGGGAAATAGAACCTACAGGATTTGCTGATATAAGGAAAGATGAGGCATCAAGGATACCTTGAGCGAATGGATGAATGATGGTGCTAATTATAGAGGAGGGGAACAACTGGGGGAGAAGATCAAGTACTTATTTGGAGACACGAATTTTAAATTCAGAGGAGTAGTTGGGGCTAGAGATTTAAAAATGTTGTGTGTGAGTTATCAGTATTTTAAGCTATGGAGATGGATGAAAAAACTTAGAGAGTGACTGTAGATAGAGAAGTCCAAGGATGGAATTGACATTTAGAGATGGGGGAGACGAGGAGGATCCAGGATAGGAAATAAAGGAGGTAGGAAGAAAACCAAGAGAGTGTGTTGTGCTGGTAGCTAAGTATAGGAAATGTTTGAAGAAGGAGAGAAATGTCATCAATGTCAAATACTTGTGTGTAGTTATAAAGATCTAATGAGTTAATACATATGAGCTGCTTAACACAATCCTTGGCACATAGTAAGTACTGAATTTATATAAGCTGCCATTATTAAAGTCATCATTTAGTTTTTTTTTTCAGGCATAGCCACTGGGAAACATATTTCTAAAAAGATGTCTCAGTATACCATTCATTAACTTTTTTCTAACTTTTGGTAATTATGCAGAAAGTTAGCCTTTCTTCAAAATGTGGTTTCTGTTAAGAATTTTTGTTCTTAGGTGATATGTGCCATTTAATAACTTTGATTTGGTTCCTTATGTCATTTGCTAATCCAGCCATTTTTGGATACATGTGCAAAACAATGTGCTTGGTATTCTGGGAGATATGAAGATATCCTATATTTAAATTGCTTATAGACTACTTGGAGAACTAAAACTGTAATGCAGGGTTGAAGTAAAAATACTCTAAATGCCCATTGACAGGAGAATGGATAATAATTATGATAGTACAGATAGAATGTTACATAAGCTCTGAAAATGAGTAAAACTCTTGTAACAGATGAATCTGGGTAAAAGTTTTGAGGGGAGGGAGAGGGAACAAGTCCCAGAAGATTGTACATAGTGAGATATTTTTTCATAAAGTTCTAAAAACAGACAAAACTAAATGTATTTTCTAGATGCACATAAAATTCAGGATGGTGGTTAATTCTTAAAAGCTGAGGGATAGGATGGGGGAAGCACTTAATAAGATTGGGTAATATTCTACTTCTTGGGCAGTGAGATCGTAGATGTTCATAATATTATTAAGAAAATTTGTGAATAAGATAAGGCTATGCATGGACCAGTGGTTACATTTTGTTCATGATAATAGTTTGATGATTCATCAAACTCACTATACTCAAGGATCAAATTTTTAAAGAAAAAGGTATAAATAAATGTCATAGATTTTCAAAAAAAGGGCAGGATTATTTTCAGCCATAGATAGTAGTTAAGAACATAGGCTGTGGAACCGACTACTTGGGTTTGAAACATAGTTCCATCACTATATACTATGACCTTGGGCAAGTTATTTAACCTCTGTCTCAATTTCTTGGGATAGTGTCAATAATAGTATTTACCTCAGTGTTAGAGGATCAAATGAGCTAATATGTATAAAACAGACCAGTGCCTGGCACAAAGTACTCAAATATTACCAGTAGTAACAGTAGTAGTAATAGCAGCAGCAGTAGCATTAGTGGTATTCTGTTTATTTTTATTATTATTATTTGTTTTTAAGATCCAGCTCATCTTGAAAGTTGTCACAAGAAAAAAAACTTTTGTAACTGTGTATGATGATGGATGTTAACTGGACTTACTGTGGTGATCATGTTACAGTATATGCAAATAACAAATCATCACTTCGTACACCTGAAACTAATACAATGTTATGTCAATTATACCTCAAAAAAAAATCCAACTTATTTGCCAAGTAATAGAAAATATTGAGTTGTTAACCTTGTGTGCATTTTTTCTATAACAGTAAAGATTGATGTAAACAGATTACTCTGCCGCCATAAAGATGAATTTCATCCTAAGAATTTATATTGAGAAAATAATTCAAAACAAACAGAAAAGAAATATCTTTATATTTCAATTTAAAATTTCAACATTAAAACAAATAATGCAAAACCTAAATGGGCAATATTGGAATACTTTCTCATTAAATTATAACAGCTTCATAAAGTAGTAGCAAGCTCCTGTATTAGGGCCTTTGCCCTGATTGTTTCCTCTGCCTGGGACACTGTTCTTCCAAGTATTTACATGGGTAACTCTCTTGTCTTTTTAAATTTTGTCAGAAGTCATCTTCTCCATCCTGCTCCTTTTTTTTTTTTTTCCCCGTAGGGTTTGCTTATTACCTTCTAATATACTGTATAATTTATTGATTAATTATCTCTCACTCCATTAAGTTCAGCCTATGCAAGTTCTGTTTAAGAGAAAGGGTTTTTGTCTATTTTGTTTGTTTGTTGGTATGTCCAAGTACCTAGAACAGTTCCTGGCATATAGATGTCCAAGGTGTTGAAATACTTGTTTGAAGGAATTAAAAGTCTACAAACTGTAGTTTGTATAATTTAGTGGTAATGTTTATTTTTCTCAAGCTAGAAAAAGCTTTGTTCCAATTATAAAAAATACATACTTGCTGAAAGGAAAGTTAAGAATCTAAACAATACAGAAAAGTAGAAGTAAAAATTGCCCCCAATATTTGCCCATTCCCATCATTACACCACTCCATGATCACTCATTTTTAAGCAACTTTATTGACATACCATACAATTCATTTAAAGTGTACAATTGAATGGTTTTTAGTATTCACAGAGTTGTGTACCCATCACCATAATCAATTTTAGAACATTTTCATCAACCACAAAAGGAATCCCATGTTTATTAGCAATCACTCCCCATTTTCCTCCAACCACTCCTTCCCAGCACTAGGCAACCACCAATCTACTTTCTGTCTCTATAGATTTGCCTCTTTTATACATTTCAGGTAAATAAAGTCATATCCTATATGGTCTTTTGTGACTGACTTCTTTTTCTTAGAATAATGTTTTCAAGATTTATCCATGTTGTAGCATGTGTTAGTACTTCGCTCGTTTTTATTGCCAAATAATATTCCATTTATGAGCATCCCACATTTTATTTACCCATTCATCTGTTCATGGACATTTGGATTGTTTCCACTCTGGCTGATATGAATAATGGTATTGTGAACATATGTGTACCAGTTTTTGTGTAAACATACGTTTTTATTACTCTTGGGTGGACTTGATAACTCTGTTTTACCTTTTGAGGAACTGCAAGACTATTTTCTAAAGCAGCTGTACCATTTTACATTCCCATCAGCAATGTGTGAGGGTTCCACTTTTTCCATATCCTAATTAACACTTGTCCTTGTGTGTTTTATTATTATTATAATCATCTTATTGGGTTGTGAAGTATTATCTCATTGTGGTTTTGATTTGCATTTCCCTAATAACTAATGAAGTTGAGCATCTTTTCATGTGCTTATTGCCCATTTCTCTTTCTTCTTTGGAGAAATATCTTTTCAGTTACTTTGCCCATTTTTAAATTAGGTTTTTTATGTTTTCATTATTGAGTTGTAAGTGTTCTTTATATCTTCTGGATACAAGTTCCTTATCAGATTATGATTTGCACATATTTTCTCCTGTTCTCTGGGTTGTCTTTTCACTTTCTTGATGGTATCATTTGAAGCAGAAAAGTTTTTAATTTTGATGAAGTTCAGTGTATTATTCTATTTTGTTGTTTGTACTTTTGGTTTCATATCTAAAAAGGCTTTACCTAATCCTAAGTCATGAAGATTTACTTTATGTTTTTTTCTAAGAGTTTTATAGTTTTAGCACTTATATTTAGCTCTGTAATCCATTCTGAATTAACGTTTGTATATAACATAAGGAAGGGGTTCCAAATTCATTCCTTTGCATGTGGATATCCAATTGTCCAAGAACCATTTGTTGAAAAGGTTATCTTTCCCCATTAAATTGTCTTGGCACCTTTGTCAAAAATCAGTTGACCATAAATGTGAAGTTTTATTTCTGGATGTTTACTTCTACTGATCTATATATCTGTCCTTCATGATCACTCTTAAAAATCATTATATATTCTAAAAACCATTGCTTTCCACCAGATCTCAGCATAGAGACCTGGCACTTGTCATGATATACAATTATATTATTTTTCATGCATTCTCCACAAGATTGTAAGATCCCTGAAGACATGAATAAGAATTTATTTACACAGTATTCCCAGCAGCTAGCATAATTCCTGACCCATAGTAGGTCTTCATTAAATATATATTTTTTAAGAATGAGGGAGTGTCTATGGGAATCTCTTTGAATTAAAATCAAACTGTAGTTTCCTGAGCTTCACTCAGATCAGAATTTCTCAGGGTAAGCTCTGTGTATGTGTTTTTTAAAAGTTCCCCATTTGATTATGATAACAACCTTAGCCAATGACAACTTTTTGTAGATTTTATGTAAATAGTCACATATGAATACACATAGTTCTATTTGTGTAAAATTATCTTCCATAGATAGTTTTAAAACCTGTTATTTTATTTATTAGTGTATTAGTCATTAGTCCATTTCAAATAGCTGTTATCACTTTTAATGACTAGTATTCTATTATGTATATAATAGTTTATTTAAACATAATAGTTATTAAGCAGTATATCTGAAATTAAATTACTTCTGATTCTGTACACTATTTAGATATAGGGAATTAAAACGAGAAATAAATTAGGCAATAATAATAATGAATTAAAGTTGAATGATTTAACATAACAGAGTGCTCAAACAGGTTTAATGATACAGCTGAACCATAATGGAGGGACAGATTACTTACATCAGTAATATTTCATGGTTTTTTAAAAAGCCATTTGACATTTAAGAGCAACAGCCCTCCATATCCATCCTGATAGTTGGTCAGAAATGTAGGTCATAATAATTTGATAATCTGTAAATCTGTTAAGTCTAGGTTTATAAAATATCTTCGGATATTACAACACTTTTTAGCAGTGTGAATAAGTTTATCTGTTACTGTACAAGTTGTGTACTTCAGAGTTGTTACAGCCTACTATTTTTCACAAGTTAAGCTTTAATCATTGTAACCAGTCTTGTCCATCTGGTCATTTTACCAAAGTGGTGGTAATTAAGGTGCATAATTTATAACTCATTTCTGTGTGAGGCAAAGTTCTTTCTAGTAAGATACCTATAAGCACCAAAAAAACCAAGATAGGGACTTCCCTGGCAGTCCAGTGGTTAAGACTCTGTGCTTCCACTGCAGGGGGGCACGGGTTTGATCCCTGGTAGGGGAACTAAGATCCTGTGTGCTGAGCTGCACAGTATAAATAAATAAATAGATAAAACAACCAAAATAAATGCAAAAAGGAAGAAATTTATTTGATTAATTTATAAATTGATCAGTGAGCTAGTGAATGACTTTTTATGAAGACGAGTTACAATAACTTTTTTATTGTCTCTTATTGGTTTTAAATACCTAGAAAAACCATTTCTACAGATCATTTTAGATAGAACTTCCTATAGTTCTCTACACAAGCAGATGCTTAATCTCAGTGATGAAGAGCTAAACTTCCCTAGATGTATTTCTTGTTATCATAAAAATTTTTGTGTTGACAATAGCAATTCTTATTCTTTTTTTTTTTTTTAAATGGTTGTAGATGTGAGTATGCAGTGCTCACAAGATATACTTCGAATGCTTCTATCTCTTCAGCCAGTTCTTCAGGATGCTATTCAGAAAAAAAGAACAGTAAGGCCTTGGGGGGTTCAAGGTCCTCTCACTTGGCAACAATTTCATAAAATGGCTGGCCGAGGCTCTTATGGTAAGTAATTTATAGTAATGTGTATTGACTTATTTTATATCATTTCTCAGTTTCTTTGCCCAACTTTAATAAGCACATTTATCTTTAAATATTTTGGTGGCATATGCTTGACTTAAGGCCAGTGTGGTCAATCTTAGCCTTCCTTACTTTGAACGTTTTCAACATTCACTTAACTGGGTTCTCCAATCCCACTTCAGAAAGAACAGCTTGTTTTTACATATTTTACTGACCAGTAAGATTTTATGTGAAGAAAGAATCATACTGCCAAATAAAGACTGAAACACTACTTTTCTTGTAAGTTACTATTTTACAAAATTGAATGAAAAATGGGGTAAAAAAGAGAGGGTAATACTAGTGATAAAAGTCCCCAAGGTCTTCATTTAAAAAAAAAAAAAAAAAGAACAAAGACAGAAATTTGCCAGTTGTGACAAGAGTAGCAAAGGAGTACTCTCAGTATGGTAAACAGTAGATTTATGGTCAACTGTAATGGAAGGAACATTCAAAATGCTTGAACTATCTGTTGAAGATTATCTCTGGGGGAAAAAAACAAAAAAGATTGGGGACTTCCCTGGTGGTGCAGTGGTTAAGAATCCACCTGCCAATGCAGGGGTCACGGGTTTGATCCCTGGTCCGGGAAGATCCCACATGCCGCGGAGCAGCTAAGCCCGTGTGCCACAACTACTGAGCTTTTGCTCTAGAGTCCACGAGCCACAACTGCTGAGCCTGAGTGCTGCAACTGCTGAAGCCCACGCGCCTAGTAGAGCCTGTGCTACGCAACAAGAGAAGCCACTGCAATGAGAAGCCCGCGCACTGCAACGAGAAGTAGCCCCCACTCGCCACAACTAGAGAAAGCCCACGCTCAGCAACGAAGACCCAACGCAGCCAAAAATAAATAAAATTTTAAAAAACCGAAAAAAAACAAAAAAGAGTGTCTCTGAAAGGTGGGATGTAATTGGAACTTTTAAAATATATTTGGAATAATAGTTTTTATACTGAAGTCCTTGACTTTTTTTGCATGGTTTTAGAATGCATTATGTACAGAAGTAGTAGATGATTTGCTCATATTTTCCTTTTCCTCCTTTTATTAATGGCTAAATAATTTAAATTTCATTTTAAAAAACTTGATATTCAATGAAAAATGCAGTTTAATTATAGTATTTATATATATTTTTTCTACTTTTAAAAAAATATTTCAATATTATTATAGTATTTATATATATTTTTTCTACTTTTAAAAAATATTTCAATATTATTGGAGTATAGTTGATTTACAATGTTGTGTTAGTTTCAGGTGTACAGCAAAGTGATTCAGTTATACATATATTCATTCCTTTTTAGTTTCTTTTCTCATATAGATCGTCACAGAATATTGAGTAGGTTTCCTGTGCTATACAGTAGGTCCTTGTTGGCTGTCTATCTCTTATATATTAGTAGTGTATGTGTATGTTCATCCCAAGCTCCTGATTTATCCCTCCCTGCCACATTTCCCCTTCGGTAACCATAAGTTTGTTTTCTATATCTGTAAGTCTGTTTCTGTTTTGTGAATAAGTTCATTTGCATGGTTTTTTTTAAAATTGGATTCCACATATGAGCGATATCATATATTTGTCTTTCTCTGACTTAGTATGATAATCTCTAGGTCCATCCATGTTGCTTCAAATGGCATTATTTCATTCTTTTTTAATGGCTGAGTAATATTCCATTGTACATACATGCTGCATCTTCTTTATCCATTCCTTTGTTGATGGACATTTAGGTTGCTTCCATGTCTTGACTATTGTAAATAGTGCTGCAATGAACATTGGGGTGCATGTATCCTTCCAGATTATGGTTTTCTCCAGATACATGCACAGGAGTGGGATTGCTGGATCATATGGTAGTTCTGTTTAAGGAACCTCCATACTGTTCTCCATAGTGGTTGTACCAATTTACATTCCCACCAGTGGTGTAGGAGGGTTCCCTCTTCTCCACACCCTCTCCAGTATTTATTGTTATAGTATTTTTACGTTCCTTTTGAAGCCAAAATAGTAGACACACCCAGAGTTCTACACCTTACTGTTCAGTACATTTGAGCTTTTTTTTTTTTTTAATGGCTGCATATATTCCATTGTTCTTTACATATGTTATTTTACCAGTCTACTGTTTATGGACTTATACATTGTTTGCATCATTATCATTACAACTATTCTAGAATGTACACAATCCCTGGCTTAAAGCATGTGTATATTTAAAAATATATATATTGCCAAATTACTCTCTCTGATAGTGGTTTAAACTCCCACCAATAAAATGCTTATTTCCCCAAACCCTTGTCAGTAGGGTGCTGAGTAGATGGGAGAAACTGCTTTGTTTCATTATAGTTTGAGAGGTAGACTAGTACAGACTTTGAGGGTAGATTTCCTAGATTCTAAATCCCACCTCTGCCACTTCTTATGCGATACTGGACATGTTTAACGTCTCTATTCATGCTTTCTCATCTCTAAAGTAAGGTTGATATTAGTATCTGCTTCATGGTTTTTGTGGGGATTAAATGAGTGAATACATGTAAAGATCTTTGAACATTACCTAGCACATAGTAAATGTTATAATTGTTTGCTATTAATTATTTTAAATTCCTTGCTCTTAATAAGATTGAGCATATTTTTATGTATAAGAGGTATTTCTGTTTCTGTGGACTTTGTTCATATCCTTTACCTGTTTTTCTGTTAGGATGTTGATCAATTCCTTATGGATTTATAGGTCCCCTTTCTATGGTAAGGAAATTAACCTTTTGTTATACACATTGCAAATCTTTTTTCCAATTTATTGTTAATTGTTTGGCTTTGTTTATAGTGTTTTTGCATGCCAAAATTTAAAATTTATGTTGTCAGATTAATCAGTTTTTAAATGGACAGGTTTTACATTATGCTTAAAAAGGCTTTCCCCAGTCTGAGTTTATTCAAAATAAAATGACGATATAGGTGAAGGTGATTAAGAGGTACAGACTTCCAACTATAAAATAAATAAATCATGGGGATGTAATGTACACATGGGGAATGTAGTCAGTAATGTTATAACAACTTTGTACGGTGACGGATGGAAACTGGTCTTATTGTGGTCATTATTTCATAATGTATAAAAATATCAAATCGCTATGTTGTACACCTGAAACTAATATAATTTTTTTTAAAAACCCTCCCATATCTTCTTTTGTACTAATAAGTTTTTCGTTCTAATTAATGTTTTTACATTTAAGTGAAGGTATAAGTCATATATTTTATAAAAGGTCATTTAGCAAATTCCTAACTGTGAAAGTCTCAATCACTGTCTTTTATGTATTTTTGTCTTTAATTAAATATTTTTACTAATAATAATGACTACATTAACTCTTGACATTTAAATGTTCCTCTTGGGACTTCCCTGGTGGTCCAGTGGTAAAGAATCTGCCTTCCAATGCAGAGGACACGGGTTTGATCCCTGGTTGGGGAACTAAGATCCCACATGTGGAGGGACAGCTAAGCCTGCGCACCACAACTACTGAGCCCGCGTGCTGCAACGAAAGAACCCGCAGTGAAGATCCTGCATGTCGCAACTAAGACCTAACATAGCCAAAAATAAACAAAATTTTAAAATATTCTAAAAATAATATATAAAAATAAATGTTCTTCTTTTAAATCTTTAATTAAAATATGTCTTTTCTTATTTAGGAACTGATGAATCCCCAGAACCACTGCCAATCCCCACGTTTTTGTTGGGTTATGATTTTGATTTTCTGGTGCTTTCTCCATTTGCTCTCCCTTATTGGGAGAGACTTATGCTGGAACCCTATGGATCTCAAAGAGATATAGCCTATGTTGTACTATGTCCAGAAAATGAAGCCTTGTTAAACGGAGCCAAAAGCTTTTTTAGAGATCTTACTGCAATATATGAGGTGGGTGCTTAAAAAGAGGTGTCTTTTTAAAACTACCTTATGATTTGTATGTTTAGATATAAAATATACTGGATATTTCAGTTGATTGGTAAAGAATAATAACAATGTCAGACTAGATGCTTAGTTCTCATACAAGCCAGTTACATTCTTTACAGCTTTGAGCCAGACCCTTTGTTAGATGTGTGCGCCATGGGTCACCGTGGAAATTGCCATACTGGGGGAAAACCGTTGAGAGCATGTATGTCCCATTTAAGATAATCTTTTTCTGAAACAAAGGGTAGCATTGTAAATGGCCAGGAGAAAATTACATTTATAAAAATTCTAGTCTTGATTCTCTAGGACCTCAGGTTTAGACACTAGGCCTTAATTTCCTCATTGTAAAATAAAGCTATGATAGGCCTCTCTAAGATCCATTTTATTTCTGAAATTCTTGGCTGGTCTTTTTAAGTTATAATTCTCATGTTGTATCCATCACCGAGTACAATGATTATAAATTTTAAGTACCCTGGAACATAAAGTCTTAACTTCATTTTATAGTCATTCCTGAATATCCTCAGGGTGTTGGTTCTAGGACCCCTTGCAGACACCAAGATTTATGGATGCTCAATCTTACATAAAATGGCATAGTGTTTGTATATAATCTATACACATCCTCCCTTATACTTTAAATCATCTCTAGATTACTTATAGATGATATTTACATAGCATTACATGCCTAATGCTATGTAAATAGTTGCAGACATGGCAAATTCAAGTTTTGCTTTTTGGAACTTTCTGGGTTGTTGTGTTTTTTTTGAATATTTTTGATCCATGGTTGGTTGAATCTCTGGATGCAGAACCCAAGGATACGAAGGGCCAACGGTATCTCCCTTTTCCCACAAATGCTTGGAAATCTAGTCTTTAAAATTTAGTTTTACAATCTGAATCATTAGTTTGTGCTGGTTTAGCTCCTCATTAATGTTCTACTTAACTTTAATTGCAAGGTATCTGTAGTGTGTTTTGTAAAATTAAATATTTCCAAAGAGTGTTATTTAGAACACTAGTCCTGCAAAATCTTCCCAGAAAAAAGTTCCATAGTTAGATAGGTTTGGGGAGACATTGTGTATCTATTTACCTTTTAGAGATTCACTATACATGTTAGATTATTAAAGCCTTTGAAAGTCTTACAGTAAAGAAATCCTTTGTCTAAACTTCCTTAATCCAGTGTTGCAAACCTGTTTGAGATTGGGCTTCCTGTAACAAACATTTGTGGCCTGCAGAATTGGAGGGAGAGCTGGATAATGCATTTATATACATGAATTGGGATGGATGTACAACTTAAAATGACTGCATATTCATGCTCAGTTATTTCTGTATTCTATAAGTTTTCGTTATTCAAACTGTGTGGTTCTAGTGCCATTATAATCTAGGTGTTTTATTTCATTGGAGATATTTTAATTTTGCTAGAATTTCAATGGATTTCTAATGTAGAAAAGTAAAAAAGACCTGTGGCACCATTTCACCTTGATGTTATTATTGCAAATGTTAATTATAAATGATAAAGCTTATTTTTAAATAGCTTAAATCCTTTATTTTATGATATGAACTAAAAAGCTATAGCAAACTCACTAATTCTGATTTCTGTATCTGTATTTGTAGTCTTGTCGATTGGGTCAACATAGACCCATTTCTCGACTATTGACGGATGGGATCATGAGAGTCGGATCTACTGCATCAAAGAAACTGTCAGAAAAGTTGGTAGCAGAATGGTTTTCTCAGGCAGCTGATGGTAACAGTGAAGCATTTTCTAAACTCAAGCTTTATGCACAAGTCTGCAGATATGACCTAGGTATTGAATTTGTATTTATTGTATAAGGTCATTTTAGCAAAGTATGACCCTGTCCACCAGCTTTTTGTAAATAATATTTTAATGCAGCACAGCCATGCTCATTTATTTACAGATATCTATGGCTTCTTTTATGCTACAAGATCAGAGCTGAGTCGTTGTGACAGAGACTGTGTAACTTGGAAAGACAAAAATATTTACTCTCTGATTCTTTACAGAAAAAGTTTGTTGATCACTACAATAGGGATCCCATCAAGTAGGAATATTTGTGTTTTTCTTTAAGTTTATTAAAATTAAGATTTTTGATTTGTTAATGGTTTAGAGGTAAAACAACTTGTAGTTCCTTCTGCAACACAGAGAGACAGTTCTTTGTTGGAATTAAGAAAATGACAGCTACTGAAGACTTGCTTTTAACACCCTTGAATTAAATATCAATGGACTTACTTTAGACTTAATCCAAAGAGACACAGAACCAAAACATTGAACCTCATTAGACATTCCTATAATTTGAACCCCATAACATTCCTCCATTTTATATTTAATTAGCTCCCAGTATAGTCACTATTCAACTTGTGACCTAGGAACTTGTTGAATGGTTTAATGAAAATTTGCTAGATACTGTTATTTTTATTTAATTAATTATGCCTACAAAATAGAATTTTATTATATTTCATGGAAACCATTTCTTTATTTTGTATAAACTGGTTTATTTTTCAATTCCATTTAAAAAATTTTTTCACTTTGTAGTGGAAATAGAAAGCTAGTGTTTGCTACACTGTTAGCAGGCAAATTAGGGGGAGGGTAATCACCAAAAGAATATAAACTAGAAATTATTATTCACATAGTAGATTAAACAAAGAACCAATCAGTGAAATAAAGAATTAAATATCCTGTTTTTATTGTCTTTAGGTCCTTACCTTGCTTCCCAGCCATTGGACAGCTCTCTACTTTCCCAGCCAAATTTAGTTGCCCCTACAAGTCAGCCTTTGATTACTCCACCTCAGATGACAAGTACTGGAAATGCTAATACTCCATCTGCCACCCTAGCATCTACAGCGAGCAGCACTGTGACAGTGACTTCAGGTGTTGCCATGTCTTCTTCAGTTGCCACAGCTAACTCAACTTTGACCACAACCTCAGCTTCATCTTCATCATCCTCCAACTTGAATAGTGGAATGTCATCAAATAAACTACCTTCATTTCCACCCTTTGGCAGTATGAACAGTAGCGTTGCGGGATCCATGTCTACGCAAGCGAGTACAGTTCAGAATGGCCAGCTAGGAGGGCAACCGCCATCAGCTCTACAAACAGCTGGGATTTCTGGAGAGTCGTCTTCGATTCCCACTCAGCCACATCCTGATGTGTCTGAAAGGTATATTTAAATATACTAACCTTTGCAGAAATATAAATATATGCTGCTTCTTGTCCAAATAACATAAAGAGCCTTTGGTCTTATCCTTGAAATTTTAGTTTTTATAATGTCGAATATTTTACCTATAAAATTATAATGAAGACTCTTCATAAAGTCTTTATCATAGAATCTCAGGGTGGGAATGAAGACCTTAAAAACCATTTAGTCTAACTGTCCTGTGATGTTTGAGTCTGTTCTGTGACATAACCGTCAAGTAGATTTGCCTATGCAAATCACTCCAGTGATTTAGGAGTCACTATTGAATGACCCTGTTCAGAGGCATAAGAGTTGTACCAGGATTTGAATCTGTCATTTACTGGCTATGTCACTTTAGGAAAGTTACCTAACGTTTTTGAGCATGTTTTCTTATCTGTAGAGTGGGAGCAATAGGGTATAATGTATATTATGCTCTTTACAAAATGCTTCCACTTAAGTTATTTATAATGACAACAATGATGGTGACAGCTATCTTTATTACTTTTATGAAGAAGGTATTCCCTTTTGATTTATAGGTTAAGTTAGCCTAAGCTTGGTTATATCTTTCAGCTACCCGGATGCAGTTTTGCCCAAAGTTATACTTATATGTGATTAAAAGCAAACTCTTAATTACCCAGCTAGATCTTCCATGTTGGACATCTAAATAGATTTGTAGTTTTAAAAAATCATATCACCATCAAAGAATGAAGCTTAATCACCATTGAAGTTATGAAGTATGAAATGAATATGTATATTCTAAAAATGTAACAGAACATTGACTAAGTCTGGAGAATTGGTTTCTTTTTGGTCGAGCTCTGCTTCTAGCCAGCCTTGTGATCTTGGGCAGCTCATTTAACTTATCTTTGTCTCAGTTTATTTTTTATTTTTTATTTTTGGCCACGCTGCGTGGCATGTGGGATCTTAGTTCCCCAACCAGGGATCGAACCCACACCCCTTGCATTGGAAGAGGGGAGTCCCTTTGTCTCAGGTTTATCACTTAAGCACTAAGCTCTCTGACGTTTCTGATGCTCTGTGGTTTTAAGAATTCTGTTTCTTCTTTTTAATGCAAGACCTCTTAATGCCAAGGGTCTTTGTACACCATCAAATTGTGAACTTTTTATGGTTCTCTTTGGAGAGAAAGATGTCCCTCATTTTTAGAGAGGCTCTCAACACCACACGCCCCCCCCCCAAAAAAAAGGGGGGAAAGGGTATTAAGAACCTGCTTTGATGCTATTCCGAGAAGGTACAGTAGAACTTTTTCCCTAACTGTCTTATTTCTACTTCAAATTTTAGCACAATGGATCGGGACAAAGTGGGCATCCCCACAGATGGTGATTCACATGCAATCACTTATCCACCTGCAATTGTTGTTTATATAATTGATCCTTTTACATATGAAAACAAAGATGAGAGCACTAATTCTTCTAATGTATGGACTTTGGGGTTACTTCGATGTTTTCTGGAAATGGTCCAGACTCTTCCTCCTCATGTTAAGAGCACTGTTTCTGTACAGGTGAGAATGATAAATGTTACAAGTTAAATTTATTTAAAACGGTTGATGTTGATAGAAGTTTCAAAGTTACTATTCTGTATCCACATTGATTTTCTAAAAGCCAGGTTCTATTATATTGGACTTTACTATAAATGATATTATAATAGAAATCTTAGTTTATAAAAGATAAACTTGCAATCATACAACAGTAAGAATAGAGAATAAAAAGACCACATTAAGTATGTTAAATATCTCCCCATGTTACTTGTATAAACTAATTTTTAAATTCATAAGCTTAAATAGGAAAAGAATGGACTTGTATAAACTAGAGTTCTAAATAAGAGGTTACAAACTAGAAGTAGAGAGAAATTAACCATATTAAGTTGTATGCAGAGAATTTGAATTATTCTTTATAGACTACAACAGGACTATGGCAGTCAATGGCAGTATTGATCAGTATAACTGCTATGTAGAAATGTTTAAAGATTTTTACATAACTCATTAATAAAATTGAGTATTCTTTAAAAAGCTATATAATAGATAAGAAAATATCATTCTTTAGATTATCATTTTAATTAGGTTTTGTTTAAATTTTCTAATAAAGTGTTTAGAGTTTTAGACTCACTGTTCTTTTTATTCTCTTGTGGAAAGTTTAACATTTGTAATATTTGCCTGTAATTCTTAGATTGTTCCCTGTCAGTACCTGTTGCAACCTGTGAAGCATGAAGATAGACAAATCTATACCCAGCATTTAAAATCCCTGGCTTTTTCAGCCTTTACCCAGTGTCGGAGACCACTTCCAACATCAACCAATGTGAAAACATTGACTGGTTTTGGTCCAGGTTTAGCCATGGAAACTGCTCTTAAAAGTCCTGATGTAAGTATGTTTTCCATTACCAAAGTTATTGAATGACTTACATTTTATGATTTTATGCAAAACTAAGTGCAGGTCTCTGATTAGCTCTCATTTTCCAGTTATCTTATAATGGGTAGATATACTATATCTTTCTTTTCTTTTTTTTCTAAAATTAATTTATTTATTTTTGGCTGCGTTGGGTCTTCATTGCTGCTCATGGGCTTTCCCTAGTTGCGGCGAGTAGGGGCTACTCTTCGTTGCAGTGTGGGCTTCTCATTGCGGTGGCTCCTCTTGTTGCAGCGCACGGGCTCTAGGCCCATGGGCTTCAGTAGTTGTGGCATGCAGGTTCAGTAGTTGTGGCTCACGGGCTTAGTTGCTCTGTGGCATGTGGGATCTTCCTGGACCAGGGCTCAAACCCATGTCCCTTGCATTGGCAGGCGGATTCTTAATCACTGCGCCACCAGAGAAGTCCCTATCTTTATTTTCAATAAAAGATTTTTCTGTGATTGTATAGTACCGTAGTAACTTAATTTTTTACTTTACAGAGACCAGAGTGTATTCGACTTTATACACCTCCTTTTATTCTGGCTCCAGTGAAGGATAAACAGACAGAGCTAGGAGAAACATTTGGAGAAGCTGGACAGAAATACAATGTTCTTTTCGTGGGCTACTGTTTATCACATGATCAAAGATGGATTCTTGCATCTTGCACAGATCTATATGGAGAACTTTTAGAAACTTGTATCATTAACATCGATGTCCCAAATAGGTACTTTTATTTCCTTAAATGTATCATTGTATCATCCCTTGAAAAAAAATTCATACACACACACAATTCTGTTTCATTTTTAATGAATAGAAAATGGTTTCGAAGGTATATGTATTAAAATATTAAGTCTTGGAATTGTGGGTGCTTTTCATTTCTTTTGTAGTGAATATTTACATTGTATAATTTAACGGACTCAAAAATAATTTTGATTATCTCGGTTACATAGACAAAAGAGGTTAAAGCCCCTATATTCTGTGTAATAAACCTTGAGGTAATGATTTTAGCCTAACAAATTTTGAAACATGGAACTAGAAAGCCATCTGCAAATTAAAATCCAGTAAGGCATCCTAGAACATTGACTTTTCTCATATACCATCTAAGATATAGTCCCTAATAAACTGAGTTAACTTTCTTTACTAAAACTTTTCCTATTTAAATGTTGGAGTGTCTTCTGAAAATGGTGGCCACCTTTTTAGAATTCTTCTTGAGAGTAGTTAGGTATCATGACCAGTTATTCATGAAGACTGTAACTAATAGGTCAGAAAAGATGAGCCTCATATTGAATTATCACTTAATAGATACTTCTAATAACATATTTCAAGGCTAGTGAACACTGCCTAAGAGAACCTGAAAAATCCATGAAGTAACTAATTTTCAGATTTCATTCTGTTTTTTATTTTCTTCTTTATTATCTAAACGTTCTGTTCTTTTAAGTTTAGAAATTGGTTATGTGCAAAAAAACTTAGTGATTATTTGGTTATAGTGGTGCTGAAGAAACAGAATATAGAAACATTGATCTGTGAAGGATGAGAAAGAGAATAGAGAAAGAATAATACCACCTTCCCAATAAAAAAATAGTGTATTGCCATTTTACTGAAAGTAGAAGTGAGATGATAGTTAAGAGGTCCAACTCTAGAGTCATAGAGATCTGGGTTCAAATACCAGTCCTGCCACTTACTGGCTGTGTGATCTCGACAAAATTACCTTATCCAACTGAGCTGTAGCTTACTTCTCTGTAAAATTAGGAGGATAATTTTATCTGCCTTATAGGGTTGTTAGGATGAAATGAGGTATTACATGTAAATTGATTGGACATACTGCTTGGTACATAGTAAGTACTCAATAAATGGTAGCTACTGTTGCTCAGCCACAGAGCACTTAATGTTATGTACTTGCCTAATAAAGGACGTGCGTGCAGAAAACACAGCATTGTTTGTTCTGGGAAGTGTGGGGGGGTTTGTTCGATGTTCTTCAATTTAAAGTATGAAGCAAGGGACTTCCCTGGTGGCGCAATGGTTAAGAATCCGCCTGCCAATGCAGGGGACATGGGTTCGAGCCCTAGTCTGGGAAGATTCCACATGCCGCGGAGCAACTAAGCCCGTGCGCCACAGCTACTGAGCCTGCGAACCACAACTACTGGGCCTGTGCGCCTAGAGTCTGTGCTCCGTAACGAGAAGCCACCACAATGAGAAGCCCGCGTGCCGCAATGAAGAGTAGCCACCGCTCGCCACAACTAAAGAAAGCTCGTGCGCAGCAACGAAGACCCAACACAGCCAAAAATAAATAAAAATAAATAAATAAATTTATTTATTTATTTAAAAAAAAAATAAAGTATGAAGCAAGGGTTGGCAAACTCCAGGCCATAGGCCAAATCTGGCCACACTCATTTGTTCAATTATTGTCCATGGCAGCTTTAGTGCTGCAGCAGGTTGAATTCTTACAGAAGAATCTTGATGGCCTGCAAAGCTTAAAATGTTGTCCCTTTAAAGAAAAAGTGTGCTGATCTCTGGTATAGAGCAGTGTTTCTGGTGAATTTTGGTGGTTCTTGGACAATTTTTAATTTTAAGTATATATTTTAATATGTATTAAACAAAATACAAACTATCATGCCAAACCTATGATTTTATATACTTGCTTAGGACTTGTGTAAAAAATATCAAGCATTAAAATGAAGGGACCAGTTTTTCACAAATTTGAGCTCTTTTGAAATGTCATCATAGGAATTTTAGATATATTTATGACTCTATTCCATACAATAGGGCTCGTCGGAAAAAAGGATCTGCTAGAAGATTTGGTCTACAGAAACTTTGGGAGTGGTGCTTAGGACTTGTACAAATGAGTTCATTGCCATGGAGAGTTGTAATTGGCCGTCTAGGAAGGATTGGTCATGGAGAATTAAAAGGTAAAATTGTGTTTATATTATTTAATACTTAAATTTCTGTGTTTTTTTGAATTTTTTTTTATACAGCAGGTTCTTATTAGTCATCAGTTTTATACACATCAGTGTATACATGTTAATTCCAATCGCCCAATTCATCACACTACCACCCCCCCCCCCCCACCCCACCCCCCGCGGCTTACTCCCTTTGGTGTCCATACGTTTGTTCTCTACATCTGTGTCCCAACTTCTGCCCTGCAGACCGGTGCATCTGTACCATTTTTCTAGGTTCCGCATACATGCGTTAATATACGATATTTGTTTTTCTCTTTCTGATTTTCTTCACTCTGTATGACAGTCTGGATCCATCCATGTCTCAACAAATGACCCACTTTCGTTCCTTTTTATGGCTGAGTAATATTCCATTGTATATATGTACCACATCTTCTTTATCCATTCATCTGTCAG
>NC_041227.1:102152679-102198272 GCF_002837175.3 Physeter macrocephalus | reverse complement strand
ATATCATGTCATCTGCCAACAGTGACAGTTTTACTTCTTCTTTTCCAATTTGTATTCCTTTTATTTCTTTTTCTTCTCTGATTGCTGTGGCTAGGACTTCCAAAACTGTTGAATAATAGTGGTGAGAGTGGACAATCCTTGTCTTGTTCCTGATCTTAGAGGAAGTGCTTTCAGTTTTTCACCATTGAGAATGATGTTTGCTGTGGGTTTGTCGTATATGACCTTTATTATGTTGAGGTAGGTTCCCTCTATGCCCACTTTCTGGAGAGTTTTTATCATAAATGGGTGTTGAATTTTGTCAAAAGCTTTTTCTGCATCTATTGAGATGATCATATGGTTTTTATTCTTCAGTTTGTTAATACAGTGTATCACATTGATTGATTTGCGTATATTGAAGAATCCTTGCATCCCTGAGATAAATCCCACTTGATCATGGTGTTGTTGTATTCTGTTTGCTAGTATTTTGTTGAGGATTTTTGCATCTATATTCATCAGTGATATTGGTCTGTAATTTTTTTTTTTTATAGTATTTTTGTCTGCCTTTGGTATCAGGGTGATGGTCACCTCATAGAATGAGTTTGGGGTGTTCCTTCCTCTGCAGTTTTTTGGAAGGATCTTCCCGGACCGGGGCATGAACCCGTATCCCCTGCATTGGCAGGCGGTCTCTCAACCATTGCGCCACCAGGGAAGCCCTGTTTGTTGCAAGATTTTTAATCACAGTTTCAATTTCATTACTTGATTTGAGTCCTTTCCCTCTTTTTCTTAATGAGTCTGGCTGATGGTTTGTCAATTTTGTTTATCTTTTCAAAGAACCAGCTTTTAGTTTTATTGATCTTTGCTATGTTTTCTTTGTTTCTATTTCATTTATTTCTGCTCTGATCTTTATGATTTCTTTCCTTCTGCTAACTTTTTTTTAAAACTTTTTTTAAAAAAATAAATTTATTTATTTATGGCTGCATTGGGTCTTCGTTGCTGTGCACGGGCGTTCTCTAGTTGCAGTGAGCAGGGGCTACTCTTTGTGGTGGTGCGAGGGCTTCTCATTGCAGTGGCTTCTCATGTTACGTAGCATGGTCTCTAGATACACAGGCTTCAGTAGTTGTGGCTCACGGGCGTTTGATTTCCTTTTTGATTTCTTCAGTGATCTCTTGGTTGTTTAGTAACGTATTGTTTAGCCTCCATGTGTTTGTGTTTTTTATGCTTTTTTTTCCCTGTAATTGATTTCTAATCTCATAGCGTTGTGGTCAGAAAAGATGCTTGATATGATTTCAATTTTCTTAAATTTATTGAGGCTTGATTTGTGACCCAGGATGTGGTCTATCCTGGAGAAAGTTCCATGCGCCCTTGAGGAGAAAGTGTAATCTGCTGTTTTCGCATGGAATGTCCTATAAATATCAATTAAGTCTATCTGGTCTGTTGTGTCATTTAAAGCTTCTGTTTCCTTATTTATTTTCATTTTGGATGATCTGTCCATTGGTGTAAGTGAGATGTTAAAGTCCCCCACTATTATTGTGTTACTGTCGATTTCCTCTTTTATAGCTGTTAGCAGTTGCCTTATGTATCAAGGTGCTCATATGTTGGGTGCGTATATATTTATAATTGTTATACCTTCTTCTAGGATTGATCTTTTGATCATTATGTAGTTTCCTTCCATATCTTTTGTAACATTCTTTATTTTAATGTCTTTTTTATCTGATACAAGTATTGCTACTCCAGCTTTCTTTTGATTTCCATCTGCATGGAATATCTTTTTCCATCCCCTCACTTTCAGTCAGTATGTGTCCTTTGGTCTGAAGTGGGTCTCTTGTAGACAGCATATGTATGGGTCTTATTTTTGTATCAATTCAGTGAGCCTGTGTCTTTTGGTTGGAGCATTTATTCCATTCACTTTTAAGGTAATTATCTATATGTATGTTCCTATTACCATTTTCTTAATTGTTTTGGGTTTGTTTTTGTAGGTCATTTTCTTCTCCTGTTTTTCCCACTTACAGAAGTTCCTTTAGCATTTGTTGTAGTGCTGGTTTGGTGGGGATGAATTCTCTTAGGCTTTTGCTTGCCTGTAAAGCTTTTGATTTCTCCATCGAATCTGAATAAGATCCTTGCCAGGTAGAGTAATCTTGGTTATAGGTTCTTCCCTTTCATCACTTTCAGTATATCATGCCACTCCCTTCTGGCTTGTAGAGTTTCTGCTGAAAAATCAGCTGTTAACCTTATGGGAGTTTCCTGGTATGTTATTTGTCATTTTTCCCTTGCTGCTTTCAGTAATTTTTCTTTGCCTTTAATTTTTGCCAGTTTGATTACTATGTGTCTCGGCTTGTTTCTCCTTGGGTTTATGTGTATGGGACTCGCTGTGCTTCCTGGACTTGGGTGGCTATTTCCTTTCCCATGTTAGGGAAGTTTTCGACTATAATGTCTTAGATATTTTCTCGGGTCCTTTCTCTCTTCTCCTTCTGGGACCCTTACAATGCGAATGTTGGTGCGTTTAATGTTGTCCCAGAGGTCTCTTAGGCTGTGTTCATTTTTTTTCATTCTTTTTTTCTTTATTTTGTTCCGCAGCAGTGAATTCCACCATTCTGTCTTTCATGTCACTTATCCGTTCTTCTGCCTCTGTTATTCTGCTATTGATTCCTTCTAGTGCAGTTTTCATTTCAGTTTTTTTATTGTTCTTCTCTGTTTGTTCTTTAATTCTTCTAGGTCTTTGTTAAAGATTTCTTGCATCTTCTCGATCTTTGCCTCCATTCTTTTTCCGAGGTCCTAGATCATCTTCGCTGTCATTATTCTGAATTCTTTTTCTGGAAGGTTGCCTATCTCCACTTCATTTAGTTGTTTTTCTGGGGTTTTATCTTGTTCCTTCATCTGGTACATAGCCCTGTGCCTTTTCATGTTGTCTGTCTTTCTGTGAATGTGGTTTTTGATCCACAGGCTGCAGGATTGTAGTTCTTCTTGCTTCTGCTGTTTGTAAACAATACTTTGCAGGAGAATGGTAAATTTCTGTTTTATGTTAATTCATATACTATTCTGACCATATCTAGGAATAGGTACTGAATAAAATGCAAAGGTTATATAAAAATCTAGTTTTTTGTTTTGTTTTTAAAGAGGAACCACATATTTCCAGTCCACAAATGGCTTAACTCAGATTTTAAAAGGACATATTGGAACTTTATATCAGTGTTATGACTACTCTTCTTGTCATTTTCCATTTTTTCCTCCTTTCTGCTTAGTGTGCAACTCATCCTGTGTTCAGCAAGTCCTAATTGATATTGATGTACATTAAACTTGGCATAAAGGTTGTTGAGTAAAGTCAGCAATAAGAGTTTTTTGACTTAATGATGACTCTTGAGGAATACATTAATTTTAAAACCATTATGTTTTAACTTTTTGTTCTATACAGTGTTAACAATGCTGTTACTTTGGATATTATTTTTTTTTTTTTACTGTTGATGCTCACAGATTGGAGCTGTTTGCTGAGTCGTCGAAACTTGCAGTCTCTAAGTAAAAGGCTGAAAGACATGTGTAGAATGTGTGGTATATCTGCTGCAGACTCTCCCAGCATTCTCAGTGCTTGCTTGGTAGCAATGGAACCCCAAGGCTCTTTTGTTATTATGCCAGGTTAGCTATTTTTAGTTTATATCAGATTTAATTCTTTATGCACTTAAGTTTCTAAGTATTTTGTAAAATCGATTTTTCATTTATGAAAAGAAAAAATACCTTTCATTTTCTTTCCAGATTCTGTGTCAACTGGTTCTGTATTTGGAAGAAGCACCACTCTAAACATGCAGACGTCTCAGCTTAATACCCCACAGGATACATCATGTACTCATATACTTGTGTTTCCTACTTCTGCTTCTGTGCAAGTAGCTTCAGCTACTTATACCACTGAAAATTTGGACTTAGCTTTCAATCCCAACAATGGTAGGTGGATTGTTCTGTACAGGTTTGCAAATATAAAATAAATCTGGATGATTGTTGCTGATTATAGGCTGGATAATACCTCCCAAAACATCTGTGTCCTGTGAATGTTCCTGAAACCTGTGATGTTACCTTATATGCCCTCTCCCCTACCCAGAAAAAAGACTTGCAGATCTGATTAAATTATGGATCCTAAGATGGAGAGATTATCCTGGTTTATGCAGGTGGGCCCAGAATGCAATCTTATAGATCCTTATAAGAGGGAGATAGAGAGAAATTTGACTGTACACAAAAGAGGAGAAGGGCATGTGGTGGAAACAGAGGAAAGCAAAGTCAGAGAGAAATGACTATGCTGCTGACCTTGAAGACGGATCCAGATGCTGGAAAAGACAAGGAAACGGATTTTCCCCTGAAGCCTCAAGGGAGAACATAGCCCTGCCAGTACCTTCATTTTGGCCTAATGACTAACACTTTGATTTCAACCCAATAAAACTGATTTTGGACTTCTCGCCCCCAGAACTGTAAGAGAATAATGTATGTTGTTTCACGTCGATGAGTTTGTGGTAATTTGTTGAAGTGCAACAGGAAACTAATACAACCGTTCTTCTACCTTATTGATATCAGAACTAGTGCTGTGAATTATCCCATAAATGTTTACTTATTTTAAAAGCCAACATGGATCATAAAATATTTGTACAGGTTTATGTATGTGCTGTTGAGTTACCTGTACATGAACTTTGCAGGTCATTTTATATTCTTTTGTATTTTGATTTGCCAGAATAATATAGTAATTTGTAAGTTTTCTGGATGAACCTATTGATTGCATTTTAGTAGAAAAGGAAATAAGTGATATTCCATTGTTGCTCTGAGTGGTTACCTTAGAAAATGGCATTTCTCTAAAATCACAAGTATGGGTATTTATGATTCTCCTCTTTTAGTGTGTTATACAGTAACTTGAATATTTTAATAGTAAAGAATTAAGGAATTAGTCGTGAATAGTCTCATTTTAAATGTTTTCATTCCCAGCATTTGTATTAGTTTCCTATTGCTATTTGTAACAAATTACCACATGGTTAGTGGCTTAAAACAACACACATTTACTATCTTACAGTTCTGGAAGTCAGAAGTCCAAGCTCAGTCTTACTGGGCTATAAAGTCAAGGTGTCTGCAGGGTTGGTTCTTTCTAGAGGCTGTAAGGGAGAATCTGTTTGCTTGCCTTTGCCAGCTTCTAGAGACCCCCTACATCTCTTTCTCATGGCCCCCTTTTCCATCTTCAATGCCAGCAGTTTAGTGTAGTCACATCTTCACTAACTCTTAATGGTACTGCCTCTCTCTTATTAGGACCCCTGTGATTGGACATTGGACCCACCTGGGTAATCCAGAATAATCTCCCCATCTCAAGATCTTTAGCTTGATCACATCTGCAAAGTTCTTTATGGTAACATATTCAGAGATTCCTGGGATTAGGATTTGGACATCTTTGGGGGGGGGCAATTATTCAGACTACCACATGCTTATTTACGCATAGTTGATTATTTGGCTCCCAGCACAATAGTTGGCGCATAGTAGACATTTGGTAGATGTT
Source organism: Physeter macrocephalus (assembly GCF_002837175.3). NCBI lineage: Eukaryota > Metazoa > Chordata > Mammalia > Artiodactyla > Physeteridae > Physeter > Physeter macrocephalus. Next base: position 102,192,781 of record NC_041227.1, on the reverse strand, counting down.
GATTAAATTAACTCATTTTGGTTAAAATCCATTAACTCTCTCCTGTAAATGACCATAGAATATGAAAAATGGAGTATTTAATTTTTTTCTTCCTCCTGTATAGATGGAGCAGATGGAATGGGTATCTTTGATTTGTTAGACACAGGAGATGATCTTGACCCTGATATCATTAATATCCTTCCTGCATCTCCAACGGGATCTCCTGTTCATTCTCCAGGATCTCATTACCCCCATGGAGGTGATGCTGGCAAGGTAACCTTGTTATAAAAGTTCAGTTTATCTAAATGTCATTCATTAACTTAGTAACGGATTATATCAGTGAAATAGAACACTTTTTTTCCTTGAAAATTAGCAAGGACATTACAGCAGTACATTCATGTATTTCTACCTTAGAGACATCAGTATGTTGAGTTGTACGTTATTAAGAGAGTCTCTAAGGTTCTGCTTTCTCGGACTTTGTATTTTCTAGACTACTTGGCATTAATCCTTCTTTTATATTAATAGTTTTCCTGCTACTTCACCATAGCAGGATATAGGATTATATTATCTGAGAATCAGTATATTACTCTAAAAGCTGCCATTCGTATCAGGGCTGTGACAAGGAACATAAAGGAAATAATTTTCTTTATAAGAAAATTATTTTCTAATAACAGAAAAAACACTGACCCTCGCGTTCCCCGCCCCCCCATTTTTAGCAGCTATGGAAGCAGGCTGTCTTGTCCTTCTATTTGAACTCAAAACTAATTGGACTTCATTTGAATAACATCATTATTTGAATGAAATTATATATAGTGGTTATTTGATTATTGTAATGTACATAAGTTTAAAATAAAAAAGCATCTTTGTCCAACCTTACCTTGCATCCTTTCCTCCTTTTTCTTTTTTAACTGGAAAGAAATGAGATTATGGAAAATATATATATATAAGGAAAAGCACCAATAATCATACCTCTTTACTAAAATCAATTTTACCTTTTTTTTGGCTGCTCTGTGCAGCTTGCAAGATCTTAGTTCCCAGACCAGGATTGAACCCGTGCCCTCGTCATTGAAAGTGCGGCGTCCTAATCACTGGACCTCCAGGGAATTCCCAGAAACCATTTTTGCTTTTAGAAAATTACCTTCCTTTCACATGTTTCAGCTTTCAAAAAGTATAAGCAGCTTTTTATATTTTTTATTTTTGGCCGCTCGGCTTGCGGGATCTTAGTTCCCCGACCAGGGATCGAACGCGTGTACCCCTGCAGTGGAAGCATGGAGTCCTAACCACTGGACCACCAGGGAGTTCCCTTAGCAGCTTTTCAATGTTACATTGTTGCTTTACCATAATTTGTTATATCATTCCCCAGACGTTGGACATTTAAGTCTTTTATTTTTTTCTGTTTTAGGTAATAATTTCAATGAGCATTTCCATGTATATCATTTTTCTTCTTTTTATGTTTCCTTAAAATAAATACCAAACAATGCATTGACTAATCTAAAGGATATGAGCATCACTTTATAGTTGTCTCTTCATGTTGCCATATTTCTTTCCAAAACTCTATTATAATAAACTGCATTTTATAGATAGTGCTAGATAAACAAAGCTAAATTTAATCCACTTTTTGGATTGGGGTGTGATGGTCAGGAATTAGTTGAGGGCGTATTAGGAAATAAGTTAGAAAGTTCATTGAATATTTTGTATTTTTCAGTCAGATGCAAAGGTTTATATACACACACACTGAACACGGGCTTGACATAATAATACAAACTTGTTAAATAGTTGGTATATTCATTTCCTCATGCAACTCTTAAAACTCATTATTTAATGCAAATTATGATACATAGCAATTGACTTTCTAAAATATCCTTCAGTATTTTTTAAATTGAAGTAATAAAACAATGAGACTGATTGCCATAGACCATTCTGTATTTATAGCTAGTGCTAGCTATATCAAATGAACTAACACAGTTTTAATTTTGTCTTTTTAAGGGTCAGGGTACTGATCGGCTACTTTCAACAGAATCTCATGATGAAGTAACTAATATTCTTCAGCAACCATTGGCCCTTGGTTACTTTGTATCAACTGCCAAAGCGGGTCCGTTACCTGACTGGTTCTGGTCAGCATGTCCTCAAGCACAATATCAGTGTCCCCTTTTTCTTAAGGTATTGCTTTTTTTTTTTTTTTTTTTTTGGGACAATTCCTAAGCAGTGCTAGTTGACGGCTTAAGTCCTAAGAAACATAGAAGTGGCTTTTTGAACTCTTGTAGCTTTTGTCTGAGGTCTTAAATGAATTGCCATATACGACTTTCTAGACAAGAGAGAATTAGGAATCTAATTATGAAGCAACTGTAATTCTTAAATTCATACTAAGTTTAAACCTTTAAATAACTTTAAATTGAATTTCTGGGACCCTTACTCTTAGTTATTTTCAGCTGCACGTATAGACGTTTAGAGCTGGGAGAAACCTTATATTACCCTTAATCTAACTTCTTCATTTTCTCGGTGAGCATATTAAAAGTTCAGGAAAACTCAGTTGTCCAAAGTCATAAATTGGTAGTAGACTCAAGATTAAAACCTGGATCTTTCATGATTATATAGTGTTATTCTTTGAATTATGTCATTCTGCACTCCTATTATGCCTCATTATTTTGGGAATTAAACATTTCATAATCTTTGTAAAAATATTTGATATTTAGATCCATTTACTACCTCCTTAAAAAAGCTTTCTAGCTTTTTTGTGTAAATTGCTGTTAAAACTATTGAGTGGTTTTCAAGTAATGAGATTCTCAGACCCACTGTGACTTATTTTATCGAAACAAATTCATTAGCAAGTTATATAACAAGGTAGAGATAAATCATAAAATGGTAAAACGAGACGTGAAAGCCCTATCTCTAGAGTTTGTTCCTGCTGCTGCTACTACTATTCCAAAATAACAAATTTAGATCTGATTTCACTTATATAAGCCCACCGGAAGTTGACTGATTTAGTCCATAAATCATGCTAAGTTAACTACTTGCCAACTGATTTTTATTTGTAGGGTAAAAATTGAATAGTATGCTTTACTTTTTTAGGGTTATATTTTAGTGGGTACTTTAAGCAATAGGCTTGTTGCTGTCTTTTAAGCCTGTTGCTATTAAACCTTGATTCCCTTGGCTCACATACCATTGAGTCAGTGACATGTGTGATTAAGCAATGAATTGGTGTGGCACATTCATGAAGAATACAAGAGCTGTTGATCTGAATTGAGTATTAGTGAGGTAATATAATTTGAGAGTGTTGGCCAAGGTAATAGTTTTAGCATATGACTTTTCTTCCCCTTCCAGTCTCTTCGTTGTGCAGTGGTCTATACAGATCTCATTACAAGAACATATTCCCAAGGGGGGGTTTCTGCATCATAGTAATCCTTGGAGTTTCTACAAAACAAGGTGTTCTTTGGTCCTTTCGGAAGTGCTACATGTGCTTTCTGCCCCCACTCCCCTTTTGTTGTTAGAATACACATTAAAAGCTCTGAAAAACAGCAGCAAATAACATTGTTTACCTACCATTTCCCAAACTTACTTTAATACACAGGAAACGGGTTGTGTAACACCTATTAATAGTGTTTCACAGAACATATTTTTAAGAAACACCACTTCACAAAAAGTCCAAGGGACTATCCAGATTCTTTTCTACTCAATATTTGCAGAGAGGATAGTGTAAAGTGGGCATTCACCCTCACATACAGTGTAACAAGATTAGGACTTCTGGTCTGAATTATCAGGTAAGGCATAACTTACCATAATTTTGTTCACCTTTTGTTTTCATACATCCCATTTTATTTCTATACCATAGGCAAATAAAACCATCTGGTATGTTTCTCTTGGCTTGGGAAAAAAATAGGTTGTTACTTAGGTGGTTAAAAAATCTTTTTATCATTGAAATTAGAGCACTGGTACTAATTACATTCATTTATTTGTAGTGATCTGCCACATGAGAGACTTTTGCTTATAACTCAAATCAAGAGTTTATGGGCAGTTGAAACATATTTTTGGTTATATTTCTGAATATACAACAAGATTTTATACGTATATTACAGTCGTAGAGGAGAGAACACCTAAATATAAAATAGTACCTTTTACAGTAGTATACAGAATGAGACCTGTCAAGAGTTTCTACAGGGACTTCCCTGGTGGTCCAGTGGTTAGGACTGTGCACTTCCACTGCAGGGGGCTCTGGTTTGATCCCTGGTCGAGGAACTGAAATGTGAAAAGAGTACCACATTCCTTTCTTTCACTCTTCATTGCCATACCTAAATGGGTGTGCCAGTTGTTATTGAGCCTCCATTATGAAATTGAGTGGGCAAAAGAATGCATCGGTGCTCACAATTCCACCAGAGGTAGCTCTGCTTAAGATTTATCACTTTAGGGCCCGTGAGCCATGGCCGCTGAGCCTGCGCTCTGCAACGGGAGAGGCCACAGCAGTGAGAGGCCGTGAGAGGCCCGCGTACCACAAAAAAAAAAAAAAAAAAAAAAGATTTATCACTTTATAAGTAAAATATTTGCATATGTTTACTTCTATTACTTTTTTCAGTGTTAGACCTAGGTTAATTTGCATAGTCTATGTAACCTAGAGACTGTACTCAGGTTTATCAATTTTGTGCTTTCTTAAACATTTACTTTACACATCTAGGCAGGTTACACTTAGCAAATAATTAGAGATCCTTTTTTCAGGATTATTACACGGTCTCAAAAATAATAAAGCTGAAAAAGTTTTAAGTACGCACTTAAAAATTACTTACATAATGAATTAAAGAAGAAGATCAAACATGTTTATAGTGGCTCCCATTCATTACATAGCTCTAAAATGTATTTCATCAAGGAAGAGACCTTGCGAGAATAAGGTAAAACCAACAGATTTTTTCCATTTGGCTGACTGATTACCTGTTATTTTTTAGGCCTCTTTGCACCTCCACGTGCCTTCAGTGCAATCTGACGAGCTGCTTCACAGTAAACACTCCCACCCACTTGACTCAAATCAGACTTCAGATGTCCTCAGGTACAGCTCTTTTTACCATTAAGAGTTCTCCATAACAACTTTGCAAGAATACAATGTTGATCATTATGTATTTTTCTCATTTTTGGCGGTAGTTTACAGTTGTGCACCCTTGGATTGCTAGATGAATTATATATCATTCAGAGTGAGTGCTTTTCTTTCTAACACATGTAATCTACTTTTGAGAACAATTTTAATGAAAATCAGTTTTCCTTAGTCTCCCCAAGACTCTCTATTTCATACCTTCCACTTTTTTCTTTAAATTGACTTTGAATCTTAGATGCCATCATTGGAAATTGCTTCCAGAATTTAAAGCGCAAGTAAATACGTGACTTATATAGTTTACTTGCTTTTCAGGTTTGTTTTGGAACAGTACAATGCACTCTCCTGGCTAACCTGTGACCCTGCAATCCAGGACAGACGCTCATGTCTCCCAATTCATTTTGTGGTGCTGAATCAGTTATATAACTTTATCATGAATATGCTGTGATCTTCATTTGATGGAACTGTGCAAGAAAAGAACAAGGGAAAAAGATATTTCGCTGCAAGATTAAGTTACAATTATCTTCTCAGTGAAAGTCATTTGTGATGGGGTCTAATTCTTATTACTTAAACAAATATTGTTTTGACTTGGGGGTATGGGCGATAACCCTGTTATTTTTCATTGACTATACTGAACTCTTTAGGATGATGACTGATCATGCAAAGCGTATTATAACATTTTCGTAGCAAAATTAACCTTTTTTTTCCAGTCACAGTATTTGTGAAAAGTAATGAGCCATAGTACCCAGTCATGTTAAATGAATATTAAAAGCATGGAGAAGGAAACATGAGGAGCAATGAATTTCAACATATGGCTTCAGAACATCAAGATGTTCTTGTATTGGATTATAGTATCTAGTATTCAAATTGCCTGCATCTCTTATTTATTGTAAGTTTTTAAATGTATAAATTGTCTTATATTTCTTAACCTCTTTTATAAAAATTTTCCTAGAAGGTTTATACTGCCTTCTTGCTTTAAAGCAATTGGTCTAAAATATATGTAATCGTCTTAATTAAAAAGTTGCAGTAGGGTTGCTTTTAGAGTATTATTTTTTTGTAAGGGGGTGGGTGGGACAGTAAATTTGTATTGTCTTGATGTACAGTTTAATGGGGATAGAGGGGGAATAATGTCCATACCATTGTGTGTGGAGGATTTACAGCTAAGCTGTAGTTGCAGAGTACATGTACAGTAATGAAGTTCACTGTGTTTATAAATTGAAAAGGTACCGGGTCTTACAACATTTTATATATCAGTCACACCTTTACAAGAATAACATGATGGCAATATACAAGTGATATTGTTAGGTGGTTTAACTTAGAATAAAATGAGAATTCTTCAGTTATATTTTGTACTATGGTTTAGGGCTATGACTAATATTTCAGGCCATTTCCAGTGAAAGAAACTTAGTTTTACAAGAAAAACATTTGCTACTGAATGCTTAAACTAATTTTGGTGTTTAATGTTACATGCTTACATTTTTTGTTGTTTTAACAGTGGCACATCTAGGCATGGGAATATTATTACTTATGAAAATTATCTTCAGGATCTGCTATAAAGTTGAAATTTAGCCCAGCTCTAGGCATTTTACAAATTATTTTAAGAGCAGTCACTCTTGATTGACTTCTTTTTTTTTTTTAATTAAAGATTGGGAATGTGTGTGAGAGTATGCATATGTATGGATGTGTGAGTGCAATCAAACTGTGGTGTAAATAGATCCTCAGTGAATTCTGGTATTCAGACTATTCCACTAGTTAAAGAACCATTTTCTAAACTTAACCTGTTTCCTTTTGCCTTTTTATTTATTTAATTTTCTTGGTTTGGAGATGGCAGTCCCAAACACCAGAGTCTGTACTTTTCTGTAACACAGCTCAGATTAAGGCAGGGCATATGCCAAGGAGGTTCTCACCTCCCTAAAGAAGGGACTTGAATTTTAGGGACTTTAATTCACCCCTTCCTTCAATACATCTTTCCCTCTTGTTTGCACATGCCAAGGTGTAACTGCTTCTATGCAGGCTTTATCCCCTTAAAAAATCCTTTCTACAGTGCTGCTCACAAGAGAGTCCAAGTTAGCCTCCTACCTGTGTCGCTGACTTGAATTCACAGTCGCCAAGTCTACCTGTCTTTCTTGGAAGCAGTCTAGCTAAATTTTGAATTTGTATGTTCACTAATTCTCTACAAGGACAAAATTAATTGTATTTACAAAACTGTAATTTGGTATGTTTTGTTGCTTTTTGGTTGGCTTTTGTTTGTTTTTTTAACTGAAACTTGTTTTGTAAATACTATATGCTTAGCTTAAATATCACTTTCTTATGAACAATATAATTTCTTCAAATTGTGTATATTGAAACATTAGCAGCAAGTCTTGTTTTTCCTATAGAAAAAAACAATTGGTGACAGGTTTTTGATCATTTCTTCAAAATTATAATGCAATCCCAATGGTCAGCATATTTTGAAGTTAAAATTTAAAGATCACATCTCTGCATTTGTTCTTAAATTATGCTAACACACTACAGATTATGTCGGCATGTTTTGTTCTGTACTTTAAAAAAAACTTGTCTGAGATTTGAGGGGAAAGATGCTTATTTGGAATTTCTATTAAAACAGTATCCTTTTTTATATATTTTATTAACTCAATAGTGACTCTTACAAATAAAAGCTGTATTCTCAATTGTTTAAATCACTAGCCTATAGTAACCACACCTCAGTTTGAAAACAGATTTTTAAAAAATTATTCCGATAGTTTCTTTTATATGGAGCCATAAGGAAGGAACCCGTTATACAATTCCTTTTTATCTGGGAATCAGGGAATAGTTCCCAAATATACAGGATTTACTGATAAGATTTTTTTTCTGCCCTTCATATATAAATTCACACTCAAATAGAAAATTATTAAATAGCCATTAGAAAAGGTCAGGAGATTTGTTTCAGGAAAAATAAATAAATTAAGCCTTTCATGCAGGATGATGGATCTGACTACTAATGTACTGTCACAGACAAGTATGGGTAGTTCTGTTTAAATAGGTAAGCAAAGTAATATACTTTATACCAGTTGATCACCAACACCTTGACTTCTTTGTTACAGTGCTAATGTCTGTTTTTTGTGCAGTTATCCATTACAAAGCAGGGTGGGAGTTGAATATTTTGGCATTTTAAAAGATTAGTTATATAATGTCTGCTTCCAGCCAGTGAGAAACATCTAGCCATACCTTTCTTATGCAAGCCATTCAGTTATCAGGACTGTGAATTAACACTGTATGAATAAATTTCTGTACACCTTATTGTTTGGCCAGAAGGCCACCAAGTGTACTTATATGTAATCCTTAAATTTTAAAGTAGCTGTAATTTTTAAATCTTTCTAACTTTTCTTAAACCACTAAAATTAAGCTCTTACTACTTAGTCAACTATCCTCAGCTGTATTCGTACTCAATTGTCAGTATGGCACAGATTACTGTATTAAAATATTCTCCTTTCGTCTTCATATTTACCTTCTGAGGTAATTTTTTAACTTAATGTGTTACTACAAAGATTTGCAGATCTTTAATCAAGCACTATGTTAATACTGTAATATCAAAGTACTATGTTGCATTATTTAAAATGTTCAAATTGAATACATTAAAAGGAAGTTTTTAAATGCTGTTGCATCATATAATTTGCTATTCATCCACTATGGCATCGCATATCAGTCTATTAATACATTTAATGTTGCATGAGTGATGTTTTGGTCTGGGTTTCCTCTTCAGAGTTTAGTTTGTCTAAATTAAGGAAAAATGTTTTTGACATACATTTTTTTTTTGTTTCCCCCCACCCCTCAAAAAAACCTGCTAGAAATCTTAACCTTTCGATTTTTCTTGGTGTTTTAATGGGCCCAGAACTGTGTTTAAATTTTTATATATATGTTTTCCTTTTTGTGGAGTATTAATTTAAAAACTGGATTTGGGACCTAAAATACTCCTCAGGTTGATGTATTCATGAAGTTTTAAAATAGCTTTAGTTTTCAAAGTAAACTGGATTTGTGGACCTTAAAGTTACTGAGTTTAAACTACAAATTGTAATGTCATTACTGGACATGTCCGCATCAACTCTCTCAGAATAGCTTGGTCACTTTATGAAGGGGCGTTTTAAAGTTGTTGTTTAGCAGTGAGATTTAATATGGTCCAATTGCTTTTTTTTTTTTTTTTTCTTTAACGCAACAAAAAAAGAAGAAGGAACAAACACTATTGCTGCCGAATGCCATAACACTGAGTTGTACAAATTGTGATTGAGGAAATGAAAAGGTTTATACTTTTTAAAAAAAACAAAAACAAAAAAAAACTTCAAATGGAATAAATTATTCATGAAGCCTTCATTGTGGTGTCTCATTCTGTTGAAAATATTTGTCTTAAATTTGTGTAAAAAGTAGTAGTATTTTTATGTCACTTATAAATGAAAAGGGGCAACCTAAAAACTGACTAATGGAGTTTCAACTTCTTCATCTGAAGTATTTTATTTTTTTAAAGATTTTAATCATACCTCGGTGTATAATATACAGGAAAATTGTATATGTACCTACGTATTAATTCCTTTTAGGCTGATCGGTTTGATGTTTTCTAGTCTAAACAAGTTACCTTCAAATATTTAAAGCTTAGTTCTGTCCTATTTTTTAAAATCACACAGATGTTTTTGAAACATAAGAAAAGTGGGGGGGGCTTGTTTTTTTTTTTTTTTTTCCCGTGCCCCACGGGTTTGGTTTTTTTTTTTTTTTTTGCCTGTGCCGCACGGCTTGGGGGATCTTAGTTCCCGGACCAGGGATTGAACCTGGGCTTTTGGCAGTGAAAGCACGGAGTCCTAACCACTGGACTACCAGGCAACTCCCAGAAAAGTGTTGTTCACATATGAACAACCCACTGAAAATAGCTCTGCACATTTTTTATAAGCTGCTGTTTAAAATATTTTTGTCCAAACTTAAGCTGAGTAAGGACAGATCCCAAAATTATTGTGGTCATTTTAAAATCGTTTCTGACAGCAGAAGTAAAAGCAAAGAATCCTGTATGTTGTTTCAACTTTTATTTTAAATTTTTTTGTCTTATGGTTTATATTACCTCTGATTTTTTTTCTAACTTTTAAAACAATTTAACTTTATGTATGCAGGAACTTCCATGGTGGTCCAGTGGTTAAGACTCCATTCTCCCAATGCAGGGGGCCCGGGTTCGATCCCTGGTCAGGGAACTAGATCCTGCATGCTGCAACTAAAAAAAAATAGATCCCATGTGCAGCACCTAAGACCCGGTGCAGCCAAATAAATAATTTAAAATAAATAAAAATAACTGCAAATCAAGCTTTTGGGGGGGAGGGGTACTCGTTGCCCAACTACATACACCCTTTCTTTACTGTTTGTGGTTTTAAGTATTGAAAACCAATCTCTGAAAAACCCTATTTTGAATGGCTTACTGAAGGAAACGATATTTTTTCTGCAATATTTGTTAAGAATTCAAGCTGCTTAGAGACAGACATGTTCCCTACCTTAGGCAAATATACTTTTTACATTGTGACCCACTGTGCTACATCATGGCAAAATCTAAGACTTGAAAGCTCAAGATGGTAGTGAATCCCTGGGAATCTTTTCCTGCAGAACTTCTGCCAAGTTCACCATATGAATTAAGAACTACAGATTGAGAGGTAAAAACATGGAATATGGTGAACATTTTGAAATGTTCTACAAGGAATATATTGCACATGCAAGTGACCTTGGCCCCTTGACATCAGTAGCACATTATTTACATAAGTACAGGCATATCTCATTTTACTGCACTTCACTTTATTGTACTTGGCAGATAATGAGTTTTTTACAAATTGAAGGTTTGTGGCACCCTGCGTTAAGTCTATCAGTGCCATTTTTCTAGCAACATTTTCTCACTTTGTGTCTTGGTGTCACATTTTGGTAATTCTCACAATATTTTCAACTTTATTATATTTCTTATGATCAATGGTCTTTGATGTTAGTGGTACTATAGGCTCAGATGATAGCATTTTCTAGCAATAATGTATTTTTAAATTAAGGTATGTACATTGCTTTTTTAGACATAATACTGTTGCACACTTACAGTGTAGTGTAAACATAACTTTTACATGCACTGGGAAACCAAAATTTTCATGTGACTTGCTTCATTATATTTGCTTTACTGCAGTGGCCTGAAACCAAACCCACAATATTTCCGAGGTATACCTGTATGTATTTGCTAATGAGCTTGATGAGGTGACTTTATAAATAATATCAGCTTATTAGTAAAGGTACAAATATACATTTACCACAAGTCTAGAATCAAAATTACAACATGTTCTAACAAATTTTTTTCTGTTTAATGATTTTATTATCAAGATATGCCTGAGACAAAATTGTTACTACAGAATTATTAAATATTTGGAGCTATAGGCTCATTGTAGGTTTTTAAGTCTGGAGGCAGAACATCTACTTCAGGATAAAGCTAGAAATGCTGTTCGAGCTCTATTCAAACTATTTGTAGTAAATAACCTTTGAAATGTTAGTTTCTAGGGAAACGGGCATTTAATGGAAACCATTATCTCTCAGGCATGTTAAATGAAATGTTCAGGCTTTGCTTAACAAGATATTCAGGGTGTATTGCTCTATTAACAACTAGTTCAGATAAGTCAATTCCCCATGCCCCCAAGAACATATAGTTAAGAGTATAAAAGTCCAAAGGGCACACTGGGTTATTTGAAGGGTTCACATAAGCAAAAACAAAAGAGAAAGGAAGAGAGTCTGGTTTCGGCTCATGGTAAAAGATAAATTTAACTGTTGCGCAGGTATTCCTGAGTCATCTATACTGATACTAATTCTACAGTTTCCAATATCTTCCTGTGTATACGCTAGAAGACATCAATCCTGGACTGAAACCTAAAGAACCCTCATTCTCAGGGTCCTATAGCTATAACCAGAAATTCTGTTTAATATTGTTTGAGGTGTTTTTTTTTCTTTCAGAGCGACCCACCAGAACTGTTTCAGGAATGACCTTTCGTGAAGGTAAAAGGTTGATGTTTTAAAAACTTCCTTACTTTGCCACTCCCTACTACAGAGAAAAAAAAATCTTACTGAGTGATACATTTCAACAGTCCCCAAACCATGTAGTGTCTTACAGGCTTGCATTCAGAATGCCTGAGTTTGTCTTGATTCTGCTTTTTTTTTTCTTGAGTAAATCTACTTTTAACTAAAATCAGCAATCTTCCTCCACAAAAACCACCCGGTCCTTAATAGTGTTCCTTGTCACTGTGAATGGCACTACCATCCATTCAGTTGTGCAAACCACAAACTCTTCCTGGTAACCAGTCATCAAAAACTGTTGGTCTTCTGTATTTACTATCATATATGTCCATTTCTATCTCTCTTGGCCTGACCTTAGTCTAAATTAGCACCATGCAGTGCTATAAAGGTGATTAGGTAAAAGAACCTTATCTGGGTGGACCACTGCAATATCCTCCTAACTTCGTGTCTCTACTTTCAGTATGTTCTTTACTTGGTAGCTTAAAACCCTTTATGGCTGCTTCTTGCTCTAAAGATAGATACCAAAAGTCTTAGATGATCTGTCCTCTGCCTACTTCTCCACAAGCCCCAGAATGGGCCGTTCTCCTAGCCAGCCTCCTAGGCATTTGAGTTCTTTGAAAGTCCCACGGTTATTCTTGCCTTAAGGCCTCCCCCTAATTACCACATATGCCCTTGCCTCAGATCAGAGCCCCTTGTTATATTGTTATATATTCTTATTGTAACACACTATATGGGGACTTCACAGTGTTTTTTGCAGTTTATAATTGATTGCCTCTGCTACCAGATGACCCCATGAGGGCAGAAATTTGGTCTATTTTGCATACAGTTCCAATGCAACACTTAGCATGTAGTAAGGCACTGTAATATTTTTCGTATAGACTTCTTGTAACATACCAGAAATTACAGAACTTTAGTGTGAGTTTTGCAAATAATTTAAATGAAGTTATAAAATTTTAATTACTTGGAACTTTTTTCACATTAGTAGAAATAGTTTGGCTTCACTGGATTAGGATTCTTGTACTCCTAGTTTTGCCACCTTCTTGCTTGTGACTTCAGACAAATCATTGAACCACTCGAAGTCTCAATTTGCTCATTTGTACATGAACTCAACCGTAACCATATCTTCCTAACCAGCTTCGTGAACCTCCAAGGAAACTGCAAAAAAACACTTTGAAGTTTTTAAAATACAAATGTGAGGGATGTTTAATATAATACCTGTGTTCTCTAGAAGAGTCAAATCCAGAATGAACTAAGGCTTGCAAGAGAAAAAAGATGCTTAATGGCAACAACAAATACATTTCTAGCAAGAGCAAGGATGGAAAAGATACAAAGAGTAAAGTATTTAGTACTCAAGCTTTATCTCCCTTCTGTCCCAAACCACCCCCACTAAAAAGATACCAGCTTGAAGGGTCTTCAGGCTCTAAAATGTAAAATAACATGGTGGAGTTAAAGTCTGAGACAGTTAACTGATTTAAAGGAGTCTCAAGTCTCCACACCCAAACGAATTACATCCTGGGTGCTGAAAAAACTTGCAGATATGAATTCAGAAACACCGTAAAAATGAAGGGTTCTGAAAGAGTGGAAATTACAACTTGCCCAGTTTTTAAAATTTAAAAAACTATGTCCTGGAAACTACTAACAAATTTACTTGACTCTAGGAACAAGATCATCAGAAGCCAGGATAAAGCACTATTCGTTCAATAAACGAATTGATTATCTACCCTAGTAATGAGATACAAACCTTTGACCTTAGGCCCTCAGTCTGTTGAGAAACATATTTGTATAAACAGTTTGATAAGCCCTCTAAAGTGGTATGAATGGCAATGCAGTGCATATACAAGAGGGAATAGCTGAAATCAAGCTCATTTTATTTTCACAGCATTGATAAACTGATCATGGAAATCCACATTCAGCAGGTTATTTAATAAGGTTTCATAATTCATGCTTGAATTAATTTAAAAAACCAATAGTAAGTGCCATACTGTGTGCCAAGGGCAAAGAAATAAATACGAATCCTGCCCTCAAAGTACTTACTTTCTGGTGAGAGGGACAGACTAAAAATTCTAACAATTACAGGGTAATATATGAAGTACTCCAATGGAAAGAAGCAAAGGGTGGCTTGGGAGCACTGAAGAAGGGTACTTAAGTCTAATGAAGAGATAAGTGATTTGTCAGGAAAGGATTTCTTACAAGGGAACACTAGAGGTGAGACTTAAAGGATACTTGGGGGTTACTACATAAAGAGAATAAAAGGCATTCCACACAGAATGAACAGTAGGGGAGAAGACCCATGAATAACATGAAGGATTTGGGAAACAAGCAGTTTAAACTGACTAAAATGGAGGCACCATGGTGGGACGTGGCAGAAGTCTAGGCTAGAGAGGAGTCAGATCACAAAAAAACTGTCTTTTGAGTGCCACCTTAAAGAAAGTGAAATTTATCCCTAAGCAGGAAAGTGTTTTAGTAGTTGGGATGATTCATAATTGTTTGAACAATTATACCCAAAAAGGCTTGATTGGTGGAGCTATGTCAACTTGGAGGGATGTCTCTAATGTTATGCTACAGAACCTTGGCTGGACCTAATTGTACTCAACAATTTACCTATAAAATTAATGTAGATACGATATGTTTAGCCAAAGCAGATAGCCAGTATAAAAGAAGAGTCCAAAAGGTCTTGACAGGCAGAAACAATTGAAGAAATCTTGTAAAATAGACACACTGTTGAGGATAATTATAAAAAGAGTTTCATGCTGAGAAAACTGGAGCTAGATATCTCCTGAGATCCCTTTACTTTTGAAATTCCGTGTTTCTATTTCCGAAGAACATTGGTGCTCCTTTAAATACCTAAGTCTTTTAATTTGTTGAAGCTCATTTACTGGGCAATAATTTACATAAAAGCACCTAGTATACCTGAAACACAGTAGATACTGTTTTTTTCTTTTTTCGTTTCTCTTTTTCTTTCTTCCCCTAGTCTGATTGAAAAATAGTTAAAGTAGGAAAGAATAAATCAAAGTAAGCCAGTCAGAGTTGAATGCTGATTTCATCCAGGACTTAAAGTATAGGAACTATATAACATGTTTCATCAAATCTAAGACACCAGTAATTGCAAAACATTTTATGTACCACTAAGAAAAAAAAAATGCTGTCAAGTACAACTTAACAACTAGTAATTGTAAGATGTCCCAGTTTCAGAGATGTTAAAATGTGAAAAAAAGTCATCATAGAATTGATGAAACGTATCTTTTCATGAGGAGAAATGGTAATGAGCCTCAGTACCACATTGGTCTTAAAAAGGGATTATTTCCTCAAACATTTAATAACAAAAATATATGCCATAATTATATAAGATACTCTTGAAAATCCTTTGATAAGATACTCCTTTGATAATCAAAGGTTAATTTCTAGCATTATTTACCATTCTAGAAGTTCCCGAATCTGCCTAAGTAAACATCTGATCTGCCAAGTCTTTAAAAATTGGTTTTAGGGCTTCCCTGGTGGCGCAGTGGTTGAGAATCTGCCTGCCAATGCCGGGGACACGGGTTCGAGCCCCGGTCTGGGAAGATCCCGCATGCCGCGGAGCAACTGGGCCCGTGAGCCACAACTACTAAGCCTGCGAGTCTGGAGCCTGTGCTCCGCAACAAGAGAGGCCGCGACAGTGAGTGGCCCCCGCTTGCCACAACTAGAGAAAGCCCTCGCACAGAAATGAAGACACAACACAGCCAAAAATAAATAAATAAATAAATAAAATACGTAGCCAAAAAATAAATAAAATAAACATTAAAAAAAAAAATTGGTTTTAGTATGGTTAGGGAGTAGGCCTCAGAGGAAGCCGATCTAAAACTCAAAAGCTCATGAATAAATCTTTGTTCACTAGGATTTCTTAGTTCTATAGTACGATTACAAAAATTATTTCACTGGCAAACATTACAATGTAGATTTGAAAGACTTTTGTTGACTAATTGGATATGAGGGGGAGAGGTTGGAGTCTAGGATGATTTCCAGGTTTCCAGCTTGAGCAACTCTGGGTGTTAGAAATATTCACTGAGATAAAAATTGGAAGAGAAAGGTACTTGGAGGAAGATAAGTATCAATACTCATCAACATTACACTCTAGATATCTCATTCAGGTAGGATGTGACTTGCTATTCTCTACAGATCAAGATGGATGTACATGTTATATCTCCATTAGTGATTACAGGATCATAAACAGAATTGAAAGAGATCTTAAAAATCACTTAGTTCATATCCACCTCCTCCTCTCATTCATCCCCCAAA
This sequence comes from Physeter macrocephalus, assembly GCF_002837175.3. Classification (NCBI taxonomy): domain Eukaryota; kingdom Metazoa; phylum Chordata; class Mammalia; order Artiodactyla; family Physeteridae; genus Physeter; species Physeter macrocephalus. The sequence goes on along the minus strand of NC_041227.1, from coordinate 102,176,418 downwards.
CCAGTGTTTGAATTCCCTTCACTCTTGTGAAATGATCATCCAGGGAGAATGAAATTGCTTAACCTCTCACTCTCAATTCCCACAACTGTAACATGGAAATAATATTACCTACCTCAGAGAATTAAATCAGATAACAGATAAAAAACACCTAGTGCCTAGCAAGTGTTCAGTAAGTAGGTCCTTAATAGATTATCAGCTTAAAAAGTGACAATGTTGTACAGTTTGTGACCCATTGTGAAATTGATCGTGAAATCAATTTTAGTGTGCAGTGACCAGCAATTTAAAGAAGTGAAATAGAATACGTAACATGTAATATGTGTATTATTTCATAAAACGTTTGTTTCCATGTAAATGTGGATATACATGTATATCTGTGCTCTGGGACACAATGTGAAATGTATTACTGTGGGCCAGGTGGAAAAAGTTTGAGAAACACTGCAACACACATTAGTTCTTTTCTTCCTTTGCTGATTTTTCGTGTTGAAAGCAGACCTTATTTTTAAAGAGATTATCCCTTTTTCAAAGCTTTAGAAACTATTAAGTATGAAGTACTGTATCTCTGTAAAATATTTTTGTTTCAGCTCCTCGCATAATATCTGCTGAATAGAAGGTGTTAAATACACATCGGTTGAATCAGGAACCAGAAATAATATGAAAATATATAGAGACTAGAGGTTCTCAATCTACTGGGTGATCAAAACTCCTTTGAGAAGTTGTTGCAAGTTTTGGACCCTCTTTCCAGAAGAACTGTCAAACACAATTTTGCACGGATTCTAGAGAATTCTTTAAACTCCATCCATCATCCTCTAAGGATCTATGATTCCTGAGAACTCGAAATGAAGATGTTTAACTTATGACTGTGTGTTGAGGTCGACAGCAGAAGAAAGCTTGGGATTCGATTACTTTTTAAATTCTCCAACAAATCCTAGGATTATAAAACTGGTGTTGAAAGGCCACCACAGTTCTATAGGCAGAGATGGAAAGAAATATGTACAGTCTGGTTCTATTAGTGTTCTGGTCAAAGAATAGTGGGGGCAACTTTAACTTTTTTTTAAAAAAAATTATTTATTTTTGGCTGCCTTGGGTCTTCGTTGCTTCTTGCGGGCTTTCTCTAGTTGCGGTGAGTGGGGGCTATTCTTCGTTGCGGTGCGCCGGTTTCTCGTTGCGATGGCTTCTCTTGTTGCGGAGCACGGGCTCTAGGCGCGGGGGTTCGGTAGTTGTGGTTCTCGGGCTCTAGAGCGCAGGCTCAGTAGTTGTGGCGCACGGGGCTTAGTTGCTCCGCGGCATGTGGGATCTTCCCGTACCAGGGCTCGAACCCGTGTCCCCTGCATTGTCAGGCAGATTCCTAACCACTGCGCCACCAGGGAAGTCCCAACTTTAACATTTCTTTTACATACGTTGTCATTTGAATGCCACGGTAGTCCTGTGATGATGAAACTGCAGTTCGGAGGAACTTAATGATTTATCTAAAAGGATTCAGCAGCTATGCTCTGCAAAAGAGACTGCAAACGGCACGATCCTACAACTCCCAGGGGGAAGTTGGGTAGAGCACACAGAGGCGGCGGAAGGGGTGGAGCCGCCCATGCGCGCCGTTGCATCATCGCCGACGTCTCCGGGTTTCCTTTCGCAGCCACCCTTCTTTTCAGTCCAGTACGGTGGCCGACGGGAGCCAGACGCTGGGGATGAATGAAGGTGCTGTGTGCAGGTTGAAACAGTCCCCTCCGCTTTCCCCTCCCTTCAGTCCGGGCTGTGCCTTTGTGCGGTGTCCTCATCCAGCCCCCATCGCACCGCTGGCCCGATTGGTCCCGGCGACTGGGTTTTTGCTGCCCAGGTCGACTCAGGGCACAGCCAGGGCTGGAGAATCCGGATTATCGCCTAGGCCCAACTTCGGACCGCGCTCTAGATTTCTACCGCGTCCCGCCTCTAGTCCCGCCTCTAGTGCTCTGAATCCCCGTGGGGTCCCCGGAGGTTGGAGGGTAGATCTTAAGGTATGAAGCTTTCACTTCGCAGACATCAGAGCGTTTGGGGGTCTATGTCCGCAACCTGCCCGACTTTTCTCAGCCAGAGGGATTGGTTGGTTCTCGTTACGCCCGGGGCCAAACCTATGAGCGCACATGTCTTGGCGCCTCGGCTCTATCAGCCCGCCCCTCTGTTAAAAGGCCAGCTCCTTTTGCTTAAAAGCAAAACGTTTCTGCCCAGCCCTTTGTTACCCACGTTTCTGCTAGTCTGTGGGTCTCAAAGCGGATGGCTTTGGCGACCTGCTACTTGCGTTTTCTGTTTCTGATTGCTCTTGAAGACAGAGAAGTGCCCAAGTGGGACTCAGCTTTCTCCCACAGCTAATTGCACCTTCACAGCTGTTTTTTTTTGTTTGTTTGTTACTAGTAACACAGGGGATATAGGATAGTGTTAAGGTCTCCAGAGCGTTGAATCTGTCATAGCTTCTGGCTAGTGAGGCGATTTACCAGTCCTTCCACCGACTCGTGGAGGGTGGGAAAGAGAAGCCTAACGGTTCTTCACGTATGTTGGGTAGGCGTGTGAAAATAGGTACAAAAGAGGAGCGTCCTTAACTATACTGTTCTTTTACTTGCATTGTGGCACTCATAGGACTGGTACAGTGGAGAAAGTATTGGACTGGGATTTAGTAGATGAGGGTTCAGCCTTGGATTTTGCCACTGACTAGTAATACTCCTCTGGGCCTGTTACTTAATCTCTCTGGGTTTCATATTCCTTCTTTGCAAAATGGGAGTATTAGAACAGAAGTTCCCTACGTCTGAAAGAGACATTAATATACTCTGTTTTCTTTCTCATTTTCCAGGTGGCAGTAGAAACATAGGGAGCCTTTAATTGTGCCAGGAATATTGCCAACATCGGGGCCTATTAAAGATAAACCACATTTTTCAGAGGTTTTAAAAAGAGGGGCACTCATACATGTGGAGTTATACCCCTACTTTTTTTTTTAACCACTAGGATCAACAGTGATAATGACCGAGTGTACAAGCCTTCAGTTTGTCAGTCCTTTTGCTTTTGAGGCAATGCAGAAGGTGGATGTTGTTCGTTTGGCATCTTTAAGTGATCCGGAATTAAGACTTCTCCTGCCCTGCTTGGTGCGGATGGCACTTTGTGCTCCTGCTGACCAGAGCCAAAGCTGGGCTCAGGATAAAAAACTCATCCTTCGTCTTCTCTCTGGAGTGGAAGCTGTCAATTCCATTGTTGCTTTGTTGTCTGTGGACTTTCATGCTTTAGAACAGGATGCCAGCAAAGAACAGCAGCTTAGGTAATGTAATAATATATAATATGTGGATTGATTGGTATTTACTTGGATTTGCTTAAAAAGAGGGAATCAAATTTTTTTGGAGATTTTAGGGCTTCTTATTGCAGTGCACTCTTCCAAAAAAGAGAAGATTGGGAATCTGAACTTTGGAGAGCATTTTTTAAAGTTATTTTTAATTTATAATTAAAATTCTAGGGTCTTTTGAATTCCATATTGTAAAATGTTGTGCCGAGGACTTTGGCTATATACACTGTTGTACTCAGGCTAAAGTGATTAGGCCAATTACTCTCAGTGGGAAGGGGGTAGAGTAAGTTCCCTTAGAGTAGAAGGATTTATTGGAATCTCCTGAGAGGCTTTTATTTTTATTTTTTGGCTCTGCCACACAGCATGCAGGATCTTAGTTCCCTGACCAGGGATCTTAGTTCCCCAACCAGGGATCTTAGTTCCCCAACCAGGGATGGAAACCCCGCCCCCTGCAGTGGAAGTGTGGAGTCTTAACCACTGGACCTCCAGGGAAGTCCTGTAGGAGGCTTGTTAAGCTTGTATTGAGTCCCCCAAATTCTGGACATTTGTTTTGTCCTTCCTCCCCCATTGTGGATCCAGTAGTGAGCCACTGTTATTAATGGAAGTGGGTGTTAACTGTCAGTTGTAATGGAGTCTTTACACAAGTTGTGAATCTCTGAAATAGACAAACTAAATATTTCAGAAGTAATACATTCATGAAATATATGAAGAGAATTCATACACTCTTTTGTAGATTATTTCTGTAAAAGATCATTTTTATGCTTTTATTTCTGTGCCAGTGTTCTCATAATTGTTTTACACGTTTGGACTTTATTAGGCATAAACTTGGAGGAGGCAGTGGAGAGAGCATCCTGGTATCACAGCTGCAGCATGGACTGACTTTAGAGTTTGAACACAGTGATTCACCTCGACGATTGCGTCTTGTGCTTAGTGAACTTTTGGCAATTATGAACAAGGTGTGTCTGTTTTAATCACAGCTCAAAATATGCATGACTTGGGCTTCCCTGGTGGCGCAGTGGTTGAGAGTGCCTGCCGATGCAGGGGACGCAGGTTTGTGCCCCGGTCCGGGAAGATCCCACATGCCGCGGAGCGGCTGGGCCCGTGAGCCATGGCCGCTGAGCCTGCGCGTCCGGAGCCTGTGCTCCGCAACGGGAGAGGCCACAACAGTGAGAGGCCCGCGTAACGCAAAAAAAAAGAAAATAATAATGCATGACTTGATGTCTACACATAGAAGGGAGAAACAGGCAAGAAGGCAGGCAGGTTGCATCCTCTCATACACATATTTCTATTTGTTATGTAAGTGTCTTCCTTTCAAAGGCTTGAAAGGATATTAAATGCCTGCTTTTAAAGGCTGTTTCTAATTACTATTTTCTCTAATTTATGCCTATTCTGCATTCTCTATCATAAGGTTTTTTTCTGTATGGAGTCCATTCAATGGCTTCTTGATATTTAGGAAGATATATAGCTCAAGACTTGTATAAATGGCAAAATTTGAAAATATCTCTATAGGATATAATTTCTCCCCTAAAATGTTGTGAAATATGTATGTGATTCCTAAAAAATGTGTGAGATTCCTTTAGATACTGATTGAATTATGTACCTCATACATAACGGTGACTGGGGAGTATCAAAGCTGAATTGAATGTGGGATATTTGGCTAGCGTCACTCACTAGATGACTGAATTGTTCCTGTATACTAAAGAAGGCTATTCAACCTCTCATCTCAGCAAAATGATAGGTTTCTTTCTTTCTTTCTTTTATTTGTTTAATTTTTAAAAATTTTTTATTTTATTTTTATTTATTTATTTTTGGTTGCATTGGGTCTTCGTTGCTGCACGGGCTTTCTCTAGTTGCAGTGAGTGGGGGCTACTCTTCCCTGCGGTGTGAGGGCTTCTCATTGTGGTGGCTTCCCTTGCTGCAGAGCACGGGCTCTAGGCACGTGGGCTCATTAGTTGTGGCACGCAGGCTTCAGTAGTTGTGGCTCATGGGCTCTAGAGCGCAGGCTCAGTAGTTGTGGCTCACGGGCTTAGTTGCTCCGCGGCATGTGGGATCTTCCCGGACCAGGGCTCGAACCCGTGTCCCCTGCATTGGCAGGCAGATTCTTAACCACTGCACCACCAGGCAAGTCTCTATTTATTTATTTTTATTGAAGATTTGCAATGTTATATTAGTTTCAGGTGTACATAGGTTACTTTACGTCATGGACTTTTGGGTGATAATGGTTAATTGAAACTCTGAATTTAAAATTTGTGAATGTTAGGAGTTAACATACAGAGAACTAAATTGGATCTTCATATTAAGATGTCTTATATAAGATTGGGCCCAGAGTTTGAGAAGCAAATGTTTTTTACTTTGAGAATCTCAAGGTTAGTTAATTTATAACAAATAAAGTTTAGTTTTATCAGTTGTGGACCAAAAAAACCTAAATTCTGTTTCCAGAGAAAATATTGATGTGGGGGGGGCGGATTTAGTTAGTTCTAGATAGTTTTTAAGATGTGTTACAAATCTTAATTTTTTTTTCTATTACAAAGTTATTTACTTCAGCTCTTTTCTACTATACTGATAGTCTTTAATTTTTTCTTTTTCTTTTTTTTTTTATTTTTTATTTTTCTTATTTTTTTGGCCATACCATGTGGCTTGCAGGCTCTTAGTTCCCTGACCAGGGATCGAACCTGGGCCATCAGCAGTGAAAGCACAGAGTCCTTACCACTGAACCGCTGGGGAATTCTTGACAGTCTTTAATTTTAACTAATATTTTCCTACATCTTTTTCTTAATACTGTACTTGATACTTCTAATGAAATAAGTGACCAGCTTCCTCTGAGAGGTTTCCAGTTTTTCAGTTCAGCACCCTTCAGCATATGGGAAATGTAGCAATGAAACTTCTGTAGGAAATTTTCACAAAACCTGGTTGATAGTTTTTTTTTTTTTTTTTTTTTTGCGGTTTTTGCGGTACGCGGGCCTCTCACTGTTGCGGCCTCTCCCACGCGGGCCTCTCACTGTTGTGGCCTCTCCCGTTGGGGAGCACAGGCTCTGGATGCGCAGGCTCAGCGGCCATGGCTCACGGGCCCAGCCGCTCCGTGGCATGTGGGATCCTCCCGGACCGGGGCACGAACCCGTGTCTCCTGCATCGGCAGGTGGACTCTCAACCACTGCGCCACCAGGGAAGCCCCTGGTTGATACTTTTGATGACCTAAATTTTTATTCTTTGTTTTTCCCACACTTCATTTAGAACATGAATTTATAGCTAATTTTCAGAAAAGTTAATTGGTATGTTTGTTGACCTAAATTTTTATTCTTTGTTTTTCCCATACTTCATTTAGAACATGAATTTATAGCTGTTATACTGCTTTAAGTTTATAGTTTTTTAGCTTTTTTTTGAACTACAACTTATGTAGGTAACATTCTTAGTTCATTTCTTTGGCTTGTCTTATCTTTAATTCCAGATGTCTCCAAATATTTGTATAGATATAAATGATCAAGACTCATATTGCATGTCTGGAATAATAAAGTGACTTGACTAATTGTGGTTAAATTGGTACAAATTCATCCAGTACTGCATATTCTACTGTAGTATATTAATGACTTATTAAGAGACATGGTCTGTAAGCTCAGAAAATAATTACAAAAATAGTAAGGGGTCTAATTCATTACCTGAAATTAAGAGAGTTCATCATTTCTTTTTTCTTTCTTTTTTTTAAAGGTATCTGAGTCCAGTGGAGAATTTTTTTTCAAGTCATCTGAGCTATTTGAGAGTCCAGTCTATTTGGAGGAAGCTGCAGATGTACTTTGTATTTTACAAGCAGGTACTATAATGAGTGCTAAGATAAATTTCAGATATAGTTTCTTGTTAAATGATACTGTGTAACTTCTTAACCTGGAGTGTTGTGCTATTTTAAGGTTCACCTAATTAAGAATGTACCTTCAAAGTTTAGGTCAAAAATGACTAATAGTAGGACAATGATTAAGTAAATTATATTATTTCCATAGTATAGCATACTGTGCAGCCATTAAAATGGTGTATTTGAAGAAATTTAATCATTTTGGAAAATGTTCACAATATGTTAAATGAAAAAAGCAAGTGGCAAAATGGTAACTAGAATATAATCCCAGTTTTGTTAAAAGTAATACCCATAGGGGGATTAAAATAAAATCTTTCAAATTATTAACTTTGAGTGATGGGATTAGAGCTGATTTTATTTTTATTCTTTGCAATTTTTGTATTTTCTGGGCTCTTTATAATAGGTATGCATGATCAGAATTAAAAGATAGAGGACATAAAAATGCAGAGAAAATTTTCATGAAAGTAACTCTTTTGACCAACACTGTCCACCGCAGCGATGACAGTGTTCTGTGTCGTGCTGTCTAGTACAGTAGCCACTAGCCACATGTGGTTATGGAGTACTTGAAATGTGGCTAGTGTGATTGAGGAATGAAACTATTTTTAATTTAATTTAATTTAATTTTAATTTTAATAGTCACATGTGGCTAGTGGCTATCCTGCTGGACAGTTCAGCTCTAGACTATGAAAAGAAAGTACTTTAATTTAATTACTTTTAAATGACATTGGTGAAATGTCAAAAGATGCTAATGTATAATACAATGAAATATCACTCCTTAGTAGTAACACTGATTTTGTTTTCTTATAGAGCTCCCATCCCTGCTTCCTATAGTTGATGTAGCTGAAGCCTTGCTCCATGTTAGAAATGGTGCCTGGTTCTTGTGTCTGTTGGTGGCCAATGTTCCTGATAGTTTTAATGAAGGTAAATGTAATTTTAAAATGGGATATTGAAGAGATTTGCTTGGGCATGTACAGGACCTATTTTTTTTTTTTTTAATAAATTTATTTATTTATTTATTTTTGGCTGTGTTGGGTCTCTTGCTGTGCGCAGGCTTTCGCTAGTTGCTGCAAGTGGGTGCTACTCTTTGTTGTGGTGCGTGGTCTTCTCATCGCGGTAGCTTCTCTTGTTGTGGAGCGCGGGCTCTAGGCTTGCGGCCTTCAGTAGTTGTGGCACGCAGGCTCAGTAGTTGTGGCCCGCGAGCTCTAGAGCGCCGGCTCACGTAGTTGTGGCACGCGGGCTTAGTCGCTCCTCGGCATGTGGGATCTTACCGGACCAGGGCTCGAACCCGTGTCCCCTGCATTGGCAGGTGGATTCTTAACCACTGCACCACCAGGGAAGTCCCTAGGACCTATTTTTTGAGCTAAGAAGAAACACTTAACAGGGTTTTATTTGCGATTTTATTTTTTGAAAATTTATTAGTGTGTATTCATTGTAGAAATGCTGAGTTTAGAGAATTCAAAATTGTTTTGAGGTTACATATTTAAGTACAATGAGTATGCAGCAAAATTTTTTTTTTTTTTGGCCATTCGTCACCAGTGCTATCATAGGGAAGTAAAAAATACTAAAGAAATAGAATATATGATCCCTGTGTTCGGTGAACAAAGGGGAGAGAATATATATCAGTGAAATAGCCAAAGAGCAATATGAGATATACGTAATCAGAAATACCAGCAATCAGACCTTTGTTTTTTAGCCTTATTGCTCTCAGCTTGCAGAAAAGTATAGGGTAGAAATTGAGAAAAATCAACTGAAATTTTCACCACTATTTCAAACTGCTAGTGACTGAAGATTGTTGTTTGGGTCTGAGTGATATAAAAATTACATTTATTGGGCTTCCCTGGTGGCGCAGTGGTTGAGAGTCCGCCTGCCGATGCATGGGACACGGGTTCGTGCCCCGGTCTGGGAAGATCCCACATGCCGCGGAACGGCTGGGCCCGTGAGCCATGGCCGCTGAGCCTGCGCATCCGGAGCCTGTGCTCCGCAACGTGAGAGGCCACAACAGTGAGAGGCCTGCGTACTGCAAAAAAAATAAAAAAATAAATAAATAAAATAAATTACATTTATTGGGCAAGGTAATTCGTGAATTGAGAGTCAAGCAGAAAAAGATGCTGGATCTGGGGGGCATAATTTCTAACCTTGTCACTCACTCTTTGTGTGATCTCCATCAAGATATTTAACTTCTCATTTGAAAAATGGAGGTATTGATAATATTTCCCTTTTGCTTCTAAGAGATTTACTGAATATTACACGATAGGTTTAGGTTGACTTTTCAGCTCTTTAAAGATGTCATTCTGTTGTCTATGGTAATTTTTATCTTTATTCCTCTGTACATGTTCCCTTTTTTCCTCTGGCTACTTTTATTTGTTTCTTTTTTTTATCCCTTCTGGCTACTTTTAAGATTTTCTCTTTATCACTGGTTTTCAGAGATTTGATTATGATGTGTCTTGGTATGATTTTCTTAGTGTTTATCCTGCTTGGGGTTTATTGAACTTCTGGGTTTATAGTTTTCATCAAGTTTGGAAAAATTTCTTCAAATATATATATTTGTCTTTCATTCTCTTTTTCTGAGACATTACAAGTATGTTTGACTATTTGATGTTCCACAGGTCACAGTTCATTTTTTTGAGTCTCTTTTCACTCTTGGCTTTATTTTGATCAGTTTCTATTGCTGTGTTTTCAACTTTCCTGATCCTTTTCTTCTGTAGTGTCTAATCTGCATAAATGAGCGATTCTCAAGGCTGAAAAAATTGTTTTTGATATCCTACTTACAAAGCTTAAAGTTATAGAGCCTATTAAATGTTCAGTTTGTAGGGGTCTGATCAAAAATGGAGAACGACAAGATGAAGAGAGTCTTGGAGGAAGGCGGAGGACGGATGCCTTACGCTTCTTATGTAAAATGAATCCTTCTCAGGCCCTGAAGGTCCGAGGCATGGTGGTAAGAGATCTTATTATTTTTCTGAGACAAAAGCGTTTATATTAGGACCAGGAACTCTTCTCAAGATGGTTTTAGAATATTATATAGATTTGGAATTATAGTTATAGCCTGGACGTATTACCTTCCTCTCTGGGTTTTTATGTTTTGTGTTATGTCCTCCCCTAAACTTCAGATGCTTTAGATTCTGGCTCATCCTGGCCCTTTTCCTTATGATATTGAATTCAGTTTGTTTTCTTTGCTCTGTTAGGTGGAAGAATGTCACTTGCCAGGTCTTGGAGTGGCTTTGACCTTGGATCATACTAAAAATGAAGCTAGTGAAGACGGAGTGAGTGACTTGGTTTGTTTTGTTAGTGGTTTACTTCTTGGAACAAATGCGAAAGTCCGGACTTGGTTTGGAACTTTTATCCGAAATGGACAGCAGGTGAGGGAGAAATATGTGTATAGACCAAGGATCAGGCTATTTTAGTATAGTTAGTTAGAGAGGAAGAAACACTTTTAGAATGATGTCATTAAGCCCGTGGTTCTCAAACTTCTTAGTCTCAGGGCCTCCTAACATTTAAAATAAATCATTGAGGACTCCAAAGAGCTTTTGTATAGGCTTTTTTTTTTTTTAAATTTATTTATTTTTGGCTGTGCTGGGTCTTTGTTGCTGTGTGCAGGCTTTCTCTAGTTGCGGCGAGCGGGGGCTACTCTTCGCTGCAGTGTGTGGGCTTCTCATTGCTTTGGCTTCTCTTGCTGCAGAGCACGGGTTCTAGGTGCATGGGCTTCAGTAGTTGTGGCACATGGGCTCAGTAGTTGTGGCTTGCGGGCTCTAGGTCACAGGCTCAGTAGTTGTGGCGCACAGACTTACTTGTTCCACAGCATGTGGGATCTTCCCGGACCAGGGCTCGAATCCGTGTCCCCTGCTTTGGCAGGTGGATTCTTAACCACTGCGCCTCCAGGGAAGTCCCTAGCATTATGTTTTTAAAGTCCATGCATGTTGTGGCATGTGTCTGAATTTCCTTCCTTTCTAAGGCTAATATTTTATTGTATGTATCTACTACATTTATCCATCCATCTATTGATGAATATATATTATATTTTGCAAGAGTTTTTAACTTGCAAAATATTGTACTTTTTCAAAAAACATCTCATGGTAACTCTGTGAATAGAGTCCTGTCCCTACAAAGAAACTAATGCAGAATGGTTTTTAACTTGTTGAGGTCAGTGAGCTTGACAGTAACATGTGTACTGCTTAGATCCTTCTTCAGTCTATTTTTTTTTTTTTTGTGGTATGCGGGCCTCCCTCTGCTGCGGCCTCTCCCGTTGCGGAGCACAGGCTCCGGCCGCGCAGGCTCAGCGGCCATGGCTCACGGGCCCAGCCGCTCCGTGGCATGTGGGATCCTCCCAGACTGGGGCGCGAACCCGGTTCCCCTGCATCGGCAGGCGGACGCGCAACCACTGCGCCAGCAGGGAAGCCCAGTCTATTTTTTTTATGCCATGAATTCACCATACTTTTCTGTATCCAAGTTTTACTTTACTTCTAGCCCATTTGAAAACTAATTTTAAACTTTGCTTTTGAAAAGGAAGTGAATATTTCTATTTCTATTCCTTCTATATGTCAGGCACTGTGCTAAGTACTTGGTATGGTATGATCCTCTTGTTTGTAATTGTTCTTTGTGTGCAATAAACTTTTCTTATTTGAACCTTATTAATAAAACAGGCTTACCATATTTTACTTTGAAACACTCTAAAAAATAATAACTAACTTTTGCCTAGTCCTTTACAGTTTAGAGCTGCTTTCCTATTTATTATCTTTGTTCGTTCATTCATCTGTTTAACAAATATTGAATGCTTGCTGTATGTCAGGCACAATATGTCAGGCCCTGATGAGTAAGAGATGACTGGACGTTATCCCTGCCTGAAGAACTGGGGGGTGGTAGACTTGTAAACTCCTAATTACAGCACTCCTGGGAGTTAAATATTATTAATAAGATAGTCATCTCCTTGTCATTTAAGACAGTGGGTTCAGAGAGGTTAACTTATATGCCTAAAAGTACATAATCAATTAATAGCAGAGCTGTTGTTTCCACCCAAGCCCTTGTGTCTTCACAATCTGAGCACTTTGTACATATGACTCCACTAGTCATTATGTATTTGAAAGCATCATTTACATGATATTTTACATCTCAAATTGTTATTAATTTAGTATTTTCTGTACAACCAGTCCAAATTAGGGTGAGTAGAGTATTTGTCAAATCCACTGAATTTGCTCGATGGATTAAAATGAGATTCTGCAGTTATGATTGCCTCAGCCTCCTCAAATGGATCAGTTTCAAGTGTTTAAGTGGAGAGCTTTGTTTGAACTTCCTTCTGACTTAGTAAGTGCTCCATGCTTTCTTCCTTTTGTGGCCCATATTTTTCCCTTACAGAGAAAAAGAGAGACCAGTAGTTCTGTCCTTTGGCAAATGAGAAGGCAGCTTCTTCTGGAGTTGATGGGCATTCTTCCCACAGTAAGAAGTACCCGCATTGTGGAAGAAGCTGATGTGGAGATGGAGCCCAATGTGTCTGTGTATTCGGGGCTGAAAGAAGAGCATGTTGTGAAAGCCAGTGCACTCTTACGTCTGTACTGTGCTTTGATGGGGATCGCTGGACTCAAGTATTCAATAATTTGATATTTTACCTTTTTGTCATTTTACTTTCTTGCTTCTAATCCCAAGAAAGTGAGCCACAGGCCTTTTATTCAGAGGATTTGGGTTTTCTATTGGGCTTAGGTAGTGAGCTCGCCTATATCAAGAATGAAGACCTAAGGCAAACATTCCTAGCTGGGATGTATCCATCTATTTTGGTCTGATTGTAAATAGAATTATGTAAATATGGGAGGAGCAAGAGCAGTTTAAGAAACCTATGACTCTACCACAGCTTGACATGACTATCATGAGTGATCTGTGAGTTATCTTTTACCTAGCCCATGCAGCTAGTTGAAGTAAATGTGTTCTGTGTTTCCTTTTACAACTGAGATCATAGATTGTTTAAAATTGATATGATGTGATTATTAAGCACGAGATTTCTTAGTCACTGGACTGCATCCTTTTGAATACTGTCCTCAACTGTTATACATATAGTCCTCACTTTGCACGTCTCTGTCAACATGAGTTTCAGTTACCACACTTCAGTTAAATAACACTGCTCCCTCAACAACTAATGTATCAGTTGCCATGATACATTAACCAAATTATTGTATAAAGTACAAACTTTGCTGAGAGCTTTTTAAGCCACAGATCACTGTGTACATAAAAGAGGCACATCATGAGCAGTGAACAATCACATCATTTCTTTTAAAATCTTTCAGTAACTAGTCAATGAACAACTGTTACTCAGTTCATGAACAGACAGCAAAGTGAGTAGTAGTATCATCTCCTTGTCTCTCAGTGAATAAATCCATGTGATATTTTACAAAAATGGATAATTGAGAGAGGGAATTGGCCAATAAAAATGAAAGTGTAGCAAAGAAACAAAGTAGTTAACACTGGAAGTGACATTTGAGCCAAACGGAAATAGAAGAAATAGCTGACTGTGAGAATGTTGACAGTGCTGCCATTTGAGAGATCCTAGATACATAGCCAGGTGAACTTAGTGAAGGCGAACTTGAGGAAAGTCATTGTGACAAAAAGGATGAAGACCCAGAGGACTGATGCTGGCAAAAATCTTCACATTAAAGGAACTCTCAGATATTTCATGACTGGAAGTACAAAGGATAAAATGTTGGAAGCTGATCCAAACTTAGAAGGGGGTATGATAATTCATCAAGGCTTAGAGAAGATGCTCACTCCATATTATAAGTTATACAATGAGAAGGTGGCAAGGGCTGTTCAAACTACTCTTGATAAATCTTTTACAAAGAAAACACTTTAATTCCCAATGTTTCTAATATATCCAATTATAGAATGTTGTATAAATATTAGTTTTACTATTTAAAAAAATTTCCCTATGCGTTGTAACCAACAGAGTTTTTAATGTCCTGACAAAAATTTTAAAAGTTGTGGAACAGTTGTAATTTTCCCCATTGATTATTAAGATCTTGATGCAGTTTCAGCTTGCATCGTTATTTTTATGGTCCCACACTACTGTGCAAAGTGAGGACTACCTGTATTTGTGTCTGAGAAAAAACACTGGTTGTGAATTCAACAGTTTTGCTTTTGACATCTTAAGATATTAAAGATTTTTTAAATAGTGAGGTACATTATAAAGCTCAAGATTTGTATCTGAAAGGTTAAACTGTTGAGAAGTCCCTTCTTCTTCCTTCTCTCAACTGAAAAAAGTAAAACCTAATGTATTCCTTTTTTAGACCAACTGAGGAAGAAGCTGAGCAATTACTGCAGTTGATGACAAGCCGTCCTCCTGCCACACCAGCTGGAGTTCGCTTTGTTTCACTTTCCTTTTGTATGCTCCTGGCCTTTTCTACACTTGTCAGGTGCCCAACTATATAATTGTCCTATTTTCTCAAGGTCTGCTTTTGTTTATTTATTAAAACACATGTATAAAATTAACTAGGAGCTTACTCCAAAATGGTCTAAGATAGGGACATTGGTATTATCATTTAATAAAAGGATATCAGTAGCATCTCCTGTATGCCAGTTATTTTATTTGTCTTTATCAAAGTTTCATGTACACATTGTTTAAAGGAGTCAAAATAGTTCTTCAAGATTTGAGGCAAATAGTAGTCCTTATTCCCCCCTCTCCCTGTTTCCCCTTCCCTAGAGGCAGCTTCTTTCAGTTCTTTCAGCTGATTCTTTTGGTTTTTACTACCACATCTTTATTAACATGTTTGTATTCGCTACATCCTGATTTTTCGTTTTAGGAGTATTTGTTGACTTCCCACTATGAGAATAAGGAATTAGTTCTCTCTTTTCTCTCTGTCCTCAACATATTTACACATCCTTTCTATCTTCCCATTCTCCCAGTAGAGTTATTATTATTTTGCTTTGACCAATACATAGTTGTTTATGTTACACTATTGGGAGCTCAACCAAGCAGTAGATGATTACTTCTCTTTTGCAAAACTTTTTGCTCCATTAATAATTATCCTGTGTTTTTGTTCTTTGTTTTTCATTTGCTCTGTATTTTATGTGCTTACGTTAATGCAATCTCAAATCTCTCTGCCAATCTAAACCTCCTCTCAAGATGTTCAGATTCATTAGATATTCTGCCAGTTTCATTTTCTTGAGGAAATCTCTCCTGGAACATTTTGACCTCCCATCTGAACTGGTTACCTCTGCACCTGGTACACAGCTCTCATCCGGGAATTGCTCTTCACTATTATTTTGGGGACTTGCTTCAGCTCTCCTTTGTTGGGTCTTCTGTTTCCTGCATCTTATGTCTCCATCTTTTTACATTTTTCTTTTCTTTCTTTATTTAGTTAGTTATTTGGCTGTGCCGGGTCTTAGTTGAGGCACTCGGGATCTTCCTTGTGGCATGCGGGATCTTTAGTTGCAGCACGTGGGATCTTTAGTTGTGGCATGTGAGATCTTTTAGTTGCAGCATGTGGGATCTAGTTCCCTGACCAGGGATCGAACTGGGCCCCCTGCATGGGGAGCGTGGAGTCTTAACTACCGGATTACCAGGGAAGTTCCTCCATCTTTTTTCATTTGCTCCCTCATTTTGCTTCTTTAGAATGGGTATGTGAGAGGTAAATTATTTTAAGACTGGGTATTTCTGAAAATGTCTTTATTCTGCTTTGACACTTGATTGATAGTTTGATGGGGTATAGAATTCTAAGTTGGAAATAATTCCCTTTGAGAATTTTGAAAGTCCTGCTCTATTGTCTTCTAACTTCCAGTGTTACTGTTGAGAAATCTGATGACATTCTGATTCCTGGTCCTTTTTGTGGTTGTTCTTTTTAAATATGGAGTCATGTAGGATTAGCCTTTTGTCCCTAGGGCTTTGAAATTTCTGGATGATATGCTTTTGTATGGGTCTGTTTTGTCTTTCATCTTAGGGTATTTTTTTTTTGGCCACGTCACATGGCTTGTGGGATCTTAGTTCCCCAACCAGGGGTTGAACCCGGGTCCCTGGCAGTGAGAGCTCTGAGTCCTAACCACTGGACCTCCAGGGAATGCCCTCATCCTAGGTATTTAGTTAGCCCTTTTAACCTGGGAACTCACAGTGTTCAGTTCTAGGAAATTTTCTTGAACTAATTTGCTGGTAATGTCCACCACATGGGTTTTCTCTGTTTGAAACCTCCTCTTATATGGATTTTGGACTTCCTGAAATTATCATCTTATTTTCTTATTCTTCCTTATTTTCCTTATCCTTGTCTTGTTCTGCATTTTAAAAAACAGCTTTATTGGAACACAATTTACATACCATAAAATTCACCCATTTTAAAGTGTACAACTTACATTGCCTCCTGAATAAAAAGAAAAAAGTGTACAATTTAATAGTTTTTAGTATATTCACAAAATCATTCAACCATTACCACAATCTAATTTTAGAACATTTCAGTCACCTCAAAAAGACACTGCCTTTTAGGATTTGTTCTCAACCTTGTCCTCTAATCCTATTTAGTTTTTAATTTCTAAGAGCTCTTTTTTATTCTGATCGTTTCTTTTTTGTTTTTGTTTTTGTTTTTTTTGCAGTACACGGGCCTCTCACTGTTGTGGCCTCTCTCGTTGGGAGCACAGGCTCCGGACGCGCAGGCTCAGCGGCCACGGCTCACGGGCCCAGCCGCTCCGCGGCATGTGGGATCCTCCTGGACCGGGGCATGAACCCGCGTCCCCTGCATTGGCAGGCGGACGGACTCTCAATCACTGTGCCACCAGGGAAGCCCTGATCGTTTCTTTTTTATACTGTCTACTGCTTCATCGTGGCATGGTTTCTCTGATATTAATCATAATGATTGAAGGGGTTTTATTTGTTCTGTTTCTTTTCTCTGAGTTTCTTTTTTTCTGCCTTTTTTTGTTCTATTTTTCAAGTTAGAAGCTTTTTTTCGGAGGTTTGGTAATTCTTGATCGTCTGTTCGTATTTAAGAGTGGGAAACTAAAAAGCAGGTTAGAACTTCTGAATGCGTAGATGGGAAACTCTTGGGCTTTTCAGAGTCTTAGAGCAGACTGTTG
Source organism: Physeter macrocephalus (assembly GCF_002837175.3). Classification (NCBI taxonomy): domain Eukaryota; kingdom Metazoa; phylum Chordata; class Mammalia; order Artiodactyla; family Physeteridae; genus Physeter; species Physeter macrocephalus. The sequence goes on along the minus strand of NC_041227.1, from coordinate 102,159,253 downwards.
TCTTGCTTGAGGAGTGGAGGCCTATAAATAAAGTGAGGGTTAAGGGCTGGGAGGTCTCAGACTGCAGTATAATCATTCACATAATTCTTCTCCTTTCAGAAAGGTGCTCTAGATATCCCTGATTGTCCGTCAGTTCAGAGACACCCTCTTTTACCATATCCAGAGAATAGATCTCTAGTCTCCTCTCTACTGGGGGATGGGTATTCATCTAGGTGTGTAGAATGGAGGTGATTTGGAGGTCTACTGCTCATATAGACTGTCTATATTTAGTCTCTGTCTTCATTCTCACTCCCAGAACTGCCTGGAGTTGTCAGTTTCTGAGGCCTCTGGGGATTCTGTGGTATAAGTGGTAGACTGGTTTTCCCACCTGTCAGTTTAGTATTCTGCTTTCTCGGGTCTGCTAAGTCAGTTATCACTCATCTGTACTGGCTCCGGCTTCCAATATTTTGTGTTGTTGTCCCTCGTCATCATCCTATGCATTTATGCCTTTTAAGAAAATCCCTGTAATGTAGTTTGAATTGTGTGTTTCAGGAAGGTATGAAATTAAGTACGTGAAATGAAGTACTTTCTTTTCTCTTTACCTGAAGTAATTTCTTTCTTTTTTTTAAAATTTATTTTATTAAAGTATAGTAGATTTACAATGTTGTGTTAGTTTCTGGTGTATAGCAAAGTGATTCAGTTTTATATTTATATATAAAAACTGAAGTAATTTCTAAGCATTGTCTCTAATCCTCATTACTTCTGTAAGGTGGGTATTTTTATCTTTACATTATACGTAGGAGAGCTAAAGTTCAAAAAGATTATTTAAATTTCTTGTTCAGGGTCACACTAACAGTGATTAGCAGAGATGGGATTCCCACTCAGATCTGGCAGGCTCTAAAGGCTGTAATCTTTCTACTATGTAACACTGTCTTTTATTAGTGGAATGATTTAGATGTGGTTGAGAATGACCTTTTTAATTTTCTTAGCTTTGGGTAGCAGGCTTTGTAGTTGCTTTTTGTTTTAGCTGTTTACAGTGCAATGAAGTAGAAGGAGATCAATGAAAATTGCTTTTACAAATCAAAATTATTCCCTTTAAACAAGTCATTCTTGTTGGTGTGTTTTTATAACCATTTTTCATATCTGATGAGCCCCTGGCTGTTTCTTTTTACTTTTTGAATAGTGATCACTTTTTTCTCTGTAATTTTGAGTTCTGCTCAAAATGCTTCTATAAACTAAATTTCACTTTCCAGGTAAAAGATGGTCTGAGTTATCACTGTCCTTGTACTCAGTTTGTGACTTTTTGATGATTAAGTTTTAACACTAGATTTTTTTCTATATGAAATAAGTATCAGCTGTTAGTATGTACAGTTATCCTAACATTTTAATCCCAAAGTACCTTTGTTTTTCCGAGGAATGTGAGGACGTTTACTCTCTCCAACCTTCAAATGCAGTAACTGAGACTTTGAGAGGGTTTGACTATTCATATTCATAGAGAAAAGTAAAGGTTCTCATTCTTCTTCTGTAGAACTGCTTCATATCTCAATGACAATTAATGGCCAATTCAACAAACCATTATTTTGAGGAAAAAATAGTTTCTACCAAAAATAATTCCAGAATGATTTTTTATTCTTATGCTAGTATATCTGACTTAAACCAGTGACTTCTGATATGTTTTATATAGTACGCCTGAACAGGAGCAGCTAATGGTAGTGTGGCTAAGTTGGATGATAAAAGAAGAAGCTTATTTTGAGAGGTAAGACGACTTTTTGTTTCAGTTAGCTGAGTAAGTTTTTCTTATCCCTTTCTTTGGAAATTCATATTTTCTTTTCTGTTTCAACAGTACTTCAGGCGTCTCTGCTTCTTTTGGGGAGATGTTATTATTGGTTGCTATGTACTTTCATAGCAACCAACTTAGTGCTATCATTGACTTGGTCTGTTCTACTTTGGGGATGAAGGTAATTTCCTTTTATCTTCTTTCTAAAGATGGTGTTTCTAAGCTGGACATTTTCTTGTAATGTTAAGTAAATAGATTGTTTTCATTTTGAAATAATTTTAGTTGTTTAATTTGAAACTATTAAGAGCTCTTAGAAAAAAATACATTATGAAAACACTATTCATAAGAATAATAGATGTTCTATGTAGAAAGCTTAGAAAACACAATAAAGAAGGGAAAGATATAATTCCATGTTCAGAGATATCAGGTACTGTTAATAGTCTGGTATCTGTTCTTTCTTTAAATTGATATACATATTTTGTAATTTTAATGAACTTACCAATATATGATAAGCACTTCCTCATATCTATAAATATTCTAATACAATATAATTTTTAATGGCTGCATTGTAGTTCATCATATGGACCGATCATGATATTCCTAATGGATCTTTTCTTATTTGCCATGTAGATTTTCCAGTTTCTGAATAATGCTTAGATGAATATCCTTCTGTATGTAAATATACACACAGGCACTCATACATGCATATCTTCAAACACTTTTTGGATTATTAGGATGAAGTTCTAGAAAGCAGTACTAAGTAAAAGTATGGTGATGTTAGCTGTTTAATGTGTATTGCCATATTATCTTCCAGAGAGATTATACCAGTTTAACTGTTCTCATTAGTGAATGAGAGTGCCTATTTTCCTAAACTCTCACCATCACTGGGCATTACCATTCTTTTTAATCTTTGCAAATATGGTGAAAAATCGTCTTACTTATTTTGCATTTCTTTGATTACTAGTGAAACTATGGTTATTATTATTATTTTTTATAGTTACAGTTTATAGAGAGGTTTTTTCAGGTAGTTTTAAAAAATCTGTGTGTTTTAGCTGGCTTATTTCTTTTGTGAAAGGCTTATTGATGTCCCAGTTTTTCTATAGGGATTTTTATTGATTTATTTTTCCTTATACTGATTCAGAAGGGCTCTTTATATGTAAATGATATGCTGTTATGCCTTATATAGCATATTGGGTTGACCAAAAAGTTCCTTTGGGTTTTTCTATAACATCTTATGGAAAAACCCAAAGGAACTTTTTGGCCAACCCAATATGTCATTGATTTCAAGACATGTTTTACCCAATATTGAAACTGGGATTCATTTTACAGTTGATGTGTACTGTTAATGTGGTAGTGTTTCACCTCTTTTTTTTCTTGAAAAGCTACTATTAAATCTGTGGTGCATCTTATAATCCTTATTGTCTTTAAAAGTGGAGAAGTACAATATAATATGTCGCAGTTGATTTTTCCCAGTCTTTTTTGCCATGTGAAAATTATTATTTTCTATGTGTATAATATATTAAATATTTCTTTTGTGGTTCTTACTTTGTTTTTCTGCTTAGAAATGTTTTTCTTTCCTTAGGTTTATAGAAACGGTCACCTATATTTTCTTCTAGTGTTTTTGCGGCCTCATGTTTTAAATTTAAATTTTTAATACATTTGGAGTTGATTTTGGGTATGATGTCATGTGCACATCTTTATAGGTATTATCCAGAAAGATAGCTATCCTACCTCCATTTATTGAATAATCCACTTCTTCCCACTGACTTGAAATGCCAATAATGGTATATTTACTAAGTACTTTTATATGTTGGTTCAGTTTCTGAGGAAAACCACACTTTAATGTTGGGTTTGAGAAGCTACTTCTGAAATAGTGTATTTGAACATTAATTTTGTATATCACAGTCATTTTAGATAATAAATTTACCAGAGAAAATTGTGCTTTATATATTTTATTTTCACATGCTGTTGAAATTCTTTTGGTTGTTTTAGATTGTAATTAAGCCAAGCTCCTTGAGCAGGATGAAGACTATCTTCACACAGGAAATTTTTACTGAGCAGGTACTTCTTTTAACTTTATTCTTAGGTACTTCTTTAACTTTCTTTTACAACATTCTTTGGGGAAAAACTCTGTATGTTTCAGTTTAGGAGCATTATATAGTTTTTTTATTCCTTTTTAGTTTCCAGTGATGATTTATTTAATCTTAGAAACGTCTGTAAAGAATAATCCTATTTACAATTTACTTTTAAAGCTATTTACTACATACAAAAGCATGTAATAAATAAGTTTACATATTTTGGAGACTTTGAATAGATACTTAAGAATATAGTCTTAGATATTGATGGTAGGGATCTCACATAGGGTAATCAACAGGTATTGTCAGGAGAAAAATAACATAGAATCCTATTTAAACCTTTTCAGCTGTGAGGTGCATGTCTAATTAGATGCTAAGCTAGAGTCTAAATTCCTTATTTTAGTATTTACCTGTTCTTATTTCGTTTCAGCACTTTTGTCCAAGGGTAATCCTAATGATATTTTATTTTTCCAGTGATGGAGACTATTCTTTTTTTTTTTCTTCTTTAAAAATTGAATTATAGGTGATTTACAATATTGTGTTAGTTTTAGATATACAGCAAAGTGATACGGTTATACATATATATGTGTATATATCTATATTCTTTTTCATTTTAGTTCATTACAATATATTGAATATAGTTTTCTGTGCTATACAGTAAATCCTTATTGTTTATCTGTTTTATATATGATACTGTGCATCTTTTAATCCTATACTCTCAATTTATCCCTCCCCATCCTTCCCCTTTGGTAATCATAAGTTTGTTTTCTATGTCTATAAGTCTGTTTCTATTTTGCAAATAAGTTCATTTGTACTGTTTTTCAGATTCCACATATAAGTGATATCATACAATATTTTTCTTTCTCTAACTTACTTCACTTAGTATGACAATCTCTAGGTCATTCCATGTTGATAAAAATGACATTATTTCATTCTTTTTTATGGCTGAGTAATATTCCATCACACACACACACACACACACACACACACACACACACACACACACACACACCCCATTCATCTGTTGCTGGACACTTAGGTCACTTCCACATCTTGGCTGTTGTAAACAGTGTTGCCATGAACATTGGGGTGCGTGTATCTTTTTGAATTAAGAGTTTTTGTCTTTGTCGGAGACTCTGCTAAAATTTAAAATTAATTCCTGGGTCTTCCTTGGTGGTGTGGTGGTTAAGAATCCGCCTGCCAATGCAGGGGACACGGGTTCGATCCCTGGTGCAGGAAGATCCCACGTGCTGCAGAGCAACTAAGCCCATGCACCACAGCTTCTGAGCCTGTGCTCTGGAGCCTGCAAGCCACAACTACTGAAGCCCGTGTGCCTAGAGCCCCTGCTCTGCAATAAGAGAAGCCACTGCAGTGAGAAGCCCATGCACCGCAACGAAGACCCAACACAGCCAAAAATAAATAAATAATTTAATTAATTTTAAAAAAATAAATAAAATTAGTTCCCAGGTTCATTTATCAATTTGAATCTCAGAATACAAAAATATGTATATCTTAAAAAATGAAATATTTGAAAATACTCATAGATCTGTAATTGTTGCTTCTTCTAGGTTAATTAATATTCTCGGGAATTCCCCGGCAGTCCAGTGGTTAGGTCTCCGCCTTTTCACTGCCAAGGGCGTGGGTTCAATCCCTGGTCAGGGAACTAAGATCATGCAAGCTGTGTGGCGCAGCCAAAAAAAACATTCTCATTCCTGTACCAAACTCTGCCTTCTCCCCTCAATGCACATACACTCCCGCATAACAGTCACACATAGGATGTAGGAGACTCATAAGTTATTTTTCATGCGTTTTGTTTGAACTAACTGGAAGACATCTTTGGGGAGGGTCTCTGAAAGACAATTAGTGGTCTATGCATGACACAATGAGAATAACAATAAAAATTCCTGTTTATATTTATGTGATACTTTATAAGTCACATATATTTTTCCAAAGAAATTTATTTCCCTCTCGCAAAAACCTTTTGAAGCAAGTAAGACAATATTGTCTCGTTTTGTAGATGTGAAAATAGACTCAGAAGATAAAATGACTTAGCTAAAGTCATTGAGCCCAGATTTTATGATTCCAAATTTTATATATTTTTTAATCTTACTATAACCCCCATCAACATATCTGTGTTTAAAAGCAAATTTTAAAATGTAGAGAACTTTACAAATACCTAAATGTATGATGCTACCTCATCACTGAAAAATAATTAAATCACGTAATAATTGGTTTTTATCATTCCTTCCTGAGGACCACATTTGTATTAAGTTTTGACAATCTACCTGGCTAATCCTCCCTCTTTCAGAATAATTTTATATTTGATTCTGTCATATGTATTAATACTATTTTTCCCTTTTAGGTTGTCACAGCTCATGCAGTTCGTGTCCCTGTCACCAGCAACCTGAGTGCCAACATTACTGGATTTTTGCCTATTCATTGTATTTACCAGCTTCTGAGGAGTCGTTCCTTTACAAAGCACAAAGTATCAATAAAAGTATGACCTTACATTTATATTTCAAGCTACAACCTAAGTTTAATGCTTTCTTCCCAGTTCTGTTTCAGTTTGTAGACCTTTACTGTGGGTTTCGTGTGTGAAGTGTGTCTAGTTACTAGTCATTTATATAGTTACAGTAATTAGGCTCTCAATTTCAGATTTTTTTTTTTTTTTTTTTTTTTTTTTTCACGCGGGCCTCTCACTGTTGTGCCCTCTCCCGTTGCGGGGCACAGGCTCCGGACGCAC
>NC_041227.1:102108349-102152660 GCF_002837175.3 Physeter macrocephalus | reverse complement strand
TTTTTTTTTTCTGGTACGCGGGCCTCTCACTGTTGTGCCCTCTCCCGTTGCGGAGCACAGGCTCCGGACGCACAGGCTCAGCGGCCATGGCTCACGGGCACAGCCGCTCCGCGGCGTGTGGGATCTTCCCGGACCGGGGTACGAACCCGTGTCCCCTGCATCGGCAGGCGGATTCTCAACCACTGCGCCACCAGGGAAGCCCAAACTCATCATTTTAGATTTATCTTCCACTTCACGGTATTCTCAACTTTAGGGTATAAAAGTATTTCCTATTTTTAAATTAAAGACAACTGTGAAACTGGATAATGTATTTAATAACTGCTAAAAGTTAATAGTGAGTTTCACTGATTCATAAATCATGTAAAATTATATGTGCTTTTAAAATTTTGCTTGCTTTTTCTTATTGCCATAATTGATTTGGTGCCTGTAACCTTCTTTTTTAGGACTGGATTTATAGACAGCTCTGTGAAACCTCCACTCCACTCCATCCTCAACTACTTCCTCTGATTGACGTGTACATAAATTCTATACTTACTCCTGCATCTAAATCTAATCCAGAAGCCACAAATCAGCCAGTCACAGAACAGGAGATACTCAATATTTTCCAAGGAGTCATTGGGGTAAAATAGCGGCTTTTCTACATCTATTAGCTTATTTTTCTTTTATTCTTCGGACTGACTCCATTTTCTTCCCCTGATTATTAGAGGAGAACAACTTCTAGGTGGTTCTGAATTTAAGATGGTATTCAGTTTTTTTTTAGATCACTTATAAATATTAAAAGAATGGTATTAGTTCCAAGTAGTTTGTTGAATAGGCACTTTTTGAGGAATTCTTTCAAGAGCTCCATTTTCCGTTTTTTTTTTCTTTTTGGCCGCGCTGTGCCCCTTGCATTGGGAGTGTGGAGTCTTAACAACTGGACCTCCAGGGAAGTCCCAAGAGCTCCATTTTAAAGCTTGAGGAGTGCTGTGGAAGTTGTGTGTTTACCAACGGACTACATGACATTTCAACACATTCAACCAGCTTTGTTTAGTTTCCTGGGGATCTAAGATCTACCTAGATTATTAATGGAAAACTTGAAGAAAATCTTTTTTCTCCAAATATACTTAACTGTACAATATCATTTTTAGGAATTATTTTCTTCATGGTAATTTCAGATAATACTTGAGACTCCTGAAAAGCTTTTTGAGAAGCAGCCTGATGGGACTGCTGTTGCCTTTTTTTCCCTGTCTTCTTTTTTTTAAAAAAACAGTAACTTTTTAAAAAATTTATTTACTTTTGGCTGCGTTGGGTCTTCGTTGCTGCGCGTGGGCTTTCTCTAGTTGCAGTGAGTGGGGGCTACTCTTCGTTGCGGTGCATGGGCTTCTTATTGCGGTGGCTTCTCTTGTTGCTGAGCACGGGCTCTAGGGCGTGCGGGCTCAGTAGTTGTGACACGCGGGCTCAGTAGTTGTGGTGCACGGGCTTAGTTGCTCCGCGGCATGTGGGATCGTCCTGGACCAGAGATCGAACCCGTGTCCCCTGCATTGGCAGGCGGATTCTTAACTACCACGCCACCAGGGAAGCCCCTTCCTATCTTAAAAACTGTTAAGCATGTTGCTTTTCATCTCCCAAGCCATCTCAAATTTAACTTAGACTTCAAGTTGTCTCTTTGAGTTTAATGCAAACACAGCAACATTTCTCCCAACTTGTTCGAGCTTGGGAGCAGCAACACTGAATAATCTATTTTGAATGCTTTTGCTATCAAAAAGCACTCATGAAATTTAACAGTATTTTAAAGTATTTATATTATTACCTCCAGGGTGACAACATCCGCCTTAATCAGCGTTTCAGTATCACAGCACAGCTTTTGGTGCTTTATTATACACTGTCTTACGAAGAAGCTCTCCTAGCAAACACAAAGACTTTAGGTAAGTTCTGCATAAGCTAATGTTTCTAGTGATAGTTCATCTTATTTGCTTATATTTTGTTACTTTCTAGGCTGCTGTATGAGAAAATAAGGTCAAATATTCTAACAAGCTCCCGCATCAATCTACAGTCTTTGCAGTGGAGGCATTGTGTACTCTAATGCATAAATACATGTATGTGTGGGCATATAACCACCTCTTAAGGCTCAGTGCTGCTTTTAGCAGGCTGAATTAATGGATAACTGAATTGTCTGTATTTTAACAATTTTAGTGATCTTACTAACTAAATGTAAATTAAGAGATAAACCTAAAGGAACTGCAACTGAAATATTTTTGCTTGATTTCAATCTGTGCCCTATTCTTCCTTCCATTAGTGTGAAGAGTAACAATCTAATCAAAGCAATAGAAAAAAACCAATAGTAGGTTTTCCTTTGCCATTGAAATTATCACTGAACTAGGCTTTCAGACTTAGCTATTTCATGTAATATCAGAAGGTTAGATTTAGCATAGATGATATCATTATAAAGTAGTATGTTTTCCTCTATTTGAAAAAGAATATTCACCTGTATTTTAGGCTTGTTAAATGTATTTAGTTCCATATTTGAAACAAAAAGAGTGTCATTAAGTCATAGGCATTGAGTATATAATGCAGGGAGAATTCTTTTAAGGGAGGTTAATTTGTCATAGCTGAGTGGTTTTACTTTTTGAAAGCTATAAATTAAAGTTACTCTTCAGTGTGTGGCAGATCAGTTTCTTTTATTTTTCCGAAGTATTGTGTTTTAAGTATTCTGTGTATTTCTCGGCTGCTTTCTTTTCTGACTACAGGTGTTAGGGTTGTACAGATGATATACCACAACTGTAGTTATAGTCTTTGTCATATCAGGGACAAGATGGGCTAATAATAAGCATTAGGTAATAGTCTCCCACTTTTATCCACATGTAATGAATTCTGTTAAGGAATATGACACTTGTGATTTAATGGATAGTAGGGGAATGAGTTACGAGGAGGTATTCTGGGGAGAACTCAGACCATTAATAGTGTAGCAGGGGACTAAGATACACCCTGAGTTTTTGTTTAAATTAATGTCTAGCAAAAAAAAATCTTAACACAGCAAAGTACAGAGACTAGTGTAGCCAACTTTTGTGTATATACCATGCAGAATTAACAGGTCACTCAGAATTTTTTGGACTGGAAGAACCTTTAAAGATTATGTATCCCAGTCCCCGATGACATGCTCAGTTCAACCCTGGTTCATGTGAAACTGCTGTTCTTTATGCAACAGTCTGGTGGATCTTAATTGGAAAGTTAAGGATTTTAGGTTAGGAGTACAACCCAGCCTGGATTGAGGCTTGGAAAAGGAACTGGGAGATTAGAGGAAAGTTGTTAGGTTTTTCTAAGATTCTAGGCAAAAGATGGTGGTGGTCTGGACTGGTAGCAGTGTATATGTATTTTTTTCTTTCTTTTTTTTTTTGGCTGCGCTAGGTCTTCATTATTGCGTGCAGGCTTTTCTCTAGTTGTGGCGGGAGGGGGCTACTCTTCGTTGTGGTGCACTGGCTTCTCATTGTGGTGGCTTCTCTTGTTGTGGAGCATGGGCTCTAGGCACACGGGCTTCAGTAGTTGTTGCGTGTGGGCTCAGTAGTTGTGGTTCGCGGGCTCTAGAGCGCAGGCTCAGTAGTGGTGCAGGGGCTTAGTTGCTCTGTGGCATGTGCGATCTTCCTGGACCAGGGATTGAACCGTGTCCCCTGCATTGGCAGGTGGATTCTTAACCACTGCACCACCAGGGAAGTCCCTGTGTATGTATTTTGAAGGTAGAGCTGGGAGGTTTTGCTGATGGATTCATGAGGTTTGAGTGACAGGAGCCAAGGTTGATGTGGAGGCTTTTGGCCTAACCTATAAAATGGCTATTGACTGAAATAAATGAGCAGGTCTGTGGGGGATCAGGAGCTCGTTTTGGACGTATGGAGTTTGAGATGTCTGATAGGCTTTCAAGTGGGGGTGTTATGGAAACAGTTGTAAATACTGGCCTAGAATTTAGGGGAGATACCAGCACTGAAGCTTTGAGATTCTTCAGCATATATATGGTATTTAAAATCATGACATTAAGTAAGATTACCAAACCGGAAGGTGTGGGAGGAGACTCAGGAGGATGTGTTGTCTTGGATGCCAAGGAAAGAATGTTTCAGAGGAGAGAGAGAGATCACCTGTGTCAAATGATGTTGATGGATCAAGTAAGGTTAGGACTCAGCTGATGACCACATATAGCTTGCTGGAGGTCCTTTGACCTTTACAGTTTTATTAGTAACGTTAACCCTTTTTTTTAGGATGAAAGCCTGATTGTAGTGGATTCAAAAGAAAATTAGAGGAGATATACTGGAGACAGTGAGTACAGACAGTTCTTTTGAGGATTGTAAAGAGAAGGAGAGAAATGAATGTGATAATTGGAGAGGAAAATGAGGTCGGGAGAGGACTTTTTTTTTTTCTTTTCTTTTTAAGGTGAAAGAGCTAAGAGAATGTTTGTATTCTGTTGGGAGTAATCTAGTAGAGAGGGAAGGCTGATGAGAGAATCCCTGGAGGGATGTCCTTGATAGGTGAGGGGAGATGGGATGTAGAAGACAAATGGAGGGATCAACCTTTCCTTGGAGAATTTTTTCCCATAGTTCAGGAGATTTTTTTCTAGTCTAGTTTCTTATCTCCACAGGGAATAAATAATTGGAGAATATGTCACAACATGAGAGAATTTTGCTTTCCCACAGCCAAAAAAGATAAGTATTCTTCCTCAAATTTATTCCTACCTGTGAAGTTGTGTTGTAGTTTCAGTAGCTTGTTAACTGGTCTGTGGTTTTGGCCTTTATATTAAACATTATTAGCAGCCACCAGGTAGCTGTAGAAGCTCAAATATGGAATTCTGACACTTGAGATAGAGCCAAGTATTAGAATATCATAGTCATTAAAAAATGTGTTTGTATATATACATATTTTTTCACATATGCATATTTTTGATTTGTTTTAAAATATTTATAATACATGTGTATATTAATTTTAGTTAAATAGTGTATTGATCCAAAAGAATATGTGTAAGAAATAATAATATAATAAATCCCTGTGTACTAATACCCAATTAAAATATGAGCATTACCATTATATTTCCAGTTTTTTTAAGAACTTTATATATTTAGTATTTTTTTAAATTTTAATTAATTAATTAATTAATTAATTAATGGCTGTGTTGGGTCTTTGTTTCTGTGCGAGGGCTTTCTCTAGTTGTGGCAAGTGGGGGCCACTCTTCATCGTGGTGCGTGGGCTTCTCACTATCGCGGCCTCTCTTGTTGCGGAGCACAGGCTCCAGATGCGCAGGCTCACTAATTGTGGCTCACGGGCCCAGTTGCTCCGCGGCATGTGGGATCTTCCCAGACCAGGGCTCGAACCTGTGTCCCCTGCATTGGCAGGCAGATTCTCAACCACTGCGCCACCAGGGAAGCTCCTATTTCCAGTTTTTATACTTAAAAAAGTGTTTCCTACTTATTACATCTGAAGACTTTATTACTAGGTAAAAGTTTATTTTTACATGCTTTTGAAGTAAAAACAATACTAATGAATATTGAACATATGAGAAACTGTTTATCTGCTCTTAAAGCAGCCAGTGGGATCCTAAACACAGTCTCACTCTTAAGTAGCTAAAAGTATTACTTGCTTAACTCTCTCCCTCAAGCTTAACTTCATTTAAAAACAGGGTCTGGCTGCCTTTTCTGCTTCTGTCCCGTTTCGTGTGAAGTTTCCTTCTTTGTCAGCAGCAGAACAAGACACATACTGTGGTATTTGGGAAACTGTAATGTTTACTGCCTCTGAATTCCTGAACTTGCAGTTCTTCTTTGCACTCGATAGTTAATTATTTTCTTCCCAGAAGAAAGTTAACTCTAACTGCCTCTATCAAAATGCAGGAACCTTTAAGCAAACATTGGCAGATGTTTTTTCTTGGCAGCTTGAAGTTTCAGTGCTGTAAGATCAAGTTTGACCAAAAAAGGCTCTAAGAGTTAAATGACTGTAGTGTAGAGTAACAGTATAAGAATTTTAAACTTATTTCATTATTTACCTAATTGCTTTCCTATCTTAATGCAAAAGAACTGGCTTTTAAAATAAAAACATTTATTAAAAGTGTGTTTACTGGAGGAAATTGAGGAAGTGAAAAATGTACAAAGACCAAAGTAAAACCACCCATAATTCTGCTGCCCAGAGGTAATCACCATAGAATTTTGCTAGAAAACCCTTTAGTCTTTGCACATATGATAACTTTCACAAAGTTGGAATCATATGTTTTTAATCTACCCTTTTTAATAAAACACTTTACACATTTGCCTGTTTAGTAAATTTTTTTCTGAAACATGATTTTTAATAGCTATATAATATTTCTTCATAAATATGTACCATTACTTAACAAATTCCTTATTGTTGGACATTTAAATTATTTCCACATTTTGCCATTATAGAGAGTGGTGGAATGAATATCCTTAGAGCTAACTCTGTATACAGGTATACTTATTTCTGTCCTTAGGACTGAACTACTGAATCAAAGATTTTGGAATTATAAGATTTAAAAAAACAAATTGCCATATTGCTTTCCAGATAGGTTATAACATTATAGACATTTTGTGTAAGACATTTGTATAAGATGTGAATGCCAATTTTTTTGCAGTATTAACTGTTATTTGTTTTATGGTGTGTTTTAATTATAGAATTTTATAAAGAGGAAACTCTGAAAGCGAGGTACTAACATTATATGACTCATCACCTATCTGTTGTTTTAGGACATTATTATATCACTTAAAAAATTTATGTATGCCTTTAATTAATTTTAGTGTCAAGTATGGGGTGCAGATTCAGTGGTTTTTTTTTTAATAATTGGTTATTTGTCAACATCACATAATGAATAACATGTCATTTTTCTATTACTTTGGAAAGTTGCTCTGATATGTATCGAAGTTATATTACAAACCTATGTCTGGTTTTGGGTTTTCTTTTTTATGTTAGACATTTCCAGTTCCTTTAGCCATTATTGTTCTTGTTCAATATTTCTGTCCATTCTCACATATATAATCTTTCACATGAACTTTATAATGATCTTGTCAAATTCTACAGAAGAAAATTGTATTGGGATTTTGATTAGAATTATGTTAAACATAGAAATTAATTTGGAGAGAATTTACATCTTTACAATAGTCTTTCCGGCTAGAAATATGAAATAATTCTTTTTAAAGTCTTTTTTATTTTTATTTTATTGTCTGTGCCATGTGGCTAGTGGGATCTTAGTTCCCCAATCAGGGATCAAACCCAGGCCCTGGCAGTGAAACCAAACCACCGAGTCCTAATCATCGGACTTCCAAGGAATTCCCTGAAATATTTTTTTTTTTTTTTTTTGCGGTACGCGGGCATGTCACTGTTGTGGCCTCTCCGGTTGCGGAGCACAGGCTCCGGACGCGCAGGCTCAGCGGCCATGGCCCACGGGCCTAGCCGCTCCGCGGCATGTGGGATCTTCCTGGACCGGGGCACGAACATGTGTCCCCTGCATCGGCAGGCGGATTCTCAACCACTGCGCCACCAGGGAAGCCCCTTTTCTTTTAAATTATTAAAATGTAAGATTCATGAAGGTTGATTTTTATCTGTTTTTGCTACCATGTCTAGCATTTAGAATATTACTTGAAACATAGTAACCACTTAGTAAATGTTTTTGAATGAGTGAACTTATTCAAGTTTTTTTTATGTCAATTAAATTTTATTTTTTGTAGGTTCTGTATAATTTTTTCTTAACAAGTTTTTTCTGGTTACAGGAAAGGTATTGACATTTAGTTTGGATTAGTCTCTGAATTTCTTAGAGTACCATTTAAAATTTTTTAAAAAATTTATCGAGTGAATACTTTTTTAGCAGTTATTGGGATAATTTGATCTATTTATATAATTTGTTGTATAATTAATATCTGTCTATTTCTGGAGTGAGCTCTACTTGCTCTGGGTATGTTATTCTTTTAGCATGGTGCTAGATTTGATTTGCTTGTCTTTTTTTTAAAAAATATGATTTATTTCCATCTGTATGCAAACAAGTGAAATTGACCTTTTTTCCCTTTTTCTTTTCATTTCTTCTTTTTTTTTTCTGGCTTTGGTATTAAGTTTACACTAATTTCATAAGTGAATTAGTTTTCCATAGGATTGTTTTAAGGATTAAAATGTCACAAAAACTAGGGGCCATGTAAATAGTATTCAAAACATTCCCACAGTTTCGTTGAGGATGAGGTTAAAAGTTAGATTTGAATCTTTGAAAGCGACACGTTGGGAGAAAATTGGAAGTGTGATTGCTCATGTTGAATATATAAAACCAATGATCTTCCCATAGGCCTTTCATAATTATAGTTTAGTCTTTTACTGGAAGATTAAGTATCCTTGATGTTGTATTTCACAGAGATGTTAAAGAGAAATAATTGCTTTAGGCAGGGCTTCATGGGCTGCTAGTTCTTTGATGGAATTATTAAGATGTGAACAGGATTTTGTCTTCAGTTTCATAGGTCCAGAAACTTAAATGTTGATACTTTACCCTAAGCTGATCTTGGGGACTCTAGATCTTAATAATACTGGCTAACATTTGAGTGCTTGTTATGTGCCAAACACTACTTGAAGCTCTTTATACCTGTTAACTTATGTAAACCCTCACAACAATTCTGTGAGATAGGTACTGTTGTTGTCTTTATATTACAGGTGAGAGCACTGAGGCACAGGGAAGTTAAGTGACTTCCCTTAGTTGTAAGTGTTGGAACCAGGATTTGACCATCACTGGAACATATATATATTTAATATTAATCCGTTTTTATTATTCAAAATAATCTGTCTTTACTAGTGTATATTAGCATATGCCTAATTATAATCAATCTATTTATCTTAATACAATTTTATATTCCATTTTTCCTCTTTAATGTTTTTTTTTTTTCATCATCAGCCCCCATGGATTATTACAACCCATTGCTGAGGCATTCAAATTACTTACTTACTTATTTATTTATTTATTTATTTATTTATGGCTGTATTGGGTCTTCGTTTCTGTGTGAGGGCTTTTTCTAGTTGTGGCAAGCGGGGGTCACTCTTCATCGCGGTGCATGGGCCTCTCACTATCTCAGCCTCTCTTGTTGCGGAGCACAGGCTCCAGACGCGCAGGCTTAGTAATTGTGGCTCATGGGCCCAGTTGCTCCGTGGCATGTGGGATCTTCCCAGACCAGAGCTCGGACCCGTGTCCTCTGCATTGGCAGGCAGATTCTCAACCACTGCGCCACCAGGGAAGCCCCCTCTTTAATGTTATTTTGTACAAACAATAATGTTATTCTGTATCCATCAAGATGGGTCACAGAGTTGTGGTTTCAAATTGGCTTTTAATATTGAATTTTTTTCTTTTTTTTTTTTCTTTTTTCTCTTTTTACCTTTTGACGCTCTTCCCCTATTTCTTTTACCCCTCATCCTCTGCTCCTCTGGCAGCCACCAATTATTTCTCTGTTATCTTTGAAGTTTTTTTGTTTTTGTTTTTTTATGATTCCACATATAAAAGAGATCATATGGTATTTGTCTTTCTCTGTCTGACTTACTTTACTTAGCATTATGCCCTCCAGTTCCACCCATGTTGTCACAAATGGCAAAGTTTCATTCTTTTTTATGGCTGAATAACGTTCCATTGTATGTGTATGTGTGTGTGTGTGTATCTCATATTTTCTTTATCCATTCATCCATTGATGGACACTTAGATTGTTTCTATATCTTGGCTATTGTAAATAATGTGGGTATATATAATCTATTCAAGTTAGTGTTTTCATTTTCTCAAATAAATACCTAGATGGGAAATTGCTGGATCATATGGTAGTTCTATTTTTAGTTTTTCGAGTAACCTCATACTGTTTTCTTTTTTTTAATTAATTAATTAATTTTTTATTTATTTGTTTTTGGCTGCATTGGATCTTCATTGCTGCGTGCGGGCTTTCTCTTGTTGCTACAAGCAGGAGCTGTTCTTCGTTGCGATGCGCAGGCTTCTCATTGTGGTGGCTTCTCTTGTTGCAGAGTACGGGCTGTAGGCGTATGGGCTTTAGTAGTTGCAGCATGCAGCCTCAGTAGTTGCGGCACGCGGGCCCTAGAGCGCATGGGCTTCAGTAGTTGCAGCGTGTGGGCTCAGTAGTTGTGGTGTGTGGGCTCTAGGGTGTGCGGGCTTCAGTAGTTGTGGCGCACGGACTTAGTTGCGCCACGGCATGTGGGATCTTCCTGGACCAGGAATCGAACCCATGTCACCTGCATTGGCAGGCGGATTCTTAACAACTGTGCCACCAGGGAAGTCCCCTTCTGCCCATTTTTAAATTGGATTGTTTGGTTTTTTGCTCTTGAGTTATATGAGTTTTTTAAAATATATTTTGCATAGCCCCGTATCAGATATATGATCTGCAAATATTTTCTCCCATTTAGTAGGTTGCCTTTTCATTTTATTGATGGTTTCCTTTGCTGTTCTGAAGCTTTGTAGTTTGAAGTAGTCCCACTTGTTTATTTTGCTTTTGTTGGTTTTGCTTTTGGTGTCAGATTCAGAAAAATCAGCCAAGACCTGTGTCCGGGAGCTTAGCACCTGTGTTTTCTTCTGAGAGTTATATGGTTTCCGGTGTTAGGTTCAAGTCTTTAATCCATTTTGAGTTCATTTTTGTGTGTGGTGTAAGATAGTGGTCTAGTTTCATCTTTTTTCATGTATTTTTATCTTCAATTTCTTTCATTAATGTCTTGTAGTTTTCAGTATATAGGTCTTTCACCTTCTTGATTACATTTATTCGTAGGTGTTTTATTCTTTTTGATGCAGTTGTAAATGATTTCTTTTTTTTTTAACATCTGTATTGGAGTATAATTGCTTTACAGTGGTGTGTTAGTTTCTGCTCTATAACAAAGTGAATCAGCTATACGTATACATATATCCCCAAATGGGGTTGATTTCTTAATTCCTCTTTCTGATTGTTTGTTATTGGTGTATTAGAAACACACACACACACACACAAAAAAGAAACACAACAGATTTTTGTGTATTGATTTTATATCTTGCAACTTTATTGAATTTGTTTATTAATTTTAACAGGTTTTTTCTTTCTTTTTTTTTAAATTCTTGTTACCTTTATGGAACTTTGACATCCAGAAAAGCCTCCTCAGCTACTCATTTACCAACCAACTCTACTTCACTCTTTAGGAAATTATTTGGTTCTGGCACAAAGCCATGTACCCTAAGGTGCTCCTTAAATGCTAGCTCCCTCATCTTACTGTAGAGGTCCCACGTATTCACCTCAGCGTTTGCATGAGAGTCACTTATGTGGGCCTAAATACTTGTCGCTTTTACCACCTTTTTTTTTTTTTTTAAGTTCTAACAGTTTTTTGATAGGGTCTTTAAGGTTTTCTGTATAATACCATATCTGCAAATGGTGACAGTTTTACTTCTTCCTTTTTAATCTGGATGGTGTTGGGACCAGAATTTGACTGTCACTGGATGCTATGTTTTTTTTTAACTTTGTTTTGAGATACATTCTTACGCAGTTCATAAAAGATTTTGCGTGGAAAACTGGGATGCTAATTTATTAATTTACAAGGGGGATTATATCTAACTAAGAGGTATATGGTCTGTTTAGGCAATGATTCTCAACCTTTATTCTAACACTTGCACTCATTTGCTTTTTATCTTCAATAAAAATTTGTTGAGCTTTACACTGTGTGGTATGTATTTGGAAAAGAAAAAGTATATTGGAAATGCTTTTCAAACTATGGACACCCTGGTTGAGATGCTCATATAGTTTTGTTGTGTACAAGCAAAGTACCTTGGAATGAGATGAGGGTGTCAGGCATGTAGCATATGGTGGAGATGAGACAAAGAAAGATACAGTTGATTTGCAAGGACCTTTACTCTGTGGGATCTGGGAATCCATGGAAGGTTTCTGAGCATGGAGCCAGAGACATGTGATCTGGCCAAATCTCAATTTAAATAAGAGGACTGTGGCAGCAGTATGAAGGATGGATCAAAGACCAGAGAAATTGGAGTCTGGGAAATTGAGCCGTAATATTTATTTAAATAAATGATGAGTAGGCACTGATTTAGGATAGCAGAAAAAGAACAGAAATTAAGATGGATTTGTTTAAAAAAACAAAAGCATGTACTTGTTAGTTGAAGGTAGAAGTTGTGAGAGAAGGAAGTCATTCATATTTCCCAACTTTCATCAGAGAGTCACCACTAATACATAATATGATTAAATTAAGGCTGTTGGCATCATGAAGCTTTAAGCCATGCTGGCATGACTGCATTTGGTCTTCCTAATTAGATTTGGGAGAGTCTTGACTGACTTCTCAGGTTTGGGTGTTTTTTTTGTTGTTGTTGTTTTCTAGTGCAGGGCACTTCTGCAGGTGGCTTCTCTCACTCATGATTTTTCTTCCCCCTGGTTTCAGTTTCGGGGCATTTTCCGAGATATTGCCCTTAAGTATGTTCTTGCTCGTCCTGTGTATTCATTATTTTGGTAGTGATTCTTCATCTTTTATGAACTATATTCACAGATTAAGTGAATTAAAAGTAATTTGACATTGTGTTTGTTCCCATTTGTGTTGAAGGTTAAAATTTCTATTATTTCTGACACTGTATCTTACATTTTTTAATCTTTGACTGACAGCTGCCATGCAAAGAAAGCCCAAATCATATTCGTCTTCTTTAATGGATCAGATTCCCATCAAATTTCTTATTCGACAGGCTCAAGGACTGCAGCAGGAGTTGGGAGGTATTTGTTTTATTTGCTTTTTACTGCTAACGTTTATTGTTAAAAAGTACCTACCGTTTATGATGTTATAAAGTGTAATAGGTGCTCAGTGTTTAAAGCCCAATTCAAGAGTGAAATTCCTCTTTGCCTCCCTTGCTGTCTTATTCCCTGCAAACCGCTCCTCACCCCCAAGGCCCTAGTTTCATTTTGGTGTGTAATTTCAGATATTCCTTTCTATAGGGTGAATCATATGAAATTACAGGTATTCAACTATTTTTGACCTCCAAAAATGCAGTTTCATATAGTTGAAGCTAACAGATACACACACAAGTAAAAAATTCTTTTTTTAAACTTTAAATGGTATTATACCCTATCTCTTCTGAGATTTGCTTTTTTTTCTTTGAGTCTTGGAAATCTTAGCATGTCACTGCATCTAGATCTACCTTATTGTTTTTAATTGCTCCATAACATTCCTTAGCGTGGAATTACTATAATATTTTTACTGTAAGACTGTCAAATAGAAATATAGTGCTATTTTTTGAAATTCAAATTTTTTCTTAAGTTAACACCTTTTTATAATGTTCGAATGTGTGGGTTGTTTTTTTCTTTTTGGTTTGTTTTTTTGAAGTTGGGGGTTTTCTTTTTCTGTCTTTGTTACAGTTGGTTTCCAGGATGAACGTGAGCTTGCTTTCGTCATCTTTAGCCAGATGTCTGCATTTATTTATTATATCTTTGCATTATCTCTTTCTAGAGAAATGATGTTATATTTGGCAGCTTTTGGCAACTAAGAAGTTTTACTGAAGAGATTATGAAGTGTAGACTAATTTGCACTATCGTAAGCAGTCATTTTTGTGACTGTTTTGGGAAAGTCTTGACTACACATGTACTTGTGCATTAAATTTAATACCACTTTTGATTGTTACAGTGCCTTTTCAAACAGAAGAATTTATTTTAAGCAGTTTCTATGAGAAAGGAAACGGATACTTAACCCTCTTGGGACTAAGCAGTGGTCTGATTTGATCTAAGTTGCATAATAAGGGGGTGATTGGATCTAACGTACTTTTATTACTACTGATACTCTTACTGCTAACTCTTGCAGCTTTGGAGATGATGATAATAATTGTTTAGTAGCAGCAGCATTTATTAGGTAAATAACATAGTGGCGCTTCATATATCTAAATAGGCATTTTTACAGTACCATCATTTATTTTCTCATTATTAATATTACACAATAATAATAATGAGTAGTCTAACTATGCTGTAAGCAAAAGATTAGAAACAAGACTTAGATTTAGTCAAAGGAGGGTTTCCCGATCCTTTTGAGCTTCCTTAACCCTTCTTAAAAGAAGACAAATGCACCCTCTTGTGGGTATCGTCAGTACTGCTTGGGTCGAGTGACAGCTGTGTGACTTTGGGAACGTTAACAAATATCTTTCAGCCTGTTTCCTCATAGTAGAATGGAGACAATATTGCTTACCTTGTAGGAATGTTAGGGTGAAATGAGGAAATGCACATGAAGTGTACATTTAGGTACTCAAGTTGGGCAACTTTAATTTTACTCGTCTATAACAATGATTCTCAACTGGGTTGGAGGAGAGGACATGTTCTCCTATAGAAGCCTGTCAGAATTTCTTCTTTTAAAATCTTTTAAAATTTTTATTTATTTATGTTTTGGCCGCGCTGCTCGGCATGCGGGAGCCTAGTTCCCCGACCAGGGATCAAACCCTGCCCCCTGCAGTGGAAGTGCGGCATCCTAACTACTGGACCGCCAGGGAATTACCAAGCCTATCAGAATTTCTGAGTGAGGACTTTTTCAAACCATATATGATCTCCCCGAAATGAACATTCTTTTCCCTTCTCTTTTTCTTCTCCCCACTCAACTCTTGAACTACTGCTATGTCAAACAAATTTTCCTGATGGGAGACTTTTATGCTGGGATAGGGTGGAAGAAAGCTTGAGAACTTCTGACAAAAGTAGGGGCTTCCAGCTTCCTGTGTATCAGTTCACTTGGCAATCTTTAAGAAGATTCCCTGGCTGAATTACTGAACAGAAGTTCTTAAGCTGTAGTATGCATGCATAAGAAGGGCAGATGCCTTTGGCTTGCTGTAAATGAAAGGGAGAAGAGAGAGGGGAAAGAAGAGAGAGAAGATTTTGATGTTTAAGAATGAAGACTCCAATTGACTTCTTTTAAATTTTCAAGGGTTGCATTCTGCTTTACTTCGTCTCCTTGCAACTAACTACCCACATTTATGCATTGTGGATGACTGGATCTGTGAAGAAGAGATCACAGGGACTGATGCCCTGTTAAGACGAATGCTCCTGACTAGTAATGCCAAAAACCACTCTCCTAAACAACTTCAAGAAGGTATAATAAATTGGTATGCCTTTTACCCCTTTAGTAGTACACAGAGGTGTTAGGCCTGTGGAAATCTTAAAATCACGCAGAATTTTCCTGGAGATATAACAGGGTTTTGGTGAATATATTTAAAGTAATTCTCTTTGAGTTTAAGGATTTTTTACCATTTTTTTCTGACATGCTTGCATCTGTTTCCTCATAGGTTCTACGTTATATCACTAAACAGGTCATGTGGTTTTAGGAAAGTCCTAAAACTGGTCAGAAATAAGTGCCGTGGAATAGAACACTGTATCTGCTGTTAATGAATAATAAGCTAGATCAGCACTTTCAAATAGAAATATGATGTGAGCCACACATACAATTTTAAACTTTCTATATATTGCCACATTAAAAAAGTTAAAAAAGGCAAATTAATTTAAATAATTATTTTGTATAACCCAGTATATCTAATATATTATGATTTCATCACATAATCAATACAAAAAGACTGTTAGATATTTTACTGTTTTTTCATACTAAAGTCTATGTATTTTATACTTATAGCACATCTCATTTTGGACTAGCTGCATTTCAAGTGCTCAGTAGCCAGAAGTGGTTAGTGACTATTCTATTGAAGGAGCTCGGTTCTAGCTATTATTTTACTAACAGCTGCTTACAGCCCATAAAGGGCTACCCGAAGGAAGGTGTCAAGAAGTTTAAATTTTTCAAATGAATGTTAATACCAAGAGCAATAGTTCGGTGTATTTTCATGTTTCAGTCAATTTTTTAAATTAGTGTGAATCACTCTCTCTGGGTCACTCTCACTAATGTGATTTTTTAAATGAGATATTTTTTGTTCTTTATGAAATAACTACACCTTAACATGAATTTTTCTTAAGGGCCTAATTTTAAGTATACCCACAACTATGACTAGAATGGAAAGTTTTACTTTTTTTAAAGCAATATTGTTTTCTTGATTTGTTTCGCCTCTAGTTTGATAGAGCAATATTACTTCCTATTTGGTAAGCTGTAAAGTATTTAGATTATGACTGTGAAGTTTTCCTTTTAGCATTTTCAGCTGTCCCAGTAAGTCACACACAAGTGATGCAGATTCTAGAACACTTGACTCTACTCTCTGCCAGTGAACTTATACCATATGCAGAAGTATTAACATCCAATATGAATCAGCTGTTGAATTCAGGGGTTCCGAGGCGAATTCTTCAAACGGTCAATAAACTATGGATGGTTCTTAATACTGTGATGCCTAGAAGGTAATTTCGGTGTATTGTTACATGTAATAGATAAGTGTATAGCAGTGATTGTATACAATAACTTAAACTTAAATGTTGAAAAAAATTGTTAAAAAAAAATTTTGACAATATAAATCCTTTCTGAAGACCACTAATTAAAGAGTTGTTATAACTTTAAGGAAAAGAATAAACTCTATTTTAAGAAACAGAGAGAAACCTTCAAGTATTTCCAACTTGAGAAAGTTCTTTAAAAGGTAGTTCTCATGTACAGTCATTTGTGGCTAATTGTGATTTAGATTACCATTGTGTCTTGCATCATTGCAGTGGCTCCAAATTTTGCTGTATATTAAAATCACCTGGAGAGCTTTTAAAACTCCTGATCCCCAAGTTGTAACCCATGCCAATTAAATCAGAGTGGAATGCTGGATTCAGTATTTTGTCTTTAGTCAAATGGGTCTCTGCTGTTCCATAGATTGCATCAAAAACACTTGGTCTGCTCTAGAAAGAAATACTGGGCTGGACTTACCTGAGATTCTGATTCAGTAGGTCTGGGAATATTTATACTTTTTAAGTTTGATTTTTACTTATATCAAATTAATAAATGCATGTAAGTTAAATAGTGTATAAGGTCTGCCCCCACCTTCCCATTTTAGACTATTGATCCTCAGAGACAATTATTCTCAGCTCCTTTATCTTTTAATTCTGGCATTTATGTCCCACCATGTATCTCAATCATATGCTTATAATTACTATGATTTCCTGACTTTCCAATTTAGAAATTATCTTTTGACTTCCTACAAAATCCTTCATACAAGATGAAGATTTAGCACTCTTACTTGCTTCCCCTGTGAGTCCCTCTTCTTCCATATATTCTCCCTTCCTCCATTTCTCCCAACACAGTTATATCAGAATTTTTGGTTAAAGAAATATTCAGTGTGCATATTATTATGACTACATAAGTGTTATTTATAGTTGATGTATATGATATCCTTTGATTACAGTTTCTCTCTTAAACAACTGCCCTCCTTCATACCCCGCATACAAACCCTGAGTTGTTTGCCTTTTTTCCATTTGTTCAGGTTTTTTTGGGTTTTTTTGTATCAATAATCAATTCACTCTCAAACTCTATTATTGAGTGGAAGTTTACATTAGTTAGTTGTTAACACTTCAGGTAACATATTAGTAACATTTTTCCTTGGAAACCTTCCTTTCAGATCTTTCCACCCTTATGTTTCAATCTGGGACATTCACAGTAGCCATCTGGAATTGCTTTGTCTCTTGGTTTGAGTCCATGTTTTTCTCTTTCTTGATTTAGTTCCTTATTTAAGTGAGTGGAACTAACGCTCAAAATTGCTTCCTGGGAAAGGTGTTTGGGAAATTTTTTTTTCTTTTTGAGGCTTTCATATGTGAAAAGGTTTTTATTCTTCCCCTCACATGTGATTGATATTAGGCTAGGTGTAGAATTCTAGCTTATTTTTCCTCTTAGCAATTTGAAAGCTTTATTCTATTGAAGTAATTAGAGCTTTCCTGATTGCTTTTGAGTAATCTAATCTTATACCAATTCCCAATCCTTTGTATGTGACCATTGTTTTTTCTCTTAAAGGTTTTAGGTTCTTTTTCATTCTTTCTGAAATTTCATGATGATACATTTTGGTTTGGATCTTTTTTAATTCATGGTGCTGGGCACTAGGTTGGCCTTTTTTTTCGTCGGGTTACTAATGCTGATGTCTTCACTTCTAGGACAGTTTCTTGTATTTTTTTTTTCTTCAGTAATTTCTTTCCCTCTGTTTTCTGGAATTTTTTTGCAATTTGGATTTTAAACCTCTTGAACTTACTCTGATTTTCTCCTTTTTTCTCCTCTATTTTTAAATTTCTCTTCTATGTACATTTTCTGGATATTTCCTCTATGTTATCTTCTGATCTTTCCTTTGAATTTAAAATATTTCTGTTATAGTCTTAATTTCTAAGAGCTCTTTCTTATCTGAGAATCTATAAATGCCTCCTATTCTTGTTTCATGTATGTAATAGTCTATCCTTTAAGGAAATTTATTATAGGTTTAAGAATTTCTTTTCTTCTCATCTCTATATTCTCTGTTTCTTTGGCATTCCTTTCTTTCTGTTTGTATATTTTAATCTTTTTCAAAGTAGAAACTTTCTTTAAATGTCTGATGATTGTTGGCTATCCACTCATTTAAGAGTGGGCAAACTGTGTGTGAGGTTGGGTTGGTGGACTCCTGGTGGACTTCACTGTAAGAGGTCAGATACCCTACATATTGGCATATTCTTCAGTAATTCTGATGTGTAGTCAGGTTAGTAACCACTTTTATTAGTCTGTTGATGTTTAATCTCAAAGTGGCATCTCATAGTTAGATTCTATGATGATAAATGTAGAACAATAATTTATGGGGCCAGTTACAAAGTGCTTTGGTAGATATCATTTCATTTACAGGTATTATATTCATATTTTACAGAGGAGGAAACAGTTCAGAGAGGTTCCATGACTTACACAGAGTCACATAGCAAGTATGGTATAACTGAGGTTTTAATTCAAATTCTGATTTTATATGCCATGATTATTCCCTTACAACTGTGAAGATTTTTGAAACTACTTTTGTTTATTGTTTTATCTTCATTTGTTTTAGAAACATAATAATAGGTTAGATTTCTATAGTTCTTAATTTTTCCAAGTTCATTTACACCTGTTCTCTAATTTTTTTCCTGACTATATCTTTCTAAGATAAAAGGAACTGGATGGTAGCTACAGGTTTCAATTATGATATAGCTGTTTTTGAACGTATGACTATTTTCTCATCAGGCTGTGGGTAATGACAGTTAATGCACTTCAACCGTCAATAAAGTTTGTACGACAGCAAAAGTATACTCAGAATGATCTGATGATAGATCCTCTCATTGTGCTAAGATGTGATCAGAGGGTGTACAGGTATGTGTCATTTGAGTTCGTTTTTACTATAGAGTTATGCTTTGGAGAGTCAAAGGAAATTGAAGAAATTCAGTTTAAACTTATATCTTCATGTTCTTGCAGGTAACTTGGCAGTATGACCTGTGAGGTTTTTGGTTTTTTTTTGGTTGTCTATATTCATGAACTTCAGTTTAATATGTGATTAATAAACCGAGCCTTAACAAAATGTCATCTTTGGTTTTGGCAGCCCTCAATAGTGGCTGTTCTTTCTCTCAGAGTCAAGATAGTTAAAAATGATACCATTTCTCGTAGCATTGTTGAAAAAAGCTTTTAAAAAACCGGTTTATTATGAATTATTACATGCATTAAAATTGTGATCCTTTTGGAATCCTTAATTGTGATGTTGGCTTTATTGAGTCCACATTTGTCTATACTTCCTTGCCAATTGCTTAACTTAATCAGTTGCTTTGAAGTAGCTTCACCTCAAGAGGTGGGATTAATTAATTCACATCATTAATATTTGAATTTCTAGTTGCTAAGCTAAATAGTAACAAAGATATACAAGTTGAGGGGTCTGCCTTTAAAGTGATTATCACTTGTATCGGGAAATAAGATAAATACCTGAAAAGTTAAATAATATGGTCATATGCAGATGAATGGTACAGTAAATGAATGGTGTTAAAAGTTTCAGGAGGAAGTGAGACTTGAGTAGTATTTTGAAGTATAGAAATAGGGTTTAGATAAACAGATAGTGTAATGATGGGGCGTAAGAGGTCAAAGAAGGTATTGTGAGAAAAAGAATAGTGTGAGCAAAAGTGTAAAAGCAAGAGTGAAAAAGGCTTGAGTGGAAGGCTTAGTTTTTGAGAACACACTTTAGAGTTGGAATGTTAGGTTAAGGTCAGGCTATGGAGGGCCTTGAATGTTAGGCTGAAGAGGTCATTTAGGTGGTAACTTACAAAGAGAAGGTTCACACTAGATAGTTCAGAGGAGAAAGAAACTGGAGTAAAGAAGACTAAGTAGGATACAGTAATATACTCATTTGTCTTTAACCCTGGGGATGAGATTCTTGAAGTGGCAAAATCTGCAGGATCAGCCAAATATGGTTTGGTGAGATCAAGGTCTCAGAGGGAAGAGGAATCAGAAGAATAAACAGTATAAATGACATTAAGTATCTATTTAATAAAAAGAAAACAACAGTAAATAACACTTCTAGAGAAGAGCCATTTCTAAAACAATTTATCAGTGTTAAAAATCCACTTAAGTAGGTAACCTTTCACCTAAATCACCTGCAGTTGTTCAGGAGGCTGTTAAATTATGCTAACATAATGTATGAAATGTTTTTGTAGCCTAGATCTTTCACTTAACAACTTGTGAACCTTTTCTCATGTTAATAGATATTCTTATGTTAATTGGCTACGTAGTATTCCACATAGATATGCTATGCTTAATTCAGTTCCCTATTGTTGGATATTTTATTTCCATTTTTTGTTATTATTGATAGTGCTGTGGCAACTATTGTGTACTGAGTATTTCCTTAGAAATGATTCTTAAAAATGGACTCCGCAACGGGAGAGGCCACAACAGTGAGAGGCCCGCGTATCACAAAAAAAAAAAAAAAAAAAAAAAAAATGGAATTATTGAGGCAAAAGGAACATGCTCATTTTTAAGTCCTTTGATTCATGTTTTCATTCTGCCACTCAGAATGGCTGAACCTGTTTACATTCCTATAGTGATGTTTGATATTGTACACTTTCCTACACAATTTTATACAATTTTTCCAATTTGATAAGTGAAAAATCGATTCCCATTTTAATTTATGTTTTTCTTAGATTGAATATTTTAATATACTTATTGGCTATTGGTATTTCTTCTTTACATTTAGCCTAGTTTTCTATTAGAATGCTTACCTTTTTTGATTTAAAGAGCTCTTTATGTATAAAGGATATCAGCTTTTTGTATATAGAGTGCAGTTTTTTCTTTTATTGTTCTATTGTTTTGCCTTTAATTTTGTTCATTTTTTAAAATT
This sequence comes from Physeter macrocephalus, assembly GCF_002837175.3. Lineage (NCBI taxonomy): Eukaryota > Metazoa > Chordata > Mammalia > Artiodactyla > Physeteridae > Physeter > Physeter macrocephalus. The sequence goes on along the minus strand of NC_041227.1, from coordinate 102,131,449 downwards.
TGATTTTTTCTAAGTGATTATTTAGGTGGTTTTTAAAAATGTCAAACAATATGAAAAATATGACATTTTGGATTTGCTTTGAACTAACCAGTGGTGATGGTGGGAAAGTGGATGGTGGGGTATGGGTGAAATAAGACTAGCGATGTGTCGATAACTGTTGCTGCTGGGTGATGAGTTCTTAGAGGTTCATTATAATATTCCCTTTTTTATGTGTGCATGAAAGTTTTCATTATATACATTAATAAGTGCACAAACAAGAAGATTAACAAGGAAAAGGTGTACAGTGAAAAGTCTTGTTCTCTCATATCTACACTGCTGCCATTTTTAAAGCAAAGTTCCTCTTTGAACTGTTGACCAATCCCAGTTCCATCTCCAGAGGAAACTTTATTGTCATAATGGTGTGTATGTAGCTTCACTTTCTATGTATTTACAAATTTATAAACAAATATTTCCTTTTTTGTTTCGGGTGGTATTATAAAACATAAGTGGGTTTTGGTAGGCTCTGTTTTGTTCTTTTTTAAAAAAAAAAAACTTAGCATTCTGAAAAAAAAACTTACCATTCTGAAAAAAAAAACAAAAAAACAAAAAAAAACACTTACCCTTCTGAAAAAAAAAACAAAAAAACAAAAAAAAAAAACTTACCATTCTGAACATGTTTTCCATATTATGCATAGTTCCATCTCATTGTTTTAACTGCTACATAGTATTCCATATATATAGGCCTCTTCAAACTGATTCAGAATGTCTGGTGGACTTTAGGATTTTTTTTTTTTTTAAATAAATACTCCAGGTGATTCTTATCTTCAGTTTTGGGAATATTGCCATGGTTTATTTAACCATTGACATGTTTTTTCCCCACTATTAATACATGCATGTTTACTATAGAACATTTGAACATTTCAGAAAAAATATTGACATTTCCAGTGTTTCACAGTTAAAACCAAAGCTGTACTGCCTGTTTATGTGCACATAGTCTGTGATAGGCTGGGAAGTGGCATCGTCAGGTTTTTCTAAGGGCTTGCTTGGCTTTTAATATTTTAGTGGTTACTGATTTATCTTTTTTGGTTTCCTTTTTTACATTTAATTCTTATATCTATTATCTCATTTAAATTTAATTTATAACAGTTTTTGAGGAATGAATAACTGTATTCATTTTTTGTTTTGTTTTGTTTTGACTGTGCTGTGGGGCATGCGGGATCTTAGTTCCCGGACCAGGGATCGAAACACATGCCCCCTGCATTGGGAGAGTGGAGTCTTAACCACTGGACCACCAGGGAAGTCCCTAGACTATTTGTCTTTGAGGACAGCTGCCTTGCAGGCTCATATCTAAGAGATTTAATGGTAGTGCCATTTTTTTGTAAAAAGGAATGCCTTTTTTCTAGGGTATATATTATATATTTGATTTTAGTTGATAAGATGAAATAGATAATACTATTCATACAGTCTTGAAATACAGAGAATTATATATATATATTAAGCTTTCATTTTTGAGAATGAATATTTTGGTGGGAAAAGTGTTACTTTTCTACTCTTAATGTTTTCAGGTTTTTCTAATTATTCAAATTGATTGACCATGTTCTGACTAATTTATAAATTTATATTTTTTCTCACGTATTTTTCTTTTCTTCTTTCTGTGTTTAGATGCCCCCCACTGATGGATATTACTCTACATATGTTGAATGGATATCTTCTGGCATCCAAAGCCTACCTTAGTGCTCATCTGAAGGAAACAGCAGAGCAAGATAGGCTTTCTCAGAATAATACAATAGGTTTAGTTGGACAGACTGATGGCCCAGAAGTTACCAGAGAGGAATTGAAAAATGCATTACTGGCTGCTCAGGTAATAAAGTAAAATTTAGTCAAAAAGGCCAAGGGCTTTCCTGTTAATATAATCAGTTAAATAGATGGCCTTCTATATACAATGGTGACATATTATACATTCCTTTTATTACAGAAGGTATATTATAATGGTGTTACCTTTGCTTCTGAATTATTAAAATCAGGAATAATCTTCATGGCTTTATTTAATAGCCATTTTAGTGAGATTTATATTTTAACAAAACATAAGACTTTTGTTTCTTAAAATCAAAATGGTGGAAAAAAAATCAAATGGTGGAGACAGACAAGAAGTGTGCAGTTAAAGTTTATATTTAGAAAAGTTTTATAACAATATAGAATTTACTGCAGCCTTAGGTAGTAATTTTTGACTAATGCAGGACATGAGAGATGATTGAATGTTAAGCAATTTGAGGTCTTCAAAGTAGAAATGTTTTCTTAGTTTGAAATATATTTTCTGAAATCTTTTCATTGGCAATAAGGGGAATTAGAGTAATAATATAGGTCCACAATCCCTTATCTGTAATACAGAAATCCAAAAAGCTATGAAAACTGAGGCATTTTTTTTGGTAATTCAGTTGGCAGAAAAACCTGACCTGATGTGACCTCGTTTGTGTCAAAACTTGACCTGAATTGATGTGAAGCTATTTATGGCCTTTATCCCACTTAATGTGAATGTTGGTATGTTTTGTTGCAGAAATATTAATACATTTGATTACAATGTACTGCCTTAGTCTCTGCTGGAGGTGTTATATAATATTACAGAAAAAAAAAGAATCTGAGTCCTAAAATAAATCTGACCCTTAGAGTTTCAGATAAGGGATTGAGGATGGTAATAGCTACCATTTAATATAATGTTTATTATATGGTGGGTGCTATTCTGAGTTTTTTATGTATATTAACTCATTTACTCTTTACAACCAACCTATGAGGTATGGAGTATTATCTCCATTTTTACAGATTAGGAAAATGAGATCCAGAGAGGTTAAGTGACTTGCTCAAGGTTATACATTTAGTAAGTGGGGAAGCTGGGATTCAAGCTTAGGGAGGCTGGCTCCAGAGTCTATTAAAAAAAACAAACAAACATAAAACAGTAATAACCCCAAACCCGTCAAGAATGATTATAAACTAAAGTTTACTTTATAAATGATTATAATGTAAGGCTAACTTTAGTTTATAATTAAGTTATTAAACAGGTAGATGGAGTAATTGTTTTCTTCTATCCCAGGCAGTGGCAGTCTTTCAGAGATGCATGTTATGTATTCATTTTCTTTTTCCTTCTTCCTGCTAGATGCGAGTGATTATAGCTCTCCTTTATAGGCAAGGGCATTAAGTAGATCACCCCTCAAGAAACTACTTTTCTATGAAATGGCACTCAAGCTTGTAGAGTGAGCAATAATGAGTTGTACAGTTGGAATGGATGGTAAGGCAGAATCTTTCCAGAGCCTTAAAGAGCCTATCTTCAAATTAAAAGGAAAAAGAGCTTTGGGGAGTGGCTTTTAGGCATTAATTATTAACCACCATCTTCAGAGATGAGAAGAAGAGGGGAATACAAGATAGGATCCTGGGAGAAGTAGGAATTTAAGAGGAAGGAAAGGAGATTCCAGTAGAAGTCATTTTTTGCCCTAGGTCCTGTTTTAGATGACACAATTAGAATACTCTTGTAGTAGATGTTCTTAAACTCGAGTTCATGTATCTGCCTTAGAGATGTGTGAGCACTCTGATATTATGCCATATGTTGCTTTGTTTACATGTTAATTTTTATGCTGAGAGGGTATACAGTTTTCTTCAGATTCTTAAAAGGGTTCATGGCCCTGAAAAAGATGAGAACCACTGGCCTATAGATTGTTCACTTTTTCTCTTAGAAGTACCTCTTTGCGTTTTGTTTTTTAAAGAAAGTTATTTTTATCACATGTGTTCATGTGAAAACAAAATCAGATTTGGTTTTCAAACAAACTTCTCAGAAACTTCTTAAATTCACTGTGTTTTATTTGCTTGTAGGATAGTGCAGCTGTCCAGATTCTCTTGGAGATTTGCTTACCTACTGAAGATGAGAAGGCAAAGGGTGTCAATCCAGACAGCTTGCTAAGGAATGTTCAAAGCGTTATTACTGCCAGCACTCCAACTAAGGGAATGGAGGAAGGAGAAGACAATTTGCTCTGTAACCTTCGAGAAGTTCAGTGCCTTATCTGTTGTCTGTTGCACCAAATGTACATTGCGGATCCCAACATTGCTAAGCTTGTTCACTTTCAGGTCTGGTTTCAAAGAATGATTCTTTATGGTTGAACTTTATTTTGGGGGTAGTTTTGAAGTACTAAATTAATAGGAATCATTTAGAAACTGGAGGTCACGCAAATGATCATAGTCCTTTGCAATATGGAGAAAAATCCAGATTTTTAAATTTGATTTCAGCCTAATAAAGTGTTCATATAATTTATTTGTATTTTAGTGCATCAGAGAGGTGAAATGCCAGGAAACATGTAGGGCATTGTAGCCTTCTGAGCAACTGTTACATAAAGGAAGTGAAACCTTCCTTTATATTTTTATCTGTATTTGACTTGCAGCTATTTTATTCTAACTTTTCCCCCCTTTCTTGTTGAGATAGGGTTATCCATGTGAACTTTTGCCTCTGACAGTCGCAGGTATTCCATCTATGCACATCTGTCTGGATTTCATACCTGAGCTTATTGCACAGCCAGAACTTGAAAAACAGGTAATGAGCATTTTGGAACTTTAGGAGAAGTTTGATCTCCCTCTAATCTTACTAGTTATATAAAACATTTTACAATTTTTAATACTTAAAGACCTTCCTCAGAAACATGTAATATTTGGATTTTGTGTTACAGATATTTGCTATCCAGTTGCTTTCTCACTTGTGTATCCAGTATGCATTACCAAAGTCACTCAGTGTGGCTCGCTTAGCTGTCAATGTCATGGGAACTCTGCTAACAGGTGTGTAGCCAACCGACATCAATAACAAAAATTTCTAACATAAAGTAGTACATATTTTTTCTGAATTTAGTGACACCATGTTTTCTGTGTCACTAATAGTTATGCCATCTTCTGAATTATTCTTTTTGAAAATTTTCCTATGACAAATGTGATGTATAGTGTAGAGGAGGTGAGTAGGTAGGCAAATTGTATCTTTCATTTTTGTGAATGACTATATAGATTTATAGTAAATATACTAAGCATTCCACATTTTACAAATGGAAATCAAATCTACCTTCTGAATATAATTATGTCAATAGAAAACAAGTTAACAATCTATTACAAATGCTTAGAATTCCAGAAAAATATAATAATCTGTATAAATAAGAGATAAATATATAAGTTGTTTCCTTAAGTTCTAAAACATACCCTAACATTTTAACCACCTTCTAGGTTGTTAAGTAAAATGCTATGAAAATAAACTAAAAGATATGAACTATAATTGAACCTTTAAAAGTTATGGCTTAGTCAATTTCATATTCTTTCTCAATGCTCCCATAATAATCTATTCATTTATCTTTACATCGTATTCACTTCATGTTATAATTATTTGCAGTGGTTAAGATCTTACACTGCCTGAGTTCTATCCCAACACCACTGCTAACTGGAGTTGAAGAAGCTTCTTAATCTCTCTAAGGTTTATTTAAGAGTTTCCTCATATATTAAATAGGTATCATAGAAATACTTTTTTCATTCATAAGATTGTGAGAATTAAATGAAACGATGCATGCAGTGCACCTATCACAGTGTTGGGACATAAGCATTTATGTGTTGGATGATGGCTGACTACTAGATTATGAGCTCCCAGAAGGCAGAGGCTGGCCGTGTCTTAGAAAACTTAGTATCCTCAGCACAGACCATGGTGCTTAGTATATTGTATAGGTCATGTATGTTGAATTTGTATCTGTAAAATGAAAAATTCTGTTTTATTTCTTTCTAACAGTTTTAACACAGGCTAAGCGATATGCTTTTTTCATGCCAACTCTGCCAAGTTTGGTCTCTTTTTGTCGAGCATTTCCTCCACTGTATGAGGATATTATGTCTTTGTTGATCCAAATAGGGCAAGTCTGTGCCTCTGATGTTGCCACTCAGACAAGAGACATCGATCCGATTATTACGCGTAAGTAGTAACTTATTTTCAAGAGTTGTTTTAATATCTCAAACAGAAAGGCCCAAATCCTTTCCAGATTTCTTGCCTTATTTATTTTTCCTTATGTTTTTAGGCCTTCAACAAATAAAGGAGAAACCAAGTGGATGGTCTGGAATCTGTAAAGATCCATCTTACAAAAATGGACCTAGGGACACTGGAAGCATGGATCCTGATGTACAGCTCTGTCATTGCATTGAAAGCACAATAATTGAAATAATAAACATGAGTGTTAGTGGAATTTAAAAAAAACAAAAAACAAAAAAACTTAAAACAAAAAAATGAAGCTGTTTTGCTGCATATACCCAACATGAATTTGCATCTTATAACAACTAAACTGAATGGGAACAGTAACGTCTTGGAATCACTAAAACGATTCAATTCAACATGAATACAATTTAGAACTCTCTTGAGAATTATGCTTGCTTCTATTTGATTGGCAGTTCTTTGGATCTACTTTGCTGGTATGTTTTTTGTAGCAGCTGAGCTTTTTCTGTTGGGAGCACATTTAAGAAACTCATTGCTGGAAAGTGAATATGGCCTTGTATTAAGCTTTTGAAGTGAAGAAAAACTGCCATGCCTTTGATTTAATTTCTTATAAAAATAAGTCTGTGGGTAGCCCTAGTATTTACCTGTCAGCTAGTAACAGAGTATATTGATGCAGTGATGAGAGGGAGAAAACGGGAAGGGAGAATTCAGGAAAAATTAGGAGTTTAGATACCCAAATAGAAACCTCTAAAACTTGCAACGCAAGTAAGAGTAATGCAAGATGGAATTCCTTTTCTCAAGAAATAGTATTGAGAAGGCTTTAAAAAAGGCAAATAGCTTTTTGTGAATGATTTTCATGGAATTACAGATGACGATTTTAAGATTTTACATATTTGCTTCAATTTTTACTAATATATGAAGCCATATGTTTAAAGAGATACTTGAATAATTTGGAATTTTAAGATACTGGTTTAAAAGTGTTTACAGAAACATCTTTGTGCAGAGAAGAACCTGAAAGGATGTCTCATTTAGTTTTTTTAAAGTATTTTTATAATGGTCAGAGGGGGGAAATACGTTGGTATCTAATTAAAGTTTAGAGCAATAAAACCCACTGGATTAAAGAGTTCTTGGTTTGTCATCAGGATTATAATTCACATCATAATTCTAGAAGATTTTGAAGTACAAAAATATATACAGTGTTTGGATCACAGGAAAAATTAAAAAGGGGAAAATACTGTGTTGTGGAAGGATTTTGCAGTCCTCTTTTAGGAATGTCCATTGATTAGGTAGATGCATTCAGATAACCCATAATCCTCATTTTTTTTCTTAATGAAGTATCCAGTGTAGAAGGTACTTCTCTTTGCTTTCTGAGATATACCTGAATGAACCCCCCCTTCCCACCCCACTTGAAACAGACCTCTTCACTTATAAAAGAAATAAGGCAGGCTAATAAGAAAGTGTGGTTTTTAAGAAAAAAGATTTAATTTCAGCCTTTTCACTAGCAAATAGTCACATCTTATTTTCCTTCTGTGTAAAACGGGATTACTGCTGGCCCTACCTCATAAGGGTATCATATATGAACTAATTTGTATCTGTTTCAAATCATGAAGTGCACAGTATCATCGATGAGTATTTATAACTTTTATTAGATGCTTAAAGTTCAATTAAGTAATTTTGATGCAAAAAATAAAAGTGTACACTTGAAAACAAACTATAAGAATTTTCATATTTTTAAACAAGGCAGTTTTGTAGTCTTTTAAAATTAAGTACAACTGCTCCTGTTTCATTTTCTTTTGTTTTGTTTAAACTGAGGCTTTGGAATATCTTGTGTGAGTAGGTAACCTCTAGGAATTCAGAAAAGGTTTTCTAACTAAATGCAGTGCACATTCCTGGATCAATTTTCAAAGACTGGTCAAAACCTGCTGTGTTAAAATAATAACATATGCTGTTTTTCATCACGTTTGTTGATGATGTAAATAAAATGTGTAAATATATTAGTAAATGTTAATATTCATGTATTTTAAGTTAAGGTTATAACATTTGTCACAATGTGATTTTTTTTTTATTCAAGTGAAAAACGTGTGCAGCTATTTTGAATATTGGTTTATAAACATTCATATTCTTTATCAAATGAACTTGTAGTTTTTTGTGTTTCATTTCACCACTGTTAACCTTGAAAGGAACAGTTCATGGGACTGGAATCCAGGACTGTCTGGCTCCAGAAACTATGTGTATCCCTTTTTGTTACGCTACATACATCAAAAGGCAATACAAGGTGAGAGTCAGTTGAGAGCCTTAGGAATTCAGGAGCGGAAAATCAGAGTAGTTACCCTGGAGCAGTTATGTAAAATATTTTGATATTTTAAAAGAATTGTAAAAGCAGAATAATAATTTGAAGGTATTTTTAAGGATTTATTTTTATAAATTATCCTCCATAGCACTGTCTTACCAGTATTTCATTTTTTTGTACTTTCCCTTCATCTTTGCTTATGAATATGTATTTTCACATAATGGAATTCCATAATACCCAGTTTGGCATCTGCTTTTTTTCATTTAACTTTATATGGAAATTTTTTGCAAGTTGTTTGGTTTTTATAATTATTTTATTGGCTCCAGAATGACTGAATTGATATAACCATCTCCCTATTACTACTAGACTGGGAAGTTAATATATTTTTCCGAACAGAATGAGCACTATTATCAACTGAGATACTACTACTTTTTCTTACTTTTAGATTACTTCTTTAGGATAAATTTCTGAGCCTGAGTTTACTAAATTAAAGGGTAGAATTTATTTTTATGATTGTACGTTTTGTCATTTTGGGAAGATACAGTAAAACAAAGTGAGGCAAACAAATCAACTCGCCTTTTGCTGCTCCGACCTGCAGCAAATCTCTGTCCCAAACTGGTTTCTCGGAATGTGAGAAACTGTCTCAGGTTTTGCTTTTGGGGGGCACTAATATTTGAGCCAAGTTTAGGCTAGAGTTTAAAAAAAAAAACCAACAGTTTGGCGACATCATGGTTAACTCCCTACCTTTGAAGAAACTGAAGTGTACTTGGCAAAGAATAAATTGGTTTTAGGAGGGACAGAAGGCTGACAAGCGTTAAAGGAGGTACTGGAGACCTCGAGATCGTTTCTCTGGTTGAACGTGGTATCTGAGAAAGCCTTGACTATCAGGAGATTCTGTAGCCAGCTGTCATCGAACCTTTTCGCCTAATTTGGCTCAGCAGTCTGGCAATTCCCTCCTGGGTCTTTTTGATACTCTGGCTTCCGGAAAGTTCGGAAGTTTGAATCGGGTGCCCCTGAGGAATGCTGAGAGAACTCGGCGCGGCTTAACGGTGTTTCCTCTGCGTTGGTCTACAGACCTTAAATGTGAGACTTAAGTTTCCAAGAAAACTGAGGCACGGATTAAATCACCTGTTTCAAAAAGTCCAACGGAGAAGGCTCTTTTTCTTTAAATCCCTGGGCTCTGCGGAAGTCCATCACTCTCGAGGCAATCGCCTTCCGGTACCGCCAAGTAGCTTGGGCCCTTTCTTACTGCGGGGGCTTCCGTTGGGTGCCAGAGCGCCCCCTGACCTCGAGCCGGGATTGGTTGCTTGGTTTCTCGTCTTGGCGGTTGATTGGTTGTCTGAGCTCGCCCGGCGATTGGTGCTGGGAGCCGAGGGGGGTGGGAGGCGGGAATTCGTCTGCGCTAGTGTTGTGGAAGCGACTGATGTGAGCTGAAGGGCAGAAAAGGTAAAGCGGCCGCAAGCCCGCGAGCGGGCCCGGGAGTCGCAGCCAGGTGAGGAAGAGAGGCTAGGACCTTTCTTCTCTGCCAGGGCTCTGCCGTGGTTGCTCGCAGTTTTCAGTTTCCTTTTCTCCCGTGAGTGGGAGTGCAGTAGGCGTTGTTTGGGTTTTCCTTAGGGCGGGCAAGTCTGTCTCTTGGGAAGGGCGCGAAGTCGGCCAGGAGAGTGCCTTCTGCTTTCGTCCACCCGCTTTGCAGGCCTGTCGGTTGACTGGATCACCAGGGCCTCGGGGATTCCAGCTTGCCGAGGGAGGAGGGAATGTGAGGAAGAAAACCTGGGGAGCGGGGAGACTGCCGCTTACCTCCTTGGAACAGAGACCTGTTATTAGCCCGGGGCCCCGCGTTACCTCGGGGCAGGAGGGCGCGACGGCGGGAGCCTGATCTTGGTTTGTCCTTTATTCAGTGTGTGGGGAAGCTTCCCCCTTTTGAGATGTCTGTAGCCGCATCTGGGGCGGGGGGGTCGATTGGTTTCTAGGTTATATCTGAGTAACTAGGCCAGCCTTGAGCTGTTGGTTTAGATTTAGGGGTGAGATTCCACCAAATTTCATTCTCAGAAACACAAAATGTTAGAACTGGAAAAGACCTTAGAATAGTGGTTCTTAACTTCTTTGGGAACACGTAAGCGTTGGTGATGGTTGTTATTGGCTTCATAATCTGTTGAGTTGGTATTTTAACCATCTCTCCATCCCCAGATGGAATTTACCTTTTTTTCACCATTGCAAATAATTTTCAGTTGATAACGGTGTATATCATTTTCCCTCAGTTTTCAGTTATTTCCTTAGGATATATTTCTGGGAATGAGAAATCTTTTGACTTTCTCTCCAGAAAAATGCAGCCATACACAGAAACTTCTGCATGCAGTATCAAGAGATCACAGTGTTTCAATTACATCTGTGGATCCTAAGTTAAGAAAAGGTGGTTTACAAGAGGTGAGGATTAAAGTAGATCACTTCCTCTGTATCAGATGCTGGAGTTGAGGCACATTCTGTACATTACCTTTTTAAATTCTTAAGTCAGTGCCTGGCTAATTTTCATAAAAACCCTATCAGGTGGATATCTCTATTTCACAGATGAAGAAACAGGCTCTGTGAGATTCACAGTGGAATTCAAATTTAGGCTTGCCTTACTTCAAAGTCCATCTTCTTTCCATTATACCCTACTGACCTTTAAGTAAGAATTATTGAGCAACTACCATGTGCCGAGGTGCTTTCTTCCTTACAACAATTTTAAAATTACACATTTTTACAGATACGGATCTTAGTCTAGAGAAGTGAAGAGACATGATCAGGGTAACATATCTGATTTGTTGTCAGAACCTGATGTAGAACCTACTTCCTAACTCCTGGTCCACAGCTTTGGCAGAATAAGGATGCAAATCCAGATTTGTTAGGTTCCAAGACATGCTCTCAACCACTGTGATTTATAAGAGTAGGAAATCCTTTTACTTCCATTTGTTTTGTTTATACATTTATTAATTCCAATTTTTGTTTCTAGACTTCTGTCCTAGTGTTAGGTATCTGTTTTTCTTTGAATGGCTTTGTTTCAGTATTGACTTTCATTTCTGTTGCAGTTAGGAATCTGAAGTAAACAGTAAAGCATGATGTCTTCAGTATGTTCTGAGTATACAATTGGAGGGGTGAAGATTAACTTTCCTTGTAAAGCTTATCCATCACAGCTTGCTATGATGAATTCTGTAAGTATTGTTCAGCAGTTATTTTAAGTCTTTATTAAGATACAGATGCTTATAATTCATAACATACATTGAGTCTGTGACTACATTTTCTCAGATAGTAAATGGATTGAAAATATTTGCTGGGTTCATTGAAGAACATCTAACCTTTGGAAAAATAATACTGATTGCTGCTAAACTGTATATGTCTATGATTAGGAGGTAAAGGAGAACATCCTGAAAAATGTTCTCAGCTCATTTAATTTTTATTTTATTTTATTTTATTTTTTTGCGGTACGCGGGCCTCTCACTGTCGTGGCCTCTCGCGTTGCGGAGCACAGGCTCCGGACGCGCAGGCTCAGCAGCCATGGCTCACGGGCCCAGCCGCTCTGCGGCATGTGGGATCTTCCCGGACCGGGGCATGAACCCGTGTCCCCTGCATCGGCAGGCGGACTCTCAACCACTGCGCCACCAGGGAAGCCCTCAGCTCATTTAGAACTTCTGTTTACTGAATTACTTTGAAATAGAAAGTATTTACTATCTTTTACGCAGACTACTATACTTTTCACCATAATTTTTTTGAGATATTTCAATCATATAGAAAATTAATACACAAACTTGAGTAAACCAACTTACCAGCTTTGTTAAATCTTAATATTTTGCCATATTTACTTTATACCTTGTTTATGAGTAACAAGATAACTAATATCCTAAATTTGTTATTTTTCTTTCCTAGCCATGTTTTTATACTTTAAAAAAACATTAATTAATTAATTTATTAATTTATTTATGGCTGTGTTGGGTCTTCGTTGTTGTGCATGGGCTATCTCTAGTTGCGGTGAGCGGGGACTACTCTTTATTGCGGTGCGCTGGCTTCTCATTGTGGTGGCTTCTCTTGTTGCGGAGCACGGGCTCTAGGCGCGCAGGCCTCAGTAGTTGTGGCACGTGGGCTCAGTAGTTTTGGCTTGCGGGTTCTAGAGCTCAGGCTCAGTAGTTGTGGTGCACGGGCTTAGTTGCTCCACGGCATGTGGGATCTTCCCGGGCCAGGGCTCGAACCCGTGTCCCTTGTATTGGCAGGCAGATTCTTAACCATTGTGCCCCCAGGGAAGCCCAATGTTTTTATACTTTTATTGCATATGTATATATCCATAAACAATACAGTGTATACTTTACATTTTTATAACTTTGCACAATGATATGATATTATCTTTCTGGAGAACTTGATTTTTTTTTACTTAATATTCTTCTTATTATTATTTTTTAAGGATTTATGCTGTAAGTTTATTTATAGACGTACCTAGTATGTTGAGTTCAAGAGTTGGATCCTTTTTTCAGAGAGATTGCACCTCTTAAAATGCTCCTGTTCATATCTGTTTCCTGGATTATTTTTTGAGCAGTTGGTGTCTTACTATAAAGAAAGGAGAAACAGTCCAGATCAGAAGTACAAAGTCATTGTAGCTAGTAATCGCCCCTTGTTTTCCACTGAAAATGGTAAATTCTTCCCTGGACCCTCCTCATAGTGGCTCCTATGGACCACAGAGGTTGTGAACCTCCAGATGCTCTGTCCCAACGTAGCGCTGTTGGAAGCCTGTGGAAGGTGCAGAGACTGAAGGCGGAAGAAGTGGCAGCAGCACACCAAGCCCTCCTTTCCTCACGACCTTGTTCCCTTGTCTAACATTTTTAAGCTGTAGCCCTGTTGATTGATAACTCATTTTCATTGCTGTGTGGTATTCCATTGTATGAATATACCAGAATTTTATATTTGCCCATTTTCCTCTTGATAGACATTTAGGTTGTTTACATTATTTTGCAATTATAAACAGTGCTGCTATGAACTTTCTTATACATGTTTCCTCGTGTTCCTGTGGGAAAGGTTTTGGGTGTTTACATACGACTGGATTGCTGGAGTTCAGTATCGTTAACTTTACTAGAAATTGTTAATTTCTGTACAGAGTGGCTATAACGCTCCCACCAACAGTATTAACTTTACTAGAAATTGTTAATTTCTGTACAGAGTGGTTGTAACACTCCCACCAACAGTATCCCCCATGAAGTTTTCATCAAAGATATTAGTGTATTCTAGTTTTACAGAAATGATGATGCTTGCATAAGTAAGGCACAAATTGCTTTTCATTTCTTTTGTGCTTTATATGGTTTAAATCTAACAGAATTTTAGGGAAAGATATAAAGGAATAAAGTCTAGATTTAACTAAATTCTAGTTCTCTTTTCTGCTCTTGCTCTGTTCCCTGAAGTGCATGCAACTTTAATTCTTGTTGTTGTATGGAGAGATACTTTAATGAAATAAGTTGTTTATTGATTTTTTAAAATTGTTTTTGTGTCCATAGATTGTCAGAGGATTAAATAGTAAGCAGCATTGTTTGTTGGAGAGCCCCACAGGGAGTGGGAAAAGCTTAGCCTTACTTTGCTCTGCTTTAGCATGGCAACAATCTCTTAGTGGTAAGTAGTTGGTTGATGTCTTCAGGTTGCTTATTGGGACCTGAAAAAAATCTAATAAAGTACTTTTTACCCAGAATGATTCAACCATGTTCTAGCTAATTTAAATATTCTCTTTTAAGATATTTCTTTATAATCAGTTATATATCTTCCAAAAGAGTTTCAATATAGCAAAATATGTTCAGTTAATCCTAAAATAATTGTGAACATAAGATAGTCCTTTATTTGATGATTCAGCATGTATATAAGAATCTCGGATTTTATTTTTATTATTTTTCATAATAATGATTATGAAAATAATTAGGTGATAATTTGTATATAAAAGTTGCAAGAGATGGGGCTGTCATTATATAGCATATCAATACAAATAATTGCTTTTTTTGAGTAAATCCTTTAATATAGTTGCTTATCTCACAACATTAGAAAATGGAATACATAAAAAAGAAAAATTCTAGTTGATCTTTCTACTTGTTTGGATGCCAGATAAGCAGAAGTTTATTGTAATATTGTTTTTATGAATTCATATTATTTCCCATAGCTTTATTTGCTAACAAATGTCTAGTTACTTTTGTGAAAGACTATCTAATATACATAATGAATCTGAAATACAATATTGGTCACATTTTAGTTACATAATTAGATGGCTCTGTCCTAAAGTATTAGGAGATTTTAAAGTTAACCATGGGTGTATATGTGTATGTATGTATGTGTGTATATATATGTACACACATATATGTTTTTTGAAAAGAAATCGTTGTGCTACTGGTAAGACTATTAAAAATAAAGAGTAAATATTTTATAAGCTTTTGGTTGTCCATTTTGTTTCTTACTGATGTTTATCTTTGGGGAAAATGAGATTATCTGTTAATAAATTTCTAATGGGAGACTCTGGAAAATAAAATTAGTATTTTTGTAGTGCAGATGGGAAAATAATGTCAGTACTGTTTATAGAAAATAAAATAAATTATTCAGCTTTTATATATCGAATTGTATATTTATACAATGTAGGCACATGTAGAACTATTACAATTTTGTATTATATTTAAGTATTGAAAATTACCTGTTTTATTTAATTTGAATACTGACTTTAAAATGTATTTTGATACATGTATTAGAAATGATATCATGAAACATGTTTTTTGAAATAGAAGTATAATGTGGGAATAATTTAACATTATGTGTTTACATTATTATTTTATATTGAACTTTCAAATTTTTCATTTAGGGAAGTAGTAATTAAGAGTATAAGTAATTAAGAATATACTTTAGGTATACTTGGTATTTTACTATATCTCAATATAAATGAATACTCGAGTGGTTGTGCCTCTGTTACATTATTAATCTTTGACTGTTATTAGATTTTTGTAAATCATGTAAATTGTTGATAACTTCCCTATAAATGTTTCTGGCATAAGTGTTTCTCACCTGTCCTAATTTGATGCTGCAGGATGGGTGACCAACTTGTCCAGATTTGCCAGGTACTTTCCGGGTTTTAGAACTGAAATTCTGAATCCTGGAGCTGAGGAAACCTCCCAATCCTGGGCAAAAAATAGGGTGGTTGCGCACCCTAGCTGAAGAGGAAGATTAATGTTTTTTTAATTAGAAATATTATAAATAGAGGTTATTTCATTTTTAGGGAAGCCAGTGGATGAAGGCTTAAGTAAAAAAGCTGAAGTACCATTGTCGTGTTGTTGTACATGCCATTCAAAGAATTTTACAAACAATGACGTGAACCAGGGAACTTCATATCATTTCAACAGTCCAAGTACACCACCTTCTGAAAGAAATGGCACTTTGTCAACTTGTCAAGGTAGTTTATATTTTGTCTGGGTCTTTTAGTATCTGTAACAGGGGTCTTAATTATTGCTGTTATGAGACCTAATGTAGATAAATTTGGTTAGCATAATTGGTTATGTATTTCCACCTAATTTCTCTGGAATTATTTTGAATAATGCATAGAGTGGTCAGAAATCCTTGGAATATTTTATTCTTGGCCTCACTTTTAACTGATTCAGACATCTTGCTAGTTTAAATCATTTTTGAAGAAGGCAAGGCAAAATAACTGATATTCAGAAATTGATGTTATTTTTAGGCAGTATTGTTAAATATATGTTAGAATTTTATCAAACATTTTGATTTGTATTGTAAGGCAAAATCTAATTAGCCTCATTCATTCTTGATAACTTTGCCTGGACTTCCGAGACCAGTATCCTAGTTGAGAATCAGGTATGTTTCAAATATGATCCTTAGATGTTCTTACTAGATTTATTTAAGAGAAATATATTAGCAGTAACATAAGATTATTAATTTAAAGAATATTTCTTTTGCTTTGACTGTATGGAAAAGATTGACCATTACTTGTCTAAGCCAGAAACCTAGGAGACATCCTGTACACTTTCCTCTTCCTTATTCCTCCATGCAAATCTCCATCTCTATTGATAACTTCCCTAGTACAAACTACCATTTGTCCTTTAGACCGTGTAATAACTCCTTTCCTGCTTTCACTCATGCCATTCCTTAACTAATCACTGGCAGGGAGAAAAGAGGTTACCATGACTGGCTTAAGTCTAAACAGTATCCACTTCCTAAAATCAAGGATGGAGTTGTCTTCCTCTAAAGCACATGACTGTGTGGAGGATGGTAGCTGCTTGAACCGAAGTGTGATTCTTTTAGGAATGAGGAAGAAGAAGTGGAATAGATGCCGGAGAGGTGACCAATATTGTTGTCTACACGGTTTTGACCCTTAACATCATTTTTGGCTTTCTTTCCATTCTTTCAGAGGGTCATGCTTTCTGCTGCCTTCAGAGCCTTTGCTTGTGTTACTGTCTCTTCTGAGGAAAATTCCATCTTCAATTTGTTGTCCTGCTCTTCCTTTAGCTCTCAGCTTAGATATCACTTCTTTAAGGCAGCCATACTGATCTTTTCGTCACACTACATTTGGTTTCCCTATTATATCCTGTCATCTCACTGTGTACCTCTCCTTCATAGCACTTGTTACAATTTGTATTATGCACATGTCTGTGTGCATCTTTTATTAATTTCTCCTTCCCCTAGCAGACTGTATACTCCATGAGGTCAGGAACTGTGTTGGTTTGCTCACCATTGCATACCTAGCAGTGCCTGGCATATAGTAGGAGCTAGATAAATATTTGTTGTATGAATGAATGGAATTGATTTTAAGCTAATTATTAATATAAGAACTCTTGGGGCTTCCCTGGTGGTGCAGTGGTTGAGAGTCCGCCTGCCGGTGCAGGAGACATGGGTTCGTGCCCCGGTCCAGGAAGATCCCACATGCCGCGGAGCGGCTAGGCCCGTGAGCCATGGCCACTAAGCCTGCGCGTCTGGAGCGCTCCGCAATGGGAGAGGCCACAGCATACCGCAAAAACAAAACAAAACAAAACAAAACAAAAAACTCTTGGCTTATATTGTTTATGTACAACCTGTAGTTTTTTTTTAAAGACAGCTTTACTGAAATACTCTTGACATAACAGACTCTATATATTTAAATGGTACATTTTGATAAGGTTCGACATAAGAGTATTTCCCTGAAACTTTCACTAACATCAAGATAGTGAATATATCCATTAGCTTCAAAAGTTTTCTCATGCCCCTTTATTATCCCTCCTTTCCACCATTTTATAATTTATGCTCCCCAAACAACCACTGAGTGTTTTCTGTCACTGTAGATTAGTTTGCATTTTCTAGAGTTTATATGAAAGAAATAATACAGTTTGTATACTTATTTTGCCTAGCTTCTTTCACTTAACATAATTCTTTTAAAATTCATCCATGTTGTTGCATGTATCAACAGTTGGTTCTTTTTTATTGCTGAGTAATATTCTATTGTATGGATATACTGCAAATTGTTAATGCAGTCACCTGTTGATGTGTATTTGAGTTGTTTCTAGTTTCCGGTTGTTACAGATAAAGCTGCTGTGAACATTTGTGTATAAGTCGTTGTTATGGACGTGTGCTTTCACTTTTCTGGGTAAATACCTAGGAGTGTAATGACTGGATCACTTACGTTTAACTTTAAGAAACTTCAAAACTGTTTCCCAAAGTAGTTATGCCATTTTACATTTCCACCAGCAGTGTCTGAGAGTTTCCATTTCTCTGCATCCTTGCCAGCACTTGGTATGGTAAATCTTTTTAGCCATTCTAATAAGCTTATAGTGGTATCTTATTGTGGTTTTATTTTGCTTTTCCCAAATGACTTGTGATGTTGAGCATCTTTTCATGTGCTTATTAGCCATTCGTATATCTTCTTTGATGAAATGTCTCTTGAAATCTTTTGCCTGTTTATTGTTTTTTTCTTATTGTTAAGTTTGGGATTTCTTTATTTATTTTTGAGTACAAGTTTCTTTTTTTAATCAAGTAAAGTTTTAGGTTTTACTTTTAAGTCTAAGAGTAATTTTTGTATACGGCATGAGATGTGGATCCAAGTTCATTTATTTTGCGTATGAATATCTAATTGTTCAGCAACATTTATTGAAAAGGCTACCCTTTGTCTGCTGCATTGCCTTGGTGCCTTTGTAAAAAATAAGTTTTCAATAAACTTGAATTTTAATATAATTGTGAGTTAGAGTTGTTTAGAGTAGTCTCTTCAAGGATCAGATGGGGTAAATCTGGGTTGTATTCTGATGCTCTCTTTACATTTTTAAGTAAATTCTTTAAAAATATAACCTAAATACAGAAAAATGCACAAATTCTATGTGTATAGCTTGATGAATTTTCACAAAGTAAACACACTCGTGTAACTACCACTAGATGAAAAATAGGACATAGCCAACACCCCAGTGGCACTTCTCATGTTCTTTTCCTGTCACTATTCTCTCTCTCCACAGGTAGTAGCTATCCTCCCTCTGTCACCATTGATGAGTTTTGCTTCTTTATAGAAATGGAATTATATCTGTACTCTTGTGTCTGTCAGCTTTTGCTTAACATATTTCTCAGATTCATTTGTGTTGTATATAGCAGTAGTTCTTATTGCTGTATTTTATGGTACATAATAAATTATATACCATAATTTATTATTTCATTCTACAATTGTTAGACATTTGGGTGGTTTCTAATTTTGGTTATTAAAGCTATTATGAACATTCTTGTTCATTCTGGTACAGATGGGTGAACACTGTCTATTAGATATAGATCTAGGAATGGAATTGCTGGTCATAGTGTATGCATATGTTGAACTATAGTAGATACTGCCAACGTTTTCCAAAATGGTTGAACCAATTTATTCATTCCCGCCCCCCGCTCTACATCTAGTAGTATATGGAAGTTTCATTGTTCAGCATTCTTTTTCTTTTTAAATTTATTTATTTAATTTATTTTTAAGTTTTGCCTGCGTTGGGTCTTTGTTGCTGCTCGCGGGCTTTCTCTAGTTGTGGCGAGTGGGGCCTACTCTTTGTTGCAGTGTGCGGGCTTCTCATTGTGGTGACTTCTCTTGTGGAGCACAGGCTGTAGGCGCGCAGGCTTCAGTAGTTGTGGCACGTGGGCTCTAGAGAGCGCAGGTTCAGTAGTTGTGGCACATGGGCTTAGTTGCTCCGCGGCATGTGGGATCTTCCCGGACCAGGGCTCGAACCCGTGTCCCCTGCATTGGCAGGCAGATTCTTTCTTTTTTTTTTTAAATTTATTTATTTATTTTTGCTGTGCTGGGTCTTCGTTTCTGTGTGAGGGCTTTCTCTAGTTGTGGCAAGCAGGGGCCACTCTTCATTGCGGTGTGCGGGCCTCTCACTATCGCAACCTCTCTTGTTGCGGAGCACAGGCTCCAGACGCGCAGGCTCAGTAGTTGTGGCTCACGGGCCTAGTTGCTCCACGGCATGTGGGATTCTCCCAGACCAGGGCTCGAACCCGTGTCCCCTGCATTAGCAGGCAGATTCTCAACCACGGCGCCACCAGGGAAGCCCCCAGCATTCTTGTTAGCACTTGATATTCGAGTCTTTTTAAGTTTTAGTCGTTATGGTGCCTGTGTGTTGTTCTCGTGAATTTTAATTGTTATCTCTCTGGTAACTAATGAGGTTGATCATCTTTTTTTTTTTTTTAAATTTTTATTGGAGTATAATTGCTTCACAATACCATGTTAGTTTCTGTTGCACAACAAAGCGAATCAGCCATATCCATACACATGTCCCCATATCCCCTCCCCCTTGAGCCTCTCTCCCATCCTCCCTATCCCACCCCTGTAGGTCATTGCAAAGCACCAAGCCAGTCTCTCTGTGCTATGCTGCTGCTTCCCACCAGCCAACTATTTTACATTCAGTAGTGTATATATGTCGATGCTACTCTCACTTTGCCCCAGCTTTGCCCTCCCACCCCATGTCATCAAGTCCATTCTGTATGTCTACTTCTTTATTCCTGCCCTGAAACTAGGTTCATCAGTACCATTTATTTTTTTTCTAGATTCCATATACATGCATTAGCATACAGTATTTGTTTTTCTCTTTCTGACTTACTTCACTCTGTATGACAGACTCTAGGTCCATCTACCTCACTACAAATAACTCAATTTCGTTTCTTTTTATGGCTGAGTAGTATTCCATTGTATATATGTGCCACATCTTCTTTATCCATTCATCTGTCGATGGACATTTAGGTCGGTTCCATGTCCTGGCTATTGTAAGTAGTGGGATTGCTGGGTCATATGGTAGTTCTATTTTTAGTTTTTTAAGGAACCTCCATACTGTTTTCTATAGTAGTTGTATCAATTTACATTCCCACCAACAGTGTAGGAGGGTTCCCTTTTCACCACACCCTTTCCACCATTTACTGTTTCTAGGTTTTTTGATAATGGCTATTCTGACCAGCGTGAGGTGATACCTCACTGCAGTTTTGATTTGCACTTCTCTAATAATTAGTGATGTTGAGCATCTTTTCATGTGCCTCTTGGCCATCTGTATGTCTTCCTTGGTGAAATGTCTATTTAGGTCTTCTGCCCATTTTTTAACTGGATTGTTTGATTTTTGATATTGAGCTCCAAGAGCTGCTTGTATATTTTCGAGATTAATCCTTTGTCTGTTGTTTCATTTGCAAATGTTTTCTCCCATTCTGAGGGTTGTCTTTTTGTCTTGTTTCTGGTTTCCTTTGCTGTGCAGAAGCTTTTAAGTTTAATTAAGTCCCATTTATTTTTGTTTTTATTTCTGTTACTCTAGGAGGTGAGTCAAAAAAGATCTTACTGTGGTTTATGTTAAAGAGTGTTTTTCCTATGTTTTCCTCTAAAAGTTTTATAGTGTCTGGTCTTACATTTAAGTCTTTAATTCATTTGGAGTTTATTTTTGTGTATGGTGTTAGGAAGTGTTCTAATTTCATTCTTTGACATGTAACTGTCCAGTTTTCCCAGCACAACTTATTGAAGAGGCTGTCTTTTCACCGTTGTATGTTCTTGCCTCCTTTGTCGTAAGTTAGGTGCCCATATGTGCATGGGTTTATCTCTGGGCATTCTATCCTGTACCATTGATCTGTATTTCTATTTTTGTGCCAGTACCATACTGTCTTGATTACTGTAGCTTTGTGGTATAGTTTGAAGTCAGGGATCCTGATTCCTCAAACTCTGTTTTCTTTCTCAAGATTGCTTTGGCTACTGGGGGTCTTTTGTGTTTCCATATGAATTGTAAGATTTTTTGTTTTAATTCTGTAAAGAATGCCATTGGTAGTTTGATAGGGATTGCATTGAATCTGTAGATTGATTCGGGTAGTATAGTCATTTTCACAATGTTGATTCTTTCAACTTCTTTCTCAAGATTGCTTTGGCTACTGGGGGTCTTTTGTGTTTCCATATGAATTGTAAGATTTTTTGTTTTAATTCTGTAAAGAATGCCATTGGTAGTTTGATAGGGATTGCATTGAATCTGTAGATTGATTCGGGTAGTATAGTCATTTTCACAATGTTGATTCTTTCAACCCAAGAGCATGGTATATTTCTCCATCTGTTTATGTCATCTTTGATTTCTTTCATCAGTGTTTCATAGTTTTCTGAGTACACGTCTTTTGCCTCCTTAGGCAGGTTTATTTCTAGGTTTCTTTGTTTTTGTTGTAATGGTAAATGGGAGTGTTTCCTTAATTTCTCTTTCTGATTTTTCGTCATTGGTGTATAGGAATGCCAGAGATTTCTGTGCATTAATCTTGTATCCTGGAACCTTACCAAATTCACTGATTAGTTCTAGTAGTTTTCTGGTGGCATCTTTAGGATATTCTATGTACAGTACCATATCATCGGCAAATAGTGACAGTTTTGCTTCTTCTTTTGCAATTTGTATTCCTTCTATTTTTCTTCCCTGATTGCTGTGGCTAGGACTTTCAAACTATGTTGAATAAGAGTGACGAGAGAGACATCCTTGTCTTCTTCCTGATCCTAGTGGAAATGCTTTCAGTTTTTCACCATTGAGTATGATGCTTCCTGTGGGTTTGTCATATATTGTCTTTATTATGTTGAGGTAGGTTCTCTCTGTGCCCATTTTGTGGAGAGTTTTTATCATAAATGGGTGTTGAATTTTGTCAGAAGCTTCTTCTGCATCTGTTGAGATTATCATATGGTTTTTAATTTGTTAATGTGGTGTATCACATTGATTGATTTGCGTATACTGAAGAATCCTTGCATCCCTGGAATAAATTCCACTTGATCCTGGTGTATGATACTTTTAATGTGCTGTTGGATTCTGTTTGCTAGTATTTTGTTCAGGATTTTTGCATCTATGTTCATCAGTGATATTGGTCTATACTTTTCTTTTTGTGTGATATCTTTCTCCGGTTTTGGTATCAGGGTGATGGTGGCTTTGTAGAATGAATTTGAGAGTGTTTCTCCCTCTGCAATTTTTTGGAACAGTTTGAGAACGATCGGTGTTAGCTCTTCTTTAAATGTTTGGTAGAACTCACCTGTGAAGCCATCTGGTCCTGGACTTTTGTTTGTTGGAAGACTTTTAATTACGGTTTCAATTTCATTACTTGTGATAGGTCTGTTTATATTTTCTAATTCTTCCTGGTTCAGTCTTGGAAAATTGTACCTTTCCAAGAATTTGTCCATTTCTTCATGGTTGTCCATTTTATTGGCATGCAGTTGTTTATAGTAGTCTCTTATAATCCTTTGTATTTCAGCAGTGTCAGTTGTGATTTCTCCTTTTTCATTTCTAATTTTTTTGATTTGCGTCCTCTTCCTTTTTTTCTTGATGAGTCTGGCTAAGGGTTTATGAATTTTGTTTATCTTCTCAAAGAACCAGCTTTTAGTTTTATTGAT
>NC_041227.1:102107136-102108207 GCF_002837175.3 Physeter macrocephalus | reverse complement strand
GTTTCTATGTATTTTAAAATTTCTTCTTTGATTTCTTCAGTGATCTCTTGGTTATTTAGTAATGCACTGTTTAGTCTCCATGTATTTTTTTTTTACAGTTTTTTTTTCCGTAATTGATTTCCAGTCTCATAGCATTGTCGTTAGAAAAGATGCTTGATACGATTTCAATTTTCTTAAATTTTCCGAGGCTTGATTTGTGACCCAAGGTGTGATCCATCCTGGAGAGTGTTCCATGTGCGCTTGAGAAGAAAGTGTATTCTGCCACTTTTGGGTGGAATGTTCTATAAATACTAGTTAGATCTATCCGGTCTATTGTGTCATTTAAAGCTTGTGTTCCCTTATTTATTTTCTGTTTGGATGATCTGTTCATTGGTGTAAGTGGGGTGTTAAAGTCCCCTACTATTATTGTGTTACTGTCGATTTCTCCTTTCATGGTTGTTAGCATTTGCCTTATGTATTGAGGTGTTGTTATGTTGAGTGCATTAACATTGATCAATTTTCTTAAATTTTCCGAGGCTTGATTTGTGACCCAAGGTGTGATCCATCCTGGAGAGTGTTCCATGTGCGCTTGAGAAGAAAGTGTATTCTGCCACTTTTGGGTGGAATGTTCTATAAATACTAGTTAGATCTATCCGGTCTATTGTGTCATTTAAAGCTTGTGTTCCCTTATTTATTTTCTGTTTGGATGATCTGTTCATTGGTGTAAGTGGGGTGTTAAAGTCCCCTACTATTATTGTGTTACTGTCGATTTCTCCTTTCATGGTTGTTAGCATTTGCCTTATGTATTGAGGTGTTGTTATGTTGAGTGCATTAACATTGATATAATTGTTATATCTTCTTCTTGGATTGATCCCTTGATCATTATGTAGTGTCCTTCCTTGCGTCTTGTAACATTCTTTATTTTAAAGTCTATTTTATCTGATATGAGTATTGCTACTCCAGCTTTCTTTTGATTTCCATTTGCATGGAATATCTTTTTCCATCCCCTCACTTTCAGTCTGTATGTGTCCCTAGGTCTGAAGTGGGTCTCTTGTAGACAGCATATATATGGGTCTTGTTCTTGTATCCATT
>NC_041227.1:102106432-102107013 GCF_002837175.3 Physeter macrocephalus | reverse complement strand
ATTTTTTCTTTGAATTTAATTTTTGTTACTTTGATTAATATGTGTCTTGGTGTGTTTTTCCTAGGGTTTATCCTGTATGGGACTCTCTGTGCTTCAAGGACTTGGATGACTATTTCCTTTCCTATGTTAGGGAAGTTTTCAGCTATAATCTCTTCAAATATTTTCTCAGATCCTTTCATTTTCTCTTCTTCTTCTGGGACCCCTATAATTTGAATGTTGGTACATTTAGTGTTGTCCCAGAGATTTCTGAGATTGTCTTCAGTTCTTTTCATTCTTTTTTCTTTATTCTGCTCCTCAGCAGTTATTTCCACCATTTTGTCTTCCAGCTCACTTATTTATTCTTCTGCCTCTGTTATTGATTCCTTCTGGTGTATTTTACATTTCAGTTATTGTGTTGTTCATCTCTGTTTGTTTGTTCTTTAGTTCTTCTAGTTCTTTGTTAAACATTTCTTTTATTTTCTCAATCCATGCTTCCATTTATTTCCGAGATTCTGGATCATTTTTACTGTCATTATTCTGAATTCTTTTTCAGGTAGGTTGCCTATTTCCTCTTCATTTATTTGGTCTTGTAGGTTTTTACC
>NC_041227.1:102090210-102098583 GCF_002837175.3 Physeter macrocephalus | reverse complement strand
GTGCTGAATTCTCTTAGCTTTTGCTTGTCTGAAAAGCTTTTGACTTCTCCATTGAATCTTAATTAGATCCTTGCTGGGTAGAGTAATCTTGGTTGTAGGTTTTTCTCTTCCATCACTTTAAGTATATCCTGCCACCCCCTTCTGGCCTGCAGAGTTTCCACTGAAAAATCAGCTGATAACCTTATGGGGAGTCCTTTGTATGTTATTTTCTGTTTTTCCCTTGCTGCTTTTAATATTTTTTCTTTGAATTTAATTTTTATTAGTTTGATTAATATGTGTCTTGGTGTGTTTTTCCTAGGGTTTATCATGTATGGAACTCTCTGTGCTTCCTGGACCTGGGTGGCTATTTCCTTTCCCACGTTAGTGAAGTTTTCCACTATAATCTCTTCACATGTTTTCTCAGACCCGTTCTTTTTCTCTTCTTCTTCTGGGAGCCCTATAATTTGAATGTTGGTGCATTTAGTGTTGTTCCAGAGGTTTCTGAGATTGTCTTCAGTTCTTTTCATTCTTTTTTCTTTATTCTGCTCCTCAGCAGTTATTTCCACCATTTTGTCTTCCAGCTCACTTATTTATTCTTCTGCCTCTGTTATTGATTCCTTCTGGTGTATTTTAGTGGGATTGTGTTCCTGTTTTACTGGTTGTTTGGCCTGAAGCTTCCAACACTGGAGTTTGTAGGCTATTGGGTAGAGCTGGGTCTTGGTGCTGAGATGGGGAACTCTGTGAGACCTCACTCCAATGAATATTCCCTGGGGTCTGAGGTTCTCTGTTAGTCCAGTGGTTTTGACTCGGAGCTCCCACTGCAGGAGCTTCCGCCCGACCCTGTGCTTGCAAATCAAGATCCCACAAGCCGCGTGTGGTGGCAAAATAAAAAAGGAACAATAACAAAGTAAAAAATAAAATTAGACTAGGAAACTAACAGATATGTTAGAAGAATGTAAAAATAAAAATACAGGTGAATCAACCACCAGAAGGTACATCAGTACCACAATAGTGAAAAAGAGGAGGAAGGAAAAGGAAAAAAAAAAAGGAGGTGGGGGAAAGGCCTTGGTTGTGGAGAGTGGGGCCTAAGGAAGGGCGAGGCTTGGGCAGTGGGCGGGGCCAAGGCTGGAAAAGGCCCTGGGGGCTATGGTGGGGTGGTGCTTAGGCTCAAGGAACAGAAGGGGCCCAGGCATGACCCCCACCCCTGGTCTCAGAGGGCAGGGTACCTCACCTGGGAGCCCATCAGGCTTCCTTGGCTCGAGGGGGTGGGGCAAACACCCTCCTCTCCTCTCCTGCTCCTCTAGTCTGGGGTCTGGGAGGGCGCCTCCCATGTGCCTCTCCTGATCTCCCCAGCCTCCCTCCTTTGCCCACAAGGACCCACGTGGCCTGGAGGGGGTTTGGAGGGCAGGGGTAGGCCTGGGTGCTCAGCAGGCTCCCAGGGACTGAATGGGCAGGGCAAACACCCTCTGCTCCTCTCCCGCTCCTCCCACAGGGCCCCTTCCGCCTGCCTCTCCTGATCTTCCCAGCCTCCCTCCTATGCCCTCAAGGACCCACGTGGCCTGGAGGAGGGTTTGGAGGGCAGGGGATCGGCCTGGGAGTTCAGCAGGCTCCCCAGACTCCAGTGAGCAGGGCAATTGCCCTCCGCTCCTCTCCTGCTCTTCCCGGAGAGTCCCTCCCACCTGCCTCTCCTGATCTCCCCAGCCTCAGGGGCGCGAATCTTGTCTGGCCTCCACTTCTCCTCCCGTCTTGGTGCCCCTGTGTCCTACTCATTCACTCTGGGGTTCCTCCCATCTCCTGGGGGTTAGAGTCCCCCACCAGCGGCCAGCAGGTGCCCTAGTTGTGGGGAGACGCTAACTCCGCGTCTTCCCACACCGCCATCTTGACTCCTCTCCTCCGTTGAGCATCTTTTAATATGCCTATTGGTCATTTGAATATCCCCTTTAGTGAACTGCCTTTTCAAGTGGTTTGCCCATTTTTCTATTGGGTTATTTCTTACTGATTTCCAGGATTTGTTGTTGTTGTTGGTCTTAATATATTCTGAATATATCTCATATGTTTATAACTTTGTATTTTAAAGATTTAACCCCTTTGGTAAGCTTCCTGCCAACTTCCCTCCAATAAAGAACAAGAATATAAGCCGTTTTGTATATGCAGATAATATGATTTTTTTTTTTTTTCATGAATTGGGGTTAATCTTACTTGGCACATGGCAGTTCAGTTTTTCTAAAACTAAATTATGTTTTTGGTACATGTTCCCTGCCTCTTAGTGGGCCCATACCAATTTGCCCCTTGATTTATTTGGGGCAGGATTTCTCAACATTGGCACTGTTACCATTTTGAATAGCATAATTCTTTGTTGTGGAGGCTGTCCTGTGCATTGTGGGATGTTAGAAACATCTCCGAGGCCTCAACCCACTAGATGCCAGTAGTACGCACCCCCCTCCACATCTTGTGACAACCAAAAATATCTCCAGACATTGCCTAATGTCCTAATGTCCCTGGGGTATAGGTTGGGGTTGTTAAAATTGCCCCAGTTGAGAACCACTGATCTATTTGTTTGTGGTTATTTTACTAGTTTGTGAGGAAATTATGCTCAAATTTATTTGCGAGGAATTTAGCTCAAAATTATGTCTTTTCTAAAATATGTATGGAAATGCCAAGGAGTAAGAATAGCCAGGACAGTTTTCAAGAAGCAGGTCAAGGTGAGGGGACTTGATCTGTGAGATAGCCTGATTTGTTATATATATATAGCTATAATAATTAAAACAGTTTGGTATTAGCACAGTAGAATATTCCATTGTATATATGTACCACATCTTCTTTGTCCATTCATCTGCAGATGGACATTTAGATTGCTTCCATGTCTTGGCTATTGTAAATAGCGCTGCAATGAAAGTTGGGGTGCCTGTATCCTTTTGAACCATGTTTTTCTCCAGATATATGCCCAGGAGTGGGACTGCTGGATCATATGGTACTCTGTTTTTAGTTTCTTAAGGAACCTCCATACTGTTCTTAGTGGCTCTACCAGTTTACATTCCCCCCCAACAGTGTAGGAGAGTTCCCTTTTCTCCACACCCTCTCCAGCATTTATTGTTTGTAGACTTTTTGATGATGGCCATTTTGACTGGTGTGAGGTGATACCTCATTGTAGTTTTTCGGTTTTTTTTTTTTTGGCCACCCTGCATGGCTTGTGGGATTTTAATCCCCTGACCAGGGATTGAACCCGGGCCCTCAGCAGTGAGAGCACAGAGTCCTAACCACTGGACCGTCATTGTAGTTTTGATTTGCATTTCTCTAATAATTAGAGATGTTGAGCATCTCTTCATGTGCCTTTTGGCCATCTGTATGTCTTTGGAGAAATGTCTGTTTAGGTCTTCAGCCCATTTGATTGGGTTGTTTGTTTTTTTGATATTGAGCCGCATGAACTGTTTGTAAATTTTGGAGATTAATCCCTTTTTGGTTGCATCATTTGCAAATATTTTCTCCCATTCTGCAGGCTGTCTTTTCGTTTTGTTTATCATCTCCTTTGCTGTGCAGAAGCTTTTGAGTTTAATTAGGTCCCTTTTATTTTTTTTTAACATCTTTATTGGGGTATACTTGCTTTACTTTGTTGTGTTAGTTTCTGCTGTATAACAAAGTGAATCAGCTATACGTACGCATATATCCCCATATCCCCACCCTCTTGCATCTCCCTCCCACCCTCCCTGTCCCACCCCTCTAGGTGGTCACAAAGCAGTGAGCTGATCTATGAGTCTGCTTCCCGCTAGCTATCTATTTTACATTTGGTAGTGTACATCCATTTGTTTATTTTTGTTTTTATTTCCATTACTCAGGGAGCTGGATTGGAAAAGATATTTCTGTGATTTATGTCAAAGAGTGTTCTGCCTGTGTTTTCCTCTAAGTTTTATAGTATCCCATCTTACATTTACGTCTTTAATCCATTTTGAGTTTATTTTTGTGTATGGTGTTAAAGAATGTTCTAATTTCATTTTTTTACATGTATCTGTACTTGCTTTACTTTGTTGTGTTAGTTTCTGCTGTATAACAAAGTGAATCAGCTATACGTACGCATATATCCCCATATCCCCACCCTCTTGCATCTCCCTCCCACCCTCCCTGTCCCACCCCTCTAGGTGGTCACAAAGCAGTGAGCTGATCTATGAGTCTGCTTCCCGCTAGCTATCTATTTTACATTTGGTAGTGTACATCCATTTGTTTATTTTTGTTTTTATTTCCATTACTCAGGGAGCTGGATTGGAAAAGATATTTCTGTGATTTATGTCAAAGAGTGTTCTGCCTGTGTTTTCCTCTAAGTTTTATAGTATCCCATCTTACATTTACGTCTTTAATCCATTTTGAGTTTATTTTTGTGTATGGTGTTAAAGAATGTTCTAATTTCATTTTTTTACATGTATCTGTCCAGTTTTCCCAGCACCATTTATGGACTTCCCTCTTGAAAGCATATTTCTAAAAATGTTTGCTGTGTCTTTGTTAAAGTATACTGAGCGGTAAATAAGTGCTTTTAAAGATGTTTAGCATTTCCTATTTTAAACTACGTTATGAAGTTTTTAGAAATAAGTCTTAACATCTTTTTTAAAGTTGAAGCATAGTTTATTTAATATATTATCTTAGTTTTGGGTGTACAGCATAGTGATTCAGTATTTTTACAGATTAAAGTCTTACATCTTGATTTCAATTTTTTTCTAAAAATATTACCTAAATGTAAGTTATTTATACTAATTTTTTATGACTTCTTATATAAGACTCTCCTGAAAAAACTACACTGGCTGCAAAGCTATCTGCTAAGAAACAGGCATCCATGTACAGAGATGAAAATGATGATTTTCAAGTAGAGAAGAAAAGAATTCGACCCTTAGAAACTACACAGCAGGTAAACAGTTTATTGGCAGTGGAATAATCCCATTAGTTATAGCTGAACAAGGTAGTCAAGTATCAATCATTTTTCAGTGGCATCTGTAGAGATTATTTTGGGTAGTGTCAGGTGTGAATTAAATGGTAAATTATTATAACTTCATTGTATAGAGTTACTCATTACAAAGGAGTTTATTATAGTAAATTATTCATAGTAGCATGTCATTAAAGTGAAACTGAATGATGCTTTCTTATATATAAGGAATTTGACAATAAAATATTTACTTAAGGCATGTATCAGTAACAGAGTTACTTTGTACTTTTTAACTCCTCTGTTGTTTTTATCTAATAATGGCATTTTCTTTTGGCCAATATACCTCTGATATGAATATTTAGGTCATAGATACTTTTGGTATTGATAGTTTTAATGTAATGACAAGGTTTACTGTTATTTATTGAGTTTTTAATATCAATACATTATAAAATATGTTTATTTCTAAAAATTATTGAAGAACCTAAATTACTAGAAATTTTAAATGAAATGTTTTCATAGGTGAAAACAATGTTTTCTCATAGAGTTCATGGCATTGAGGTAAGGAGGATGGACTTTAGTAGACTTAGTTACAAATAAAAAAGATTATTAGTTAATTAGCATGTCCTTTGTAGATAATTGTATATTTTTAACTGAATATACTCAAAAGGTGTTTGCATTTTTATGTAGTTTATCTGTTCCATTTACAATCTTTATTAACTTCCATAATTAAACCTTGTTTTTAGAAATAGAATGAAATCGTTTTCTAGTTTTATATTTGGAAAATCACCAATTACAAATGAAGTATCTCTAGAGATTTCTTTCCCCCAAAATGTGTTCTTAGAGTTCGATGTTGTGAGGTAGAGCTCAACATATAGCATTTATTCCCTGACTTCATTGGCTCTCATTTCTTTTTTGTAGGAATGGAATTATCGACAGAAATGCTTCTTTTCCCCTTTATAGTTTAAGTAAATAGGTTTTGGCAAGTAAGAAAAAGCATAGATAGTTTGGAAAGAAAACAGTGGTGTTTATAAAAGAAATTTAGTCAAATACAATTAGGATTATCAAATATCTAGTAAGTAATATAATAATAGTAATCAAGTAATTTATCATCAGGTAGGAAATAATGAATATTTACATTTAAAGTTTTTATTCTTTGTTTTTTTTCAATTTAGAATAAGGTTTCCATTTTTATTTACTTTTATTTTCCAATTAGGTATGTAAATTGGACTTTGCCATAATACTATTCTTGGTATCCATATGGTGGGACTGTTTTATGGGAAGATCATTTTACAATGCTATAGTTTTGCCACATCACTAATTAAAGCTATTTTGGTCAGAATTTGATAGGTATTACTGTATTCTGTTTTATTTAAGTCTTATAATAAGGTACCTATTTGTTTTTAGAAACTTTTTGATTGTTGCCAGTGAGAAATAGTCATTTTTTTTAATGCTGAAAACATACGTTATAGCTATTCTGATCTTTGAGAGCAACTAGCCTCATCAAACTTCCTAGTTACAATAAATTTTATTTTGGTTCTATATTTACAGATTAGAAAACGTCATTGTTTTGAGAAGGAGGTGCACCATTTGGATGCAAAAGTTGCTTCAGGAAAGACCATAAAACTCAACTCCCCATTAGGAAAGATAAACTCCTTTTCTCCACAAAATGTATGTATTTATGCCATTGTTCAGTTTAAAGAAGGAAAATGTGGAATTTGCTAAATCCATTTTTGAAAAAGATGAAGAATAGTGTAATCAAAGAAGAGTAGAAAACAACTCAGAAGTCCTGAGTGCTGTCACACGTCTTCTGCTGTGTGAGACGGTAAACCTATGCTCTTTGTACCCCAGTTTCCCCATTTATAAAATAAGAGAATTGGACTAGAATGAGATCTGAAAGTTTTTTTTCCTCTTTTACATTCTAATGTTTGTGAACTCTACTTCCTAAAGTTCTTTCAGTGTCCTTAGGGCATCAGTTCTCAAGGAGTAGTCCAGGGAGCTCTGGAGATACCTGAGATTTTTTTCCAGATAGTCTGTGAGGTCAAAAGTATTTTCATAGTGATGTTAAGATGTTACTTACCTTTTTTTTTTTTTTTTTACCATCTTTGACATTTGCACTGATGGTACAAAAGCATAGGTTGGCAAAACTGTTGGTGCTTTAGCACAATAAGGGTAGTGGCATCAACCTGTATTAATAGTAATTTTCTTCACCGTCGTTAATGCACAGTTAAGAAAAGCCAGTTTCACTTAAGTCCTTGATGAAGCAGTAAAAATGACTAATTTTATTAAATCTTCACCCTTGAGATTTTTAACATTCTTTGTGAAGAATGCGGTAGTTTTCGTAAAACACTCAGGAGTAGAATGGTTTTCTTGAGGGAAAGCACTTATAGGATTGTTTGGATTGTGAGCTGAACTAGCCACTTTTTTCACAGAACCTTGTTTTTACTTGAAAGAATAACTGACAGACTAACTTCGGTAATTCTGAAAAATAAAGTGAGCCTGATAAAATTTGAGATTTCAGTGAAAAATCAGAATTTTGAAAAATTGTATATACTACTGTGAGCTTAGCAGTTTTCTGATACTTAAAGACTGATGATATTTATTGGTGATGATATTATATATGTGACTTTTTGATATTGTATAATGAAATGTGTTTCATTTATATAGTTTTATATAAATGGAATCATGCCTGGAATTTTTTATTGAATTCCAAATATTGCGAATTTTACCTTGTTGGGTACTGGATATTATTGTATTTCTATAAGTACTCTTTAGTTTTGCTCTGGGATGCAGTTAAATTACTTGGAATCAGCTTGATCCTTTTGGTTCTTGCTTTTAGGATTTGTTAGGTAGGACCTGAGCCGGGTTTCGTTTTGGGCTACCTCAGTAGAGGCTACCTCCTTTTGAGTCCTCTACCTAATGCTCCATGAATTATGAAGTTTTCTAGCCTGGCTGGTGGGAACAGGCACTGTTCCATTCTGTCTGTGAGTGTCTCATCATTTCAGGTGGTTCTTGCCACTATCTTGGATTGTTTCCTCATTGGCATGTGCTGATCAGTACTCTACTAGATACTTGAGAGGTCCTTCTGCAGATCTCTGGAGTGCATTCTTTGTGCAGCACTCTCCATTCTGCTTTCTTCTCTGTGAACTTTAGTCTTCTTGGTCTCCCTGGACTCTCAGCAATGTCTCTTCAACTTGGGTTTGCTGGGCTATATCTGGGTTCCCCTTCCCCATGCCACAGCATGGAAACTCTCAGGACAACAAGCTGAAAGAATCATAAGGCTTAATCTCATTTGTTTCCCATCTCTCAGGGATCACTCTTCCTTACCTGATGTCCTGTATCTTTTTTTTTTTTTTTTTTTTTTTTTTTGTGGTACGCAGGCCTCTCACTGTTGTGGCATCTCCTGTTGCGGAGCACAGGCTCCAGACGCACAGGCTCAGCGGCCATGGCTCACGGGCCCAGCCGCTCCGTGGCATGTGGGATCTTCCCGG
>NC_041227.1:102079406-102090147 GCF_002837175.3 Physeter macrocephalus | reverse complement strand
GGCATGTGGGATCTTCCCGGACCGGGGCACGAACCCGTGTCCCCTGCATCGGCAGGCGGACTCTCAACCACAGGAAGCCCCTGATGTCCTGTATCTTAAAAACTATTGTTTCATATAGTCTGTCTGTATTTTTAGTTTTTCAGGTAGGGGATGAAACAACTCATTGACAAATTCCAGAAGTCTTTAGATGGCTTATAAAGCTCCTGTTTACCTGTACAGTCTTTAGGCCCTTATAAATTTTTGCATTCTTTTGCCCTTTCTCCTCTTTCCCACTTTTTTTTTTTCCCCTTCTTATTTATTTATTTATTTATGGCTGTGTTGGGTCTTCGTTTCTCTGTGAGGGCTTTCTCTAGTTGTGGCAAGCGGGGACCACTCTTCATCGCGGTGCGCGGGTCTCTCACTATCGTGGCCTCTTGTTGTGGAGCACAGGCTCCAGACGCACAGGCTCAGTAATTGTGGCTCACGGGCCCAGTTGCTCCACGGCATGTGGGATCTTCCCAGACCAGGGCTCGAACCCCTGTCCCCTGCATTGGCAGGCAGATTCTCAACCACTGCGCCACCAGGGAAGCCCTTTTCCACTTTTTTTTGTCTGACTTCTGCTAATCCTTCAGGAAGCCTTCCTTGGTGTCCCCAATTTTGAGTTAGATTCCCATCTAGAATGTTCCTTGTATTTCTCAAGAACATTTTCTTTTTTTAAAAAATTAACATTTTATTTTTATTTTATGTAATTAATTAATTAATTATTTTATTTTTGGCTGCATCAGGTGTTTTTTTTTATCATCTTTATTGGAGTATAATTGTATCGATATGTATGTTCCTATTACCATTTTCTTAATTGTTTTGGGTTTGTTATTGTAGGTCTTTTCCTTCTCTTGTGTTTCCTGCCAAGAGAAGTTCCTTTAGGATTTGTTGTAAAGCTGGTTTGGGCGTGCTGAATTCTCTTAGCTTTTGCTTGTCTGTAAAGGTTTTAATTTCTTTGTCAAATCTGAATGAGATTTTCCTATATTAGGGAAGTTTTCAACTATAATCTCTTCAAATATTTTCTCAATCCCTTTCTTTTTCTCTTCTCCTTTTGGGACCCCTATAATTCGAATGTTGGTGCGTTTAATGTTGTCCCAGAGGTCTCTGAGACTGTCCTCAGTTCTTTTCATTCTTTTTTCTTTATTCTGCTCTGCAGTAGTTATTTCCACTATTTTATCTTCCAGGTCACTTATACGTTCTTCTGCCTCGTTTATTCTGCTATTGATCCCTTTTGGAGAATTTTTAATTTCATTTACTGTGTTGTTCATCACTGTTAATATGTGTTTTGGCATGTTTCTCCTTGGATTTATCCTGTATGGGACTTTTCTGCGCTTCTTGGACTTGATTGACTATTTCCTTTCCCGTAGTAGGGAAGTTTTCAACTATAATCTCTTCAAATGTTTTCTCAGTCCCTTTCTTTTTCTCTTCTCCTGGGACCCCTATAATTCGAATGTTGGTGCGTTTAATGTTGTCCCAGAGGTCTCTGAGACTGTCCTCAGTTCTTTTCATTCTTTTTTCTTTATTCTGCTCTGCAGTAGTTATTTCCACTATTTTATCTTCCAGGTCACTTATACGTTCTTCTGCCTCGTTTATTCTGCTATTGATCCCTTTTGGAGAATTTTTAATTTCATTTATTGTGTTGTTCATCACTGTTTTCTCTTTAGTTCTTCTAGGTTCTTGTTAAACGTTTCTTGTATTTTCTCCATTTTATTTACAAGATTTTGCATCATCTTTACTATCATTACTCTGAATTCTTTTTCAGGTAGACTGCCTATTTCCTCTTTGCATCAGGTCTTAGCTGCGGCACACGGGATCTTTCATTGCGGTGCACAGGCTCTTCGTTTCGGTGTGTGGGCTTCTCTAGTTGTGGTGTGCGGGCTCCAGAGTGCACAGGGCTCAGTACTTGTGGTGTGTGGGCTCTCTAGTTGTGTTGTGTGGGGTCCAGAGTGCGTGGGTTCTGTAGATGTGGCACGTGGGGTCACCAGTTGTGACATGCAGGCTCAGTAGTTGTGGTGCGTGGGCTTAGTTGCCCTGCGGCATGTGGGATCCTAGTTCCCCGACTAGGGATCGAACCCACATTCCCTGCATTGGAAGGCGGATTCTTAACCACTGGACCACAACGGAAGTCCCTACTTCTCAGTTTTTAACACTTACCTTACTCTTAATATCCTCTCCACAGGCTCTCAGTTCCATTATGGACAACACCAGTTTCTCTGAGACCTCCTTGAAGACTGTGACTGTTTTATTCATCTTTTTGTTTCAAGCACCTAATGTAGTGCCAGGAACCTAGTTGTAGACTGAGTAAATAAATACCATAATCCCTGCCCTCAAAGAGCCTTCTTTTAAATTCTTGAAAATACTGAGTGGGGGAAAAGAATTGTCAGTTATCTTCAGAGAAGCCTTACGTTTGGAGAAGTCATTTCAGGAGTTTTTAATGTTATCGGTAAAAATATATGCTTTATGTTTGCCAGTGTTTTCTTGCTTATTTTCTTTCACAGTACCTTATTGTCTTCATAGCCCTTACTACTTGAATTTATTAGTCTACTTGTTTATTATCTATTTGCCCTGTTAGAATGTAATGTCCATCTTTTTCACAGGTATCTCGGCTACCTAGAACAGCGTATGGCATATATTAGTTGCCCAATAAATATTTGTTGGTAGAATCTTATTGAATTCTTATAATGACTTTGAGGCAGGTACTATTGTTATTCTCATCTTACAGATAAGGAAACTGAGAAGTAAGTAATTTGCCTAAGGTCACAAAGCTGGCAAATAGTGGAGTTAGATCCTACCTAAGCAGTCTGATGCTCTGGCAAATGCTCAAATTACTTTATTATACATTCTCTAAAATGCCTCAGAAATTCTGGAGCCACGTAAACGTTATTCTAACACCAAGATAAGGGAAAAATTATGTAGAAGCCTCCAGGCTAAAGAAACCAAGTATAGAATAATATGATTGATAATAGCTAAAATAAGATAAAGTTTTTTGTTTTTTTAAGGATTTTTTTTGTTTCATTTTGTTTTTACTGGTTAAGAGAATGAGCTCAAATCAGAGTGCCTGGGTTTTAATCACAGTTCTGCTCTTTACAACCTTTGTAACCTTGATTAAGTTTTTAAACTATAGCTACTTTATTTCCCCATTTGTTAAATGGGGATGGTAATAGTGTCTATCTTACAGGGCTGCTAGAGGATTAAACAAGTTAATACTTACAAAGTGCTTAGATTATACCTGGCATATCTTGGAGCTTATTAAGTGGTAAGTGATAGTAAAAGTATCATCGGCAGCTGTTGTAGTAGTAGCAGCAAATACTTACATATTTGTATGCTGCTGATAAAAGGTATTATATAATATTGGTTAAAAATATTAATTTTCAGGAGTTAGGTTTATAATTA
The DNA here is from genome assembly GCF_002837175.3 of Physeter macrocephalus. Classification (NCBI taxonomy): domain Eukaryota; kingdom Metazoa; phylum Chordata; class Mammalia; order Artiodactyla; family Physeteridae; genus Physeter; species Physeter macrocephalus. Next base: position 102,086,733 of record NC_041227.1, on the reverse strand, counting down.
GCAAATTCTTTTAATATGTGTTAAAGATGTTTATAGCTCAACCTGTTTAGGATCTAGACCACTTGACCATAGCAGAGCTACTGTGCTCCTGGCTGAGTATCTTAATTTTAAACTAAGTTCTTTGATTTCTTGTTTTGGTTATGTACTATGTTGATCATTTATTATGATCTTCTTATTGGCAAAGTATAATTGTATCTATACATGTGTATCTATATCTTTATATCAGTTTTACTTTTAAACCAGAAGTTACAAGTTTTCTTCCTTGGCTTTAGCTGGTATAGGTCTACATTGCTTTAGAAATGCAATAATTTTTCATAGATGGGTGATTTATTACTCATAATGTTAAAGGTATGGGTTTCTGACAATTTCTTATAAGTTTGAAGATTTATTGAAGGAGCTAAATCTCAACTAACTCTAGTAACTAAAATGGTAACATTTCACTAGTCAGCAGAACTTTTGTTTGTAAGAAGACATAAGTGATATATGCCATACTAATTAAGCACGCATAAAGTAAATTTGTCAGACACCAGAGTACTTTTGCAATGACAGAAAAGACCATATGGCTGAGCTCTAATATTTGTTCTTTTTTTGGTGGTCTATAGTGAAAAGCATGAATATATAAAGTAACTTTATGAAAACCCCCACAAATACTTAGGTAAAATGATCTGTATTTTCAATGTTATTTTTTTGTTCCTAACAAAAATAGAGTAAGCAGTTACAATAGAAATATAATTAGTACAAAATGTAAAGTTTTATTTAGCTAATGTGAATGTTTCTTCCTTTAGTACTTTAGTAAATTGTTAGTGAATTTTAGTAAATTGTTAAGAAAGCCTGTAGTTTTTTATATTTTGGCTATCATCTTAATTTTAAAAGCTTATGGTAGTATTTTTAATAAATCTTACATGGGTATTATCAGCAAATAATACTTCTCGTTTTTCTGAGAACCAGGGCTAAACATTTCCATGGGTATAATATAATAAAGAATAATGGGGATATGTGTAGGGGTAATTTATTTAAAGAAACGAGTCTTTGAGTATAGTAATATGTTTTTCCCTGCTAGAAATTTACTTTGGTTTCTGGTACAACTTTTTTTCTCTTTCTCTTTTTTAATGAAGGTATAATTAACATTTAATATGTTGGTTTCCGGTGTACAACATAATGGTTCAATATTTGTATACATTGTGAAATGATCACCATAAGTCTAGTTAATAGCTGTCACCTTACATAGTTACAAAATTTTTTTTCTTATGATGAGAGCTTTTAAGATTTACTCTCTTAGCTACTGTCAAATATTTAACACAGTATTATTAACTGTAGTCACCATTCTGTACATGACATCCACATGTCTTATTTATTTTATAACTGGAAGTTTGTACCTTTTGACCTCCTTCACCCATTCCTTCTGCTCTTCACCGCCATCTCTAGCAGCCACCAAATCTGTTCTCTGCATCTGTGAGCTTATTTTTTTTGTTTTTGCATTGTTTTTGTTTTTAGATTTTACATACAAATTTGCCTTTCTCAGTCTGACTTATTCCACTACGCATAATATCCTCCATGTTCATCCATGTTGTCCCAAATGGCAAGATTTTATTCTTTTTTATGGCTGAATAATATTCCATTGTGTATATATACATATACATATATACACACACACACACACACCGCATTTTCTTTATGCATTTGTCCATCTGTGGACACATATTGTTTCCATATCTTGGCCATTATAAGTAATGCTGCAGTGAACATGGGAGTGCATATATCTTTTTGAGTTACTGTTTTCATTTTCTTCAGGTAAATTCTCAGATGTTGAATTCCTGGATCATATGGTTATTCTATTTTTAATTTTTTTGAGTAACTTTCATACTGTTTTCCATAGTGACTGCATCAGTTTACATTCTGCCAACAGTTCCCAAGGATTCCCTTTTCTCCACATCCTTGCCAATACTTGCTGTTTTTTGTCTTTTTGATAATGGTCATTTTAACAGGTGTGAGGTGATGTTTCATTGTGATTTCGATTTGCATTTCCCTGATGATTAGTGATGTTGAGCATCTTTTCATATACTTGTTGGCCATCTGTATGTCTTTGGAAAAATGTCTCGTCATATCTTCTGCCCATTTTTTGTTCGGATTGCTATTGAGTTGTATGAATTCTTTGTATATTAGATATTCGTCCCTTTATCAGATACATGATTTGCAAGTATTTTCTCCTTTTCATTAGGTTGCCTTTTCATTTTGTTGATGGTTTCCTTTGCTGTGCTGAAGCTTTTTAGTTTGATGTAGTCCCCCTTGTTTATTTTTGCTTTTGTTGCTTTTGCTTTTAGAGTCAGATTAAAAAAACTATTGCCAAGACCTCTGTCAAGGAGTTTACCCACCTATGTTTTCTTCTAGGAGTTTTATGATTTCAGGTCTGAGGTTCAAGTGTTTAATCCATTTTGTGTTAATTTTGGTAGGTAATGTAAGATAGTTGTCCGGTTTCATTCTTTTGCATGTGGCTGTCCAGTTTTCCCAGCACCATTTATTAAAGAGACTGTCCTTTCCCCATTGTATAACATTTTAAAATCGTTGCAAAGTGGCTTGCTATAAATCACAAAAAATATTTTCTGTAAATTCTGGGATAGGTGATTTCATAAAAAGTAGAAGAAAAATGTAGTTTCATAATGTTTAATATTTATTTTATATCAGTTTCTGAAATGAGTTTATCACCAAAACTTTTAGATAAAGTAATTTTAGAAATGCAGTCCATATTTTAGAACTTTTCTTATGTTGACAGATCATATGCCTCATATTTAGGTATCATATTTTAATCTAGATCATCTACAGATTTGAATAAAGTAAATTGAGGAACATGGGAAAGAAACATTTCTTTTTAGGACCTGTTCCTTCAAATGGGAGGAAAAAGAGGGTGGGACTAGATTTGATGTACCTTATATCCCATTTAGCTGTGATACCTCTAAATTCTAATGATGCTTTTCCTATTTTGATCTTTATAAGATGATATTAGGGAGCATTTATTTTTTAGAAGAATAGTTATTTGGATTGGTAAATTAATGGTTTAGTTCTCTTATCCCTACAAAGATATAAATGTTACAGTTTTCATACATTTAAAAACTGCAGTTGTATTATTTTCTGGAAAACTCTCCTCCATAAATTAAATGATAAATTAGTTTAATGATTTCTGTTTTCCTCTAAATTTGACATTAAACTTTTTATGTTTTTCTTTTAAGTCTTCTTAGTTTTTATGAAAATAATTTAGCTTCCAACCTGTGAATTGAATTGGGTAGTTGTCTTTTTACCTTCCTATCATCTCCAGTTTCCTCACTCTCTTCAAGTCAGAAAATGGTGTCAGTACCTCCTCTCTTAAATGAATTACCTTCCAATGTCCCCTGCTTTTTACCTTTCCTTGCATTTTACTTAGTTATTTATTATTTTTTAATACATCTTTATTGGAGTATAATTGCTTTACAATGGTGTGTTAGCTTCTGCTGTACAACAAAGTGAATCAAGTATATGCATACATATATCCCCATATCCCTTCCCTCTTGAGCCTCCCTCCCACCCTCCCTATCCCACCCCTCTAGGTTGTCACAAGCCACCGAGCTGATCTCCCTGTGGTATGCAGCAGCTTCCCACTAGCTATCTATTTTACATTTGGTACTTGTATATATGTCAATGCTACTCTCTCACTATGTCCCAGCCTCCCCATCCCCCTGCCCATGTCCTCAAGTCCGTTCTCAACATCTGCATCTTTATTCCTGCCCTACCACTAGGTTCGTCAGTACCATTTTTCTAGATTCCATATATATATGCGTTAGCATACAGTATTTTTCTCTTTCTTTTTGACTTCACTCTGTATGTCAGACTCTAGGTCCATCCACCTCACTACAAATAACTCAATTTTGTTTATTTTTATGGCTGAGTAATATTCCATTGTATATATGTGCCACATCTTCTTTATCCACTCCTCTGTCAGTGGACACTTAGGTTGTTTCCATGTCCTGGCTATTGTAAATAGTACTGCAGTGAACATTGGGGTACATGACTCTTTTTGAATTATGGTTCTCTCAGGGTATATGCTCAGTAGTGGGATTGCTGGGTCATATGGTAGTTCTGTTTTTAGTTTTTTAAGGAATCTCCGTACTCTTCTCTATAAGGGCTGCACCAATTTACATTTCCACCAACAGTGCAGGAGGGTTCCCTTTTCTCCACACCCTCTCCAGCATTTATTGTTTGTAGATTTTTTGATGATGGCCATTCTGACCAGTGTGAGGTGATACCTCATTGTGGTTTTGATTTGTGATGATTAGTGATATTGAGCATCTTTTCATGTGTTTGTTTGCCATCTGTATATCTTCTTTGGAGAAATGTCTGCAGGTCTTCGGCCTGTTTTTGCACTGGGTTGTTTGTTTTTTTGATACTGAGCTGCATGAGCTGCTTGTATATTTTGGAGATTAATCCTTTGTCAGTTGCTTCATTTGCAAATATTTTCTCCCATTCTGTGGGTTGTCTTTTTGTCTTGTTTATGGTTTCCTTTGCTGTGCAAAAGCTTTTAAGTTTTATTAGGTTCCTTTTGTTTATTTTTGTTTTTATTTCCGTTACTCTATGAGGTGGGTCAAAAAGGATGTTGCTGTGATTTCTGCCTATGTTTTCCTGTAAGAGTTTTATAGCATCTGGCCTTATATTTAGGTCTTTAATCCATCTTGAGTTTATTTTTGTGTATGGTGTTAGGAAGTGTTCTAATTTCATTCTTTTACATGTAGCTGTCCAGTTTTCCGAGCACCACTTTTTGAAGAGGCTGTCTTTTCTCCATTGTATATTCTTGCCTGCCTACATTTTATTTATGTATTTATGTATGTATGTATGTATGTATTTTTGGTCTCACCATGCGGCATGTGGGATCTTCGTTCCCCTACCAGGGATTGAACCCATGCCCCCTGCAGTGGAAGCACAGAGTGTTAACCACTGGACCGCCAGAGAAGTCCCTCTTTACATTTTAGATTCATGTTTTTATATAGATAATTCATATTATCAAGGATCAAGGATAATTCATATTGTCAAGGATCTAGTGAGGCGTCAGTCTCCGTGTGGTCAAATATAGTTAAGAAAAAATCATTATGTTTTAGAATAGAATGTTGACATTCTGATATTACCTTGTTCTACCACTCATAACCATTTTCTCTAGAATTTATTTAAATGTTTTCTCTTAATTCTTTTAGCAAATCCTCACAATGAGTGAGGTATTCTCACAGACACATTCTTATGCTTATACCTGCTGTTTGTTTATTAAACAAGTGCTAACATTGTGTATATACTTTTAGAAAAAGTAGTGTTTATTTTTGCCTAGTGTGTAGAGAAGAGGTGGGTCCAGCAGAGTGCGCTGTTGATCTTCAGGTAAAGTGTTGGTGTTGGGCAAAGCCTTGGGCTGTTTTTCTTCCTCTTAAACCCTACCTTTACTTTCTTTTCTTTTTGTCTCCCTCTCTTTCCTCCCCCTCTTCCCCTCCCTATCTCCCTTTAATGCTGAAGATATTCTCAGGAGAAAATGACCAATTTATTTTGAAAAGCTGTTATTTTACAAGTCATTTTCCCATAGTTTTACTGTGCCTTTTATTCAAAATAACTGCTTGTATAGTGAAATAATGCTTACTGTGTTTCAGGAACTCTTAAATAGTCTAGAAATACTAATTTACCTGGTAAATACAGGTTCATGTGAGTTAATGCTTATTGCAGGTCCTTTTAAGTTTTCCGTGGATTTGACAATTTTCAAAATAAAACAAAAGAATTTAATTGAATCCCTATAATAACCTTATGAGGAAGGTGTTAATATTTTCTTCAATGACAGAAGAGGAAATTGAGTCACAGATAGTTTAAGTTCATGTCACGAAGCTGATGAGTAGAGGCTGGTTTAAAACTCAGGAATTCTGGCTCTAGAATTAAACCTCTCAACCACCTCACTATTCTGCCTCTGAATCAACTCTTCCTGATGACCTTTAGATTAAAGATAGTTCATTTTTGTACTTTCACAGGTAATATTATGTAGATAGTTCATTTAACATTAGTTCCTCTTTCAGTCTCTCTCTCTCAACACCCTGTTCTTTTATGATGCTTACCAAAGTTTATGATTACATATTTATTTATAGGTTTCATGGTTTTACTTGCCTCCTTGCCAGGCTGTCCATAAGGACAAGTGTATTGTCTCTCTAGTTCACTTTTTTATAACCAGCATCTGGCACAGGACGTGTGCTTAGTAAGTACTCACATATTTGTTGAATAAATGAATGGAAAAATGGCTGAAGTTAAGAAAATGTACTCTTTACCACCATTTCTTGTGGCTTACAGCTTTTACTCAGATCCACATACTTAAAGAGGTGTGACAGTACTGATAAATAGAGGAGACTGAAAGCAGATTTTTAAATGTTTTTTTGCTTCTTGTGCAGTACATTTTGGTTGTAGTTTTTTATGTAATAGCACACAAAAATAAAAGATCAAATAATGATTTCAGGGACCAAGAGGTAAATTGGTGCTTAATATAAACAAAAGATTAGAAACAACTTTTGTTTTCTGTAGCTACTCTATGACCACACTGTTAAATAATATGACCATCTAGTTGAAGTATAGTTTATTCAGGGCAGCAAAATTTTGAAAACTGATATATGCCAAACACTTAGAAACAATAACTTGCATTTCTTTGACAATAATAATGATATAATGATAGCTTTTTGGAACGTATACGTGTGCCAGGCAGTTTGTACGTTCTCTCATATATCCTTACATGAACTCTGTGAAGAAAATAGAGCAGATATTAGTCTCATTTTATAGATAAGAAAATTGGAGCCCAAAGATACTAGATTATTTGACAATGGTCATAATTACGGATATATGGTAGAAATGTGATTTGAGTCTAGTTCTAACATTGAGCTGAATATAGATTCATGGAAAGGAGAGAAAAGGAATGGCTGGGAAAATTTTTTGTTTTCCTGTTGGCTGATGAGGAAAAAAACAAAGTTACTTGGCAAGAGAAAAGAGATTTTATTATTCAATATGTCTGGCATTAAAATATCCTCTTTTAAATAGTCAGTCTGCAGTTGGAGAAGATTAAATTATCTTAAACATTTTGTGTATTTTACCTACTAAAGAGTCAAAGGAAGTTTTAAACTCAAATAAAAAAAAAAATTATGAGGAGGGCTTCCCTGGTGGTGCAGTGGTTGAGAATCTGCCTGCCAATGCAGGGGACACGGGTTCGAGCCCTGGTCTGGGAAGATCCCACATGCCGCGGAGCAGCTGGGCCCGTGAGCCACAGCTACTGAGCCTGCGCTTCGGGAGCCTGTGCTCC
>NC_041227.1:102072748-102077683 GCF_002837175.3 Physeter macrocephalus | reverse complement strand
ACGGGTTCGTGCCCCGGTCCGGGAAGATCCCACATGCCGCGGAGCGGCTGGGCCCGTGAGCCATGGCTACTGAGCCTGCGCTTCGGGAGCCTGTGCTCCGCAACAACAGAGGCCGCGATAGTGAGAGGCCCGCGTGCCGCAATGAACAGTGGTGGCCGCCACTTGCCACAACTAGAGAAAGCCCTCGCACAGAAACGAAGACCCAACACAGCCATAAATAAATAAATTTTTTAAAAAAATTATGAGGAATATACATTGTTTGAAAAACCTTTAACAATATAAACCAGTACAGAGTAAAAAGTTAAATATTCTCCCTTAAACTATTACTTCCATCCCACTTTCTGCTTCCCAGAAGTAAACAAGAGGAACACTTTCATGAGAATCTTTCTGGATCTTTTTGTGTAAATTTACAACAGATATTTTTCATAGTTCTGTTATAGTTAATTTTTTTTTTTACATTGAACCCTCTTATTTATAGGGTTTATTTTAAAATATGATGAGGCCAGGTTCTAACTATTCTTTTCCAAATAGATGATCAATTGTCCTAGGGTCAACTAAAGAATAATTTTTCCTGATTTAATTTTTCCTTTGCTGTTATCATATACTAAATTGCTATATATACTTGGATTGGTTCCTGGCCTTTTTAAAAAAATTTTAGTACTTTTCAAAACATATATGTGTATATTCAGAGTCAAAGAGTTCTACATGGGTTCAAACAAAAAGCAGTAGACCTCTGCCCTAGTTCTAGTCTCTACCAGTTTCCCTATCTGAAGTCAATAACTTTTAATCATTTTACCTGTTTATTCTGATATTTATCTATTTTTTTAAAAAAGTGACAAGCATGTACTGCCTTTTTCTTGAATTTTCAGTTTTGGATACCTTCCATTGTCTTCCTACTGTCCTTATTTTTTTTTTGGGCTGCGTCAGGTCTTAGTTGCAGCACACAGGATCTTCGTTGAGGCGTGCAAGATCTTTCATTGCAGCGCATGGGCTTCTGTGCTTGTAATGTGCAGGCTTCTCTCTAGTTGTGGCGTGCACTCCAGGGCACGTGAGCTCCAGAGCGCGTGGGCTCTGTTGTTTGCAGCATGCGGGCTCTCTCGTTGAGGCACATGAGCTCAGTAGTTGTGGCGGGCAGGCTTAGTTGCCCCACAGCATGTAGGATCTTAGTTCCCCGACCAGGGATCGAACCCACATCCCCTGCGTTGGAAGGCAGATTCTCTACCACTGTACCACCAGGGAAGTCCCCTGTCCTTTCTAATTTTCTCATTACTTTTCCCCCTCAAGCCTCACAATATTTGATGTTTACATTATTGTAATTATGTAAATATCATTAAAAACTGGGCCAAGTGTTAGATTATGATTACAGTTCTTTCCCCAAACCAGGTTTTATTTTTTCTAGTGCTTAATATTTATTATTTACTTAGTTTTCTGTATATCTGTAACTATTTATCCCCAAATTCTGATAGAGCTTAAAATCTGTTAACTCATTCAAATGCATCAGGTCAAGAATGTCCATATTTTTAGACTCTCAGTATTTAGTGAAAATAATGAAAAATACTTTTTTGATGTTGAATTTTATTATATGTATTTTAATGACATTGACCTTTTTTGAATACAAAAGCATTATCTATACCTTAGTGAAAATTTGGAAACCACCAAAATGTATACTCAAGTTATTAACATTAATCTTTAATTCAACTATCCCCTTAGTATCAACCCCTTGTTATTTTGCTTGCTATCCTTTTACACACACACACACACACACACACACACACATTTTAATGACATTGACCTTTTTTGAATACAAAAGCATTATCTATACCTTAGTGAAAATTTGGAAACCACCAAAATGTATACTCAAGTTATTAACATTAATCTTTAATTCAACTATCCCCTTAGTATCAACCCCTTGTTATTTTGCTTGCTATCCTTTTACACACACACACACACACACACACACACACACACACACACACGCACACAATTTGTTACCAGTTGCTGTGTAACAAACCAACCATTTATTTAGCTTACTCTTCTGAGGGTCAGCAATTTAGGCTGGGTTCAGCTGGGCATTTCTTCTGCTGATCTCAGCTGGTCCACTCATGCATCCATGGTCAGTTGCAGGTCAGCTGCAAGTCAGCAAGGCAGCTCTGCTTTTTAGGGTTGGTTGGCAGTTGACTAGGACCATGGGACCATGGCGTGGGTATCTCTCATCATCCAGCAGACTAATCCCAGCTTATATATATGGTGGCCCCAAGGTTCCAGGAACAGCAAGAGAGCAAACCCCAATGTGCAAAATACCGTTTGAGCCTCTGTTTATGCCACATTTCCTAATATCCCAGTCACCAAAGCAAGTCACATGGCGAAACCGAGATTCGAGGGAAGGAGTTCACCTCTTTTTTTTTTTTTTTTTAATTAATTAATTCATATTTTTATTTTTGGCTGTGTTGGGTCTTCGTTTCTGTGCGAGGGCTTTCTCTAGTTGCGGCAAGCGGGGGCCACTCTTCATCGCAGTGCGCGGGCCTCTCACTATCGCGGCCTTTCTTGTTGTGGAGCACAGGCTCCAGACGCGCAGGCTCAGTAGTTGTGGCCCACGGGCCCAGCCGCTCCGCAGCATGTGGGATCTTCCCGGACCGGGGCACAAACCCGCGTCCCCTGCATCAGCAGGCGGATTCTCAACCACTGCGCCACCAGGGAAGCCCTAGTTATGATTTTTTAAGAGCTTGTAGAAGACATAATAGTGACCTCTACAGTGGAAATAGAAAGGATAATTCTCAAAAATTTCAAATCTTCATCATGTTGAATGAACTTGGTGAATGTTCCAGAAAGATTTGACAGTTATTTTTCTTGATCTATAGAAATATTTAAAACGTATAGCAATCTAGCTGACATGTGTACATATTTAGTGATAGTAGAATCTATAATTGCCATTTAGAAGCTTTTCACTCATTAATAGTGGGTATGGAAAGATAACGTTACCTTAGAAAACTACTTTGTTAATTGACCAATTGTCTGACCAGTAGACAGACAGATATATAGATTTATTTATTAAAGTTTTTAAAGATTTTCACAGTCACAAAATTATACAAAAATAGGAAATATAATACAAATATATATTTTTTCCCCTGAACCACTTGAGAGTAAGTTATTGCTGTGATGCTCCATCACCCTGGAATACTTTAGTGTCTATTTCCTAAAGCAAAGACATTCTTCAATATAACCATAAAAATCAGGAAATTATAATTGATTCATTGTTATCTAATACTCAGAACCAGATCAAATTTTGCAAGTTGTCTCTATGAAGTTTTTATAGCAGAAAGATCCAGTTCAGAATCATACATTGCATTTAGTTGTCATTTTGCTATTTTCTTCAGTCTGGAACAGTTCCTCAGTCTTCCCTTGTCTTTCATGACCTTGACACTTAAGATTATAGCCTTTCTAGAATGTCTCTCACCTTTGGGTTTTATTATCATTAGATTAAAGTTATATATCTTTGGCAAGAATGTCACAGAAGTGATGCTGCATTCTACCTACTGCATCCTATGAGGTAGCAAATAGTTTCATTTTGTTTCATTACTGATGATTACTTTGATAACTTGATTAATATGATATCTGCTAGGCATCACTGTAAAGTTATCTTTCTCCCTTCATAATTAAAGAGGACTTTGTAGGGAGGAGCTCTGAAACTATATAAATAGCATGTCCTCATCAAACTTTCAGTTTATTTATTTTATATTTATCTTTATGGACTCGTGATTTTACATTTTATTAAGTGAGTGATAATCTGTTATTATATGGTTTGTTTAAATGCTCAAGTGCGAGTTCAGTTAAGTTGCTTGTGTCTTTCTGACATGTATGCATTATTCTTAGAGCACTTACTTGCTTTCTGGCATAATAAGATGTTCTAGGGTCATCTCCATCTTGTCGTTTCCCCACCACAGTCCTGGATTCATCCATTTTTTCAAAGAACCCTGGTTTCTTTTAAATACTTGTAGAAGCCAAGTTTTCAGCATTGGCTTTGCCCATAGCTATTGGGGTTGCTGTTCCAGGCCCTTTCAGCAGACAGAACTAGGCAATACGCGTCTTTGTAATATATGTGTATATACACACGTGAACACACACACAGACAAATATATACTTACAGATATATATTTATATTTTTCTCTATATGTTCAAAATTATGTATTTATAACAATACATCCAATTCCAGTTCAACACCAGAGAGTTCATGCTAAGTTTCTTCCTTTTTATAATTTTCAGTGAAAAATCTATTCCCAGTTTTTCAAAAAGTTAAAAATAGAATTACCATATAATCCAGAAATTCCATTTCTAGGTATATATCCCAAAGGATTGAAAGCAGGTATTGAAACACATACCTGTACACCAATGTTCATAGCAGTATTATTCACAAGACCCAAAGGATGAAAAGAACCTATGTGTCTGTCGAGAGATGGATGGATAAACAAATGTGTATACATGGAATATTTAGCTAATGGAAGGAATTCTGACACATGCTGCAACAAAGATTGAAGATATTATGCTAAGAGAAATAAGCCAGTTAGAAAAGGACAAATACTGTATGATTCCACTTATAATTTCCTTTGTGTTGCTATTATAGAAATAGAATTCATTTTTTTATATTGACCATGTTACCTGCAAATTTGCTAAGTCACTTTTTGGTTCTAGCTGATATTTTTGGAGATTTTATAGGACTTTCTAAGAATACAGAGCTGTATGTTTTCATTCTCTAATAAACAGTTTACTTCTTTTAGTGTTTGGCTTTTAATATGTGTTCTTGTTTTATCTCAGTGGATAGGATATGCCAAGGTTGAATTGGAGTGGTGAGAGTAGACATCTTTTTTTTTTTTTTTTTTTTTTTTTTTTTTTTTTCAGTACGCGGGCCTCTCACTGTTGGGGCCTCTCCCGTTGCAGGGC
>NC_041227.1:102059512-102072418 GCF_002837175.3 Physeter macrocephalus | reverse complement strand
AGCCGCTCCACGGCACGTGGGATCTTCCCGGACTGGGGTACGAACCCGTGTCCCCTGCATCGGCAGGCGGACTCTCAACCACTGTGCCACCAGGGAAGCCCTAACTTTGGGGTTTTCTTTTTGTTCTTCTTTCTCTAGTTGCTTTAGGTGTAAGGTTAGATTGTTTATTTGAGATTTTTCTTGTTTCTTGAGGTGAGATTGAATTGCTATAAACTTTCCTCTTAGAACTGCTTTTGCTGCATCCCATAGGTTTTGGGTCTTCATGTTTTTGTTGTCATTTGTTACTAGGTATTATTTATTTCCTTTTCGATTTCTTCAGTGATCTCTTGGTTATTTAGCAGCACACTGTTTAGCCTCCATGTGTTTGTGTTTTTTCCAGTTTTTTTCCTGTGATTGATTTCTAATCTCATAGCGTTGTGGTCAGAAAGATGCTTGATACGATTTCAGTTTTCTTAAATTTTCCGAGGCTTGATCTGTGACCCAAGATGTGATCTGTCCTGGAGAATGTTCTGTATGCACTTGAGAAGAAAGTGTGTTCTGCTGCTTTCAGGTGGAATGTCCTATAAATATCAATTAAATCTATCTGGTCTGTTGTGTCATTTAAAGCTTGTGTTTCCTTATTTATTTTCTGTCTGGATGACTTGTCCCTTGGTGTAAGTGGAGTGTTAAAGTCCCTCACTATTATTCTGTTATTGTCAGTATCCCCTTTTATGGGAAAATGTCGATTTCCCTGTTAGCATTTGCTTTATGTATTGAGATGCTCCTATGTTGGGTGCATAAATATTTATAATTGTTATATTTTCTTCTTGGATTGATCATTATGTAGTGCCTTTCCTTATCTCTTTTAGCAGTCTTTACTTTAAAGTCTACTTTATCTGATATGAATATTGCTACTCCAGCTTTCTTGTGATTTCCATTTGCATGGAATATCTTTTTACAGCCCCTCACTTTTTGTCTGTATGTATCCCTAGGTCTGAAGTGGATCTCTTGTAAAACAGCATATCTATGAGTCTTGTTTTTGTATCCATTCAGCCAGTCTGTGTCTTTTGGTTGGACATTTAGTCCATTTACATTCAAGGTAATTATTGATATGTATGTTCCTATTATCATTTTCTTAATTGTTTTGGGTTTGTTTTTGTGGGTCTTTTTCCTCTCTTGTGTTTCCCTCCTAGAGAAGTTCCTTTAGCATTTGTTGTAAAGCTGGTTTGGGGGTGCTGAATTCTCTTAGCTTTTGCTTGTTTGTGAAGGTTTTGATTTCTCTGTTGAATCTGAATGAGATCCTTGATGGGTAGAGTAATCTTGGTTGTAGGCATTTCCCTTTCATCACTTTAAATATGTCCTTCCACTCCCTTCTGGCCTGCAAAGTTTCTGCTGAAAAATCAGCCGATAACCTTATGGGGATTCCCTTGTATGTTATTTATTGCTTTTCCCTTGCTGCTTTTAATATTTTTTTCTTTCTATTTAAATTTTGTTCGTTTGATAATTATGTGTCTTGGTGTGTTTCTCATTGGGTTTATCCCATAGGGACTCTCTGCACTTCCCGGACTTGGTTGGCTATTTCCTTTCCCATGTTAGGGAAGTTTTTGACCATAATCTCTTCATATATTTTCCCAGACCCTTTGTCTTTCTCTTCTTCTGGGACCCCCATGATTCAAATGTTGGTGTGTTTAATGTTGTCCCAGAGATCTCTGATACTGTTCTCAATTCTTTTCATTCTTTTTTCTTTATTCTGCTCCTTGGCAGTTATTTCCACCATTCTATCTTCCAGCTCACTTATTCGTTGTTCAGCCTCAGTTATTCTGCTATTGATTCCTTCCAGTGTATTATTCATTTCAGTTATTGTGTTGTTCATCACTCTTTGTTCTTTAGTTCTTATAGGTCTTTGTTGAACATTTCTTGTATTTTCTCCGTCCGTGCCTCCATTCTGTTTCCGAGATTTTGGATCATTTTTACTAACATTACTCTGAATTCTTTTTCAGGTAGGTTGCCTATTTCCTTTCATTTATTTGGTCCTGTAGGTTTTTACCTGGCTCCTTTGTCTGTAACATATTCTTTTGTTCTCTAATTTTTTTTTTTTTTTTTTGATGGGTGGGCCTGTGTTTCTGTCTTACTGATTGTTTGACCTGAGGCATCCAGCACTGGAATTTTTAGGCTGTTGGGTAGAGCCGGGTCTTGGTGCCAAGATGAGGATCTCCGGGAGACCTCACTCTGATGAATATTCCCTGAGGTCTGAGGTTCTCTTTTAGTCCAGCAGTTTGGACTTGGCACTCCCACCACAGGAACTGAGGCCTGACCTCTTGCCTGGGAACCAAGATCCCGCCAGCCACAGTGTGACAAAAGGAAAAAAAAAAAGCAGTGCAATAATAAAGAATAAAAAATAAAATAATATCAGAGAAATAGAAAATATATTAGAAAAAATAAAAATATAAGCGAAACAAAAACAACAGGGTTAAACAGAACCAGAACAGCAAAATGAAAAGAGGGGGGAACAAGCCAAAAGGAGCAGAACAATAACAAAGGATAAAAGATAAAATAAAATTAGAAAAATAAAAAATTTATTAGAAAAAATGAAAATAGAAGTGAAACAACAACAGCAAGGTAAAACAGAACCACAACCACAAAAAGAAAAAGAAAAAAAAATGGAAAAAGAAAAAAGTGCCTGCAAAGCCCTTGGCTGTGGGGGATGGAGCCCAGGCGGGGGTGGGGATTAGGTGGGGCAGGGTCTAGCCTCAGGACCCACGTGGCCAGAGGTGGCCGAGGCGTAGTGCAGAGATAAGGCCCTGGGTGAGGGTGCGGGGACAGGACTTAGGCCCAGCATGGCCGGACGGGGCCTCAAGAGGGCAGAGGATCAAGCCTGGGACCTTAGTAGGCTCGTAGGGGCTCGAGTGGGCGGGGGAAATGCTGGCCTATTCTCTTCCAGTCCTCTAATCCCCCGAGGGTCTCTCCCTGTCCCCACTGATCCCCTCATTGTGAGTGGGCCCCTCCTGAGCATGAGAACCGGTCCCCTCCCACAGCCACCCCTCAGGGGTGCCGGTCCCATCCCACCTCCAGTTCTCCTCTCCCCTTGTCCTACTCAGTTGCTCGGGGGTTCCTCCCATCCCCTTAATTGTCCGTGGTCCCCCACCAGTGCCTGGTAGGTGCCCTCGTTGTGAGGAGGCGCAAACTCTGTGTCCTCCTACTCTGCCATATTGACTCCGCCCTGGTAATTTTTGTTATATACTTTTGTATGTATTGTGAACCATAGAGTATTTTATTATTATTTTTTCCCTTAAATCATCAGTTATTTTTTTAATTCTGAATTTTTAATTGAGACTTTATAAAGCAGTTTAAGGATCACTGTAAAATTGAAGGGAGGGTACACAGATTTTCCATATACACTCTTCCCCAGCCACCTCATTATCAACATCCCCCACCAGAATGATACATTTCTTACGACTGATGAACCTACATTGAGAGGTCATAATCACCCAATGTCCATAGTTTACATTACCATTCACTCTGGGTGCTGTACATTTAATAGGTTTGGGCAAATGTATAATAACATCTATCTACCATTATATCATACAGAGTATTTTCACTGCCTTAAAAATCCTTTGTGTTCTGCCTATTCATCCCTTCCCTCTCTCCCTGCAAACCACTGTCAATCGCTGATCTTATTACTGTCTCCATAGTTTTGCCTTTTCCAGAATGGCATATATAGTTGGAATCATACAGTATGTAGCCCTTCAGACTACAGCCCTTTAGTATGTAGTAATATTTAAGATTCCTTCTTGTCTTTTAATGGCTTAATAGCTCATTTCCTTTTAGTGCTAAGCACTATTCCATTGTCTGGATCTACCACAGTTTATTTATCCATTCATCTACCGAAGGACATAGTGATTGCTTCCAAGTTTTGGCAGTTATGAATAGAGCTGCTCTCATCATTTGTGTGCAGGTTTTGTGTGGGCATATGTTTTCACCTCCGGTGGGTAAATACTAAGGAGCATGACTGCTTGATCATATGGTAAGAGTAGGTTTAGTTTTGTAAGAGACTGCCAAACTTTCTTTCGAAGTGGCTGTAGTACTTTGCATTCCACCAGCAATGAATGAATTCCTTTTGTTCCAGATCTCCACATTCTTGTCAGCATTTGGTGTTGTCATTTTTCCTGATTTTAGCCATTCTAATAAGGGTGTAGTAGTATCTCATTGTTTAACATGCATTAGTCTAATGACATATGATGTTGAGCATCTGTTCATATGCGTATTTGCTACATTTAAAAATAATTAATTATTTAATTTTTTGGACTGCATTGGGTCTTCATTGCTGTACACAGGCTTTCTCTAGATACAGTGAGCGGGCGCTACTCTGTTGCGGTGAGAGGGCTTCTCATTGCGGTGGCTTCTCTTGTTGTGGAGCACGGGCTCTAGGTACACGGGCTCAGTAGTTGTGGCTTGTGGGTTCTAGAGCACAGGCTCAGTAGTTGTGGCGCACGGGCTTTGTTGCTCTGTGGCATGTCTTCTTTGGTGAGGTGTCTAAGGTCTTTGGCCTATTTTTAAATTGGGTTGTTTGTTTCCTTCTTGTTGAGTTTTAAGAGTGCTTTTTTCCATATTTTGGTTAATTCCTTTATCAGATGTATCTTTTGCAAGTATTCTTTTCCCAGGCTGAGGTTTGCCTTCTCATTCTCTTTACCTTGTCTTTCACAGAGCAGAAGTTTTTAATTTTAATGAAATCTAGATTATCAATTATTTCTTTCACAGATTGTGCCTGTGGTGTTATATCTAAAAAGTCAGCACCACACCCAAGGTCATCTAGGTTTTTGCCTTTGTTCTTTTCTAGGAGTTTCATACTTTACTGTTTTACATTTAGGTCTGGGTTCCCTTTGAGTTTATTTTTGTGTAGGTTGTGAGATGTGGATCTAGGTTCATTCTTTTTGCATGTGGATGTCCAGTGGTTCCAGTGCCATTTGTTGAAGAGGCTGTCTTTGCTCCAGTGTTTTGCCTTTGCTCTTTTATCAAAGTTCAATTAACTATATTTATGTTGGTTTATTTCTGAACTCTGTTCTGTTCCATCAATGTATTTGTCAGTTCTTTTGCCTGTCATACTGTCTTGATTATACTAAGTGTCGAAGTTGGGTGGCAGAGTCCTCCAATTTTGTTCTCCTCCTTCAGTATTGTGTTGGCTATTTTGGATCTTTTACCTTTTCATATACAGTTTAGAATTAGTTTGTCAATATTCACAAAATTACTTACTGGGATCTTGATTGAGATTGAATTTAATCTATAGATGAAGTTGGGAAGAACTGACATCTTATTGATACTGAGTCTTCCTGTCCATGAACATGGAATGTCTCTGCATTTATTTTGTTGTTCTTTGATTTTGTTCATCAGAATTTTGTAGTTTTCCTCCTATAGATCTTGTACATATTTTGTCAGATTTAGACCTAGGTATTTCATTTTGGGGGGTGCTAATGTAATTGGTATTGTGTTTTTAGTTCCAAAATCCACTTGTTCATTGTTAGTATATAGGAAAGTAATTGACCTTTATAAATGAACCTTGTTGTATCCTGGAACCTTGATATAATCACTTATTAGTTTCAGGAGGTTTTTTGTTGATACTTCCAAATTTTCTACATAGATGATTGGCAAACAGAGACAGTTTTATATCTTCCTTCTCAATTTTTTTAAAAAAATTTATTTATTTATTTATTTATTTTTGGCTGCATTGGGTCTTTGTTGCTGCGTGCAGGCTTTTTCTAGTCACAGTGAGCGGGGGCTGCTCTTTGTTGCAGTGCACAGGCTTCTCCCTGTGGTGGCTTCTCTTGTTGCACAGGCTGTAGGCACGTGGGCTTCAGTAGTTGTGGCACATGGGCTCAGTAGTTGTGGCTCGCGGGCTATAGAGCGCAGGCTCAGTAGTTTTGGAGCATTGGCTTAGTTGCTCCGCAGCATGTGGGATCTTCCCGGACCAGGGCTCGAGCCCATGTCCCCTGCATTGGCAGGAGGATTCTTATCCACTGAGCCACCAGGGAAGCCCTCTCAATTTGTATACCATATATTTCCTTTTCTTGTCTTATAACATAAGGAAAGACATACAGTTGAAAAGAAATGGTGAGAGGGAATATCATTGCCTTGTCCCTGATCTCAGAAATCTTTTAAGTTTCTCACCATTAAGTGTGGTGTTAGCTCTGGGGTTTCTTTGTAGATATTCTTTATCAACTTGAAGAAGAGCTCCTCTATTCCTAGTATACTGAGAGTTTTTATCATGTGTGTGTGGATTTTGTCAAATCCTTTTTTGCAGCTATTGATATGATCATGTGATTTTTCTTTCTTAGCCCACCTGTGTGTGATGGATTATATTAATTGATTTTCAAATGTTGAACCAACCTGCATAGCTGGGATAAATCACACTTGGTCATGGTTTATAATTCTTTTTACACATTGTTGGATTCAATTTGTTAATATTATCTTACTATTATTTGGTTGAGGATTTTTGCATTTGTGTTCATGAGAGATATTGGTGTGTAGCTTTCTTTTAATGTCTTTGCTTGGTTTTGGTATTAGGGTAATGCTGGCCTAATAGAATGAGTTGGCAGCATTCCCTCTGCATCTATCTTCTGAAAAAGATTGGAGAGAATTGGTATAGTTTCTTCCTTAAATGTTTGGTAGAATTCACAAGTGACCCTGTCTGGGTCTGGTGCTTTCTTTTTGGAAGGTTACTAATTATTGATTTAATTGTTTAATACATCTAGGCCTATTCATATTGTCCATTTCTTCTTGTGTCAGATTTGGCAAATTGTATCTTTCAAGGAATTGGTCTGTTTCATTAGGTTATCAAATTTGTGGGCATAGAGTTGTTCATAGTATTTTTTATTATCCTTAGCGTCCATAGGCTCTGTAGTGATGTTGCTCTTGCATTTCTGATATTAGTAATTTTTGTCTTCTCTCTTTTTTTCTTAGTGAGCCTGGCTAGAGACTTACTGATTTTATTGATTTTTTTTTTTCAAAGAAGCAGGTTTTGGTTTCATTGATTTTTCTCCATTGAGTTTCTCGTTTCAATTTCATTGATTTAAGCTCTAATTATTATTATTTCTTTTCTTCTGCTTAATTTGGATTTAGTTTGCTCTTTTTCTAGTTTTCTAAGGTAGCAGCTTAGATTATGACTTTAGATCTTTCTTCTTTTCTAATATATGCCTTCAGTGCTATAAATTCTTCTCACAACACTACTTTCACTGCCTACCATGTATTTTGATAAGGTGTGTTTTTATTTTCATTAAGCTCAAACTATTTTTAAATTTCTCTTGAGATTTTTTCATTGATCCATGTGTTATTTAGCCATGTGTTGTTTAATCCTCACATATTTTGGCATATTCTAGTTATATTTCTGTTATTGATTTCTAATTTAATTCGATTGTGGTCTGAGTGCAGACATTGTATGATTTTTATTTTTTTTAACTTTTTAAAGTATGTTTTATCTCCAGAATGTGGTCTATCTTGGTAAATGGTCCATGTGAAGTTGGAAAGAATGTGTATTCTACCACTGTTGGATGAAGTAGTCTATAGATGTCGGTTATACCCAGTTGATTGGTGATATTGTTGAGTTCAGCTATGTCCTTAGTGAGTTTCTGCTTGTTAGGTTTGTCCATTTCTGATAGCAACTCCACCTATGATAGTGGATTTATCTATTTCTCTTGCATTTCTATTAGTTTTTGCTCCATATAGTTTGACACACTGTTGTTAGGCACATACATGTTAAGGATTGGGTTTTTTTTTGTTGGAGAATTGGCCCCTTTATCATTATGTAATGCCCTTTTTAAAATCTCATAACTTTCCCTTCTTTGAGGTCTTCCGTGTCTGAAATTAGTATAGGTACTCTGCTTTCTTCTGATTAGTGTTAGCGTGGTATATTTTTCTCCATTCATTTACTATTAATCTATAAGTTTTTTCATATCTAAAGTGGGTTTCTTTTAGACGTCAAATATTTGGGTCTTGTTTTATGATCTTCTCTGACAATTTCTGTCTTTTAATTGGTGTATTTAGACCATTGATGTTCAAACTGGTTATTTATAACATTGGATTAATATTTACCATATTTATGACTGTTTTCTATTTTTTTTTTTTTTTTTTGTGGTATGCGGGCCTCCCTCTGTTGTGGCCTCTCCCGTTGCGGAGCACAGGCTCCGGACGCGCAGTCTCAGCGGCCATGGCTCACGGGCCCAGCCACTCCGCGGCATGTGGGATCCTCCCAGACCGGGGCGCGAACCCGATTCCCCTGCATCGGCAGGCGGACGCGCAACCACTGCGCCACCAGGGAAGCCCTGTTTTCTATTTTTTGCTCTTGTTCTGTGTTCCTCTTTTTGTTTCCCACTCTTTTTATGCATTTTGTAGTTTATTGTCAAGGACCAACAAACAAAATCTGGAAATGCTCTATACAAGTGCTGAGGAGCTACAAAAGAGGGGTGGGGTGGAGGAGACACAATAATACACAACAGTCTTTCGAGGAGCTCCAGCTTTTCATTCTAACACTTGAACCAAGGAGAGACAGCCATCCTTTGTCACTAAGGCTGTAGAAGAATGGAAACCTCACTCAGTTTATCAGTTCTTAGGGCAGATACAGCAAGAGTCTATTTAAAGCTGATGCAAAGGTCACTCGTGGTCTGCTGGGAGACCCTATACAAAGCAGAATGGATGCTGAAGGTGGTCCATGGCTGCCAGTGGTGGCTGGTCCCAGCTCCCTAGGTCCTGGGCTTCTCTTGATTCTAACTGACAAGCTTGTCAGTCAAATATAGTTGGCCAATGTGGACCTGTCAGTGGATTATCCCAGGGTCTCTTTTGGCTTTATTCATTAGGGCTTGAATTTTTACAGGATCCTTTACATTCTTATTTTCTCTGAAGACATCTCTTATCCTCCTGATGGTGTAAGTTCTGTAGTTGTCGGCACTGAAGTGCTTGCTCTCCCTCAGCATTGCCTGGTACGTATCCAGCACTCGTGCGTGGCTGGAGGCTGCAATCTCGGAACGAAAAAAACCCAGATGGTCTTCTTCGCAGAGGTCCCAAGTTCAATGCAACCTGCAGAACTTCTGCCACTGCAGGGAGCACCAGTGGGACACACGCGTGGGGCTTGGCCCAGGTAGTGGCCCAGGGTCTGGCCCAGGTGGGCTCTGGCCCTGTGCAGTGGCACAGACACTAAATAAGTGTTTTATTTGATTCCATTTTCTCTCCTTTCTAGCATAACCATCATATTCCTTCCCTCCCTCCCTCCCTTCCCCTTTTTTACTGGTTGCCCTAGATTTTGCTATGTGTATTTATGGCAAATCCAAATGTACTTTCCCATAACACTATACCACTTCATGGGTAGTGTGAGTACCTTATAATAACAGTGTAATCTTAATTCCTCACTCCATCCCTTGTATCATTGTTGTCATTTATTTCATGCATATATAAGCATATACAGTTGACTCTTGAACAATGCAGGGGTTAGGGGCACCAACCCCCCAGCAGCCAAAAATCTGTGTATAATTTTTGACTCCCCCAAAACTTAAGTACTATTAGCCTACTGTTGACCAGAAGCCTTACTAATAGATAACATAAAGTCAATTAACACATATTTTGCATGTTATATGTCTTCTTACAATAAAGTAAGCTAGAGAGAGGAAAATGTTATTAAGAAAATCATAAGGAAGAGAAAATCTATCTACAGTACTGTATCAATACTGTAAGTTTACATCATCTATAAGATGAAGAAGCATCTGTCAATACCTACATCAATATTATCTTATATGATACAAAGCACTGTAGATGTTATATGCATTTCTAACACTGGACATCAAAAATGAAAAGATGATGTGAAAAAGAAATTTATATTTATTTAGAGGTATAAAAATTCATACATTGATAATGAAAAAGCAGCAGTATGTTTGCTTTATGATAACTTAGTATAATTGATACAGTTGCTTCACAGTAGCCTGACCTATACATGAATGAATGAATCATTTAAAATTTTAAGGTATAAAGTATTACAGTCATATTCATAATATGGTATTGGAAACATTGTTACATGTTTTTAAAAAACACTTACCTGTGATGATATGCTGATGTGCAGTTTCTCCAGTTATGAAACAGAGAGGAATGTTATATGGTAATGTAATTCTTTGAAAGTTATAGAATAGTAAGAAAACGAACACGTTAATATTATATTAAATATCACTCACCTTATGCCTATGTAAGGATAGACTAGCATCTACATATATTTCATGCATTTATGACATACCTTTTTCTTATTTATTTATTTCTTTGTATTTCTAGGCTCCATGGTTCATCTGTGAGTTTTTTCAAATTTTTTCAAATCTTCAAAAAAAATTTCCAATATATTTACTGACAAAAATTTATGTAAGTGGAACTGTGCAGTTCAAACCTGTTTTAAGGGTCGACTGTATACTATTATTTATTGATATTATTGGTATTATTATTTTGAACAAACTGTTATATGTTAGGTCAAATAAGAAAATTGAAAGTTTTAAATTCATATTTACTATTCCTTTTTCCATGCTCTTCCTTACTTTATGTATGTAAAGAATTTTTCCTCTCTCTGAAGAACTTCTTTTAATATTTCTTGAAAGGCAGGTCTACTGGCAACAAATTCCCTCAATTTTTGTTTGAGAAAGTCTTTATTTCTCCTTCACTTTTGAAGGATAATTTCTCAGGGTACAGAATTTTAGGCTGGTGTTTTTTTTCTGTCAACGCTTTAAATATTTCACTCCACTCTTTTCTTGCTTGCATGCTTTCGAGGAGAAGTTGGATGTAATTCTTATCTTTGTTCCTCTGTGGGTAACTGGTTTCTTTCAGGATTTTTTTTTTTTTAATCTTTGATTTTCTGTAGTTGGAAGATGATATGTTTACATGTAATTTTTTTGGCATTTACCTTGTTTGGTGTTCTCTGAGCTTCCTGGATCTGTGGTTTGGTGCTTGACATCAGTTTGGGGAAAATCTTGGTCATTATTATTTCAAATATGTCTTCTTTCCTTTCTTTTTTTTCCTTCTAGTATTCCCTTTATGCATATCTTAACTTTTGTAGTTGTCCCACAGTCCTTGGATATTGTTTTTTTCAGATTTTGTTCTCTTAGGTTTTTTGTTTTCAAGCATTCTATTGATATATCTAGCTCAGAGAGTCCTTTGTCAGCCATGTCCAGTCTACTAAGAAGCCCATCAAAAGCATTTTTCATTTCTGCTGCAGTGTTTTATTCCTAGCATTAAAAAAAAAATTCTTCCTTAGGATGTCCATCTCTCAGCTTACATTGCTTGTCTGCTCTTACATGCTATATGCTTTATCCAGTAGAGCCTTTAGCATATTAATCATAGTTGTTTTAAATTCCTGATATGATAATTCCAACATCCCTGACATATCTGGCTTTGATGCTTGCTCAGTCTCTTCAGGTTGTGTTTTTTGCCTTTTGGTATGCCTTGTAATTTTTTTCTTGTTAGCTGGACATGACATACTGGGTAAAAGAAGTTGCTATAAACAGGCCTTTAGTAATTTGGTGGTGAGGTATGGCAGGGAGGGCAAGTGTTCTATATTCCCGTGACTGGGTCTTAGTCTTTTAGTGAGCCTGTGCCTCTGGACTGGGAACTTCACAGAAGTTTCTCAGTTTTTTCACCCCCTTAGGTGGGACAGGATGGTTTGAGTGGACTGGAGTTGTTTTTTTCCCTTCTCCCATATAGAAGGGACTGCTAGACTGCTAGAGTTAGGTATTAGATTAGACTCCAATAATACCCCAGCTGGTTAGGCTCTGGTTAACTAGTTTCCCCTGAGGGCAGGCTTTAAGAAGAACAGAGTGCCCTGGTATTTCAAAATGGTTCCTTTTCAGCTCCCCTTACTAGGAGAAGGAGGGTATATTTCTCTGATGTGTACTGTAGGAAGCTGGTCTGGCTCCTGGATGTAAATGTCACAATATTTGGGAGCCCTCCATGACTGGGCACCCCTGGAATTTTTAACTCAGAGAGTTATGCGTACTGAGCCTCTAGCAGTTCATCACTTACAGTTCAGGTTTTTTTAGCCCAGCACTTGTTCCTGCACTGGTTTCCACTGGTGTCTCTGCTCCTGTGTGCTGTTACTCCCTGTATTCACCTGTCTGTCTCTCCAATCTTAAAGGCAATGGTTTGTCCTCCCCTTTCTTACAAACCCAGGAAAAGTTGTTGATTTTTCAGTCTTTTCAGCTTTTTACTTTTTAGGATGGAGTAGTGACTTCCAAGCTATTTATATTCAAAAATGGAAACTGGAAGTCTACCTCCATTATTTTAAATAAATTTACAAATCAGGAAAATTATTTCTTCCCTCATCTTCCTATTTCTTACTTCTGGTGCCCTTCATTCCTTTATGTAGGTTCGTTTCTATTTTGTATAATTTTTCTTTTAGCTTGAAAAGCTTTGTTTAACATTTGTAGTGCAGGTCTGCTCCTAACAGATTTTTCTCAGCTTTTCTTCCCCTTCATTAAAAAAAAATATGATACAGTGTATGTAAGAAAATTTACCATTTTAACCATTTTTTGTGTTTGGTTCAGTGGCATTAAGTCTATTCACATTGCTGTGCAACCAGAATGTTTTCATCTTCCCAAGCTGAAACTCTAACTTTTTTTTTTTAGAATTTTTGAATTTTATTTTGTTTTATACAACAGGTTCTTATTAGTCATCAATTTTTTACACATCAGTGTATACATGTCAATCCCAATCACCCAATTCATCACACCACCGCCACCACTCCCCTGCCGCTTTCCCCCCCGATGTCCATAGATTTGTTCTCTACATCTGTGTCTCAATTTCTGCCCTGCAAACCAGTTCATCTGTACCATTTTTCTAGGTTCCACATATATGCGTTAATACACGATATTTGTTTTTCTCTTTCTGACTTACTTCACTCTGTATGACAGTCTAGATCCA
>NC_041227.1:102007967-102058956 GCF_002837175.3 Physeter macrocephalus | reverse complement strand
AAAAGATTTTAAGTTTCATTAGGTCCCATTTGTTTTTTTTTTGTTTTTATTTCCATTTCTCTAGGAGGTGGGTCAAAAAAGATCTTGCTGTGATTTATGTCAAAGAGTGTTCTTCCTATGTTTTCCTCTAAGAGTTTTATAGTGTCCAGTCTTACATTTAGGTCTCGAATCCATTTTGAGTTTATTTTTATGTATGGTAGTGTAGGTAGTGTAGTGTATAGGGAGTGTTCTAATTTCATTCTTTTACATGTAGCTGTCCAGTTTTCCCAGCACCACTTATTGAAGAGACTGTCTTATCTCCATTGTGTATCCTTGCTTCGTTTGTTATAGATTAGTTGACCATAGGTGCGTGGGTTTATCTCTGGGCTTTCTATCTTGTTCCATTGATCTAGGAAACTGTAACTATTAAACAGTAACTCCTATTCCCCCTTGCCTCAGCCGCTGGTAACTACCATTCTCCTTTCTATCTCTGTGAATTTGACTACTCTAGGAACCTCATTATAAGTGGAATCATACAATGTTTGCCCTTTTGTGTCTGAGTTATTTCACTTAGCATGTCTCAGGGTTCATCCATGTTGTAGCATGTGTCAGAATTCCCTTCCTTTTTATGATTAAATAATATTCCATTGAATGCCTGTATACTACATTTTGTTTATCCAGTCATACTTCAGTGGGCATTTGGGTTGTTTTCCTCTTTTGGCTACTGTGAATAATGCTGCTGTGTGAACGTTGGTGTACAAATATCTATGTGTTCAAGTCGTTGCTTTCACTTCTTATGGATATATACCCAGAAGTGTGATTGCTGGATCACATGGTAATTCTGTTTAATTTTTGAGGAATTTCCATCCAGTTTTCCACAGTGACTATACTATTTTATATTCCCACCAGCAATGTAGGAAGTTTCCAGTTTCTTTTTCTTTTTTTTTGGCTGTGCCTTGCAGTGTGCGAGATCTTAGTTTCCCGACTAGGGATTGAACCTATGCCCCCCACAGTGGAAGCATGGAGCCCTAACCACTGGACCACCAGGGAATTCGCAGGAAGGTTCCAGTTTCTTCACATCCTTGCCAAACACTTGTAATTTTCTATTTTGTTTCCTTTTCTTTTTAAATAATAACCATCCTAATGGATGTGAAATGGTATGTCTTTGTGGTTTTGATTTGCATTTCCTAGTGATTAGGGATGTTGAACATCTTTTCATGTGCTTATTGTCCATTTGTATATCTTCTTTGGAGAAATGTCTATTCAAGCCCTTTGCCTATTTTTTTGAATAGGGTTATTTGTTTTTTGTTGTTGTTGTTGAGCTGGAGTTCTTTGTATATTCTGGACATTAACCCTTTTTTAGATTTTACAGATATTTTCTCCCATTCTGTGGATTGCCTTTCATTTGTTTGGTGGTGTCTTTGATGCACAAAGGTTTTTAATTTTCATGAAGTCCAGTTTACCTATTTTTGCTTTTGTTGCCTATACTTTTGGTAAAGTTTTATAGTTTCAGCTCTTATTTTTAAGTTTTTGATCCATTTTTAGTTAATTTTTGTATATAGTATAAGGTTAGCATCTAACTTCATGGTTTTGTATGTGAATATCCATTTTTGCCAGCATTATTTGTTGAAAAAATTGTCCTTTTCCCACTGAAGGTCTTAGCACCCTGGTTGAGAGTTATTTGACTATATGTATGAGAGTTTCTTTCTGACTTTTCTATTTGATTCGATTATTTTTGTCTGTATTTGTGCTAGTACCACACTGTTCTAACATATTTAATATTTCTAGGTGAAGTTTTGCTAGTCACAGTTTTGTCACATAATTGTTTCTTCTGTCAATTTTCAGTCAATGAGAAAATTTTACCTTGTGCAGTTATAACTAGTGTGAGATTGTTGTCGCTGTTGTTGCTACTACTAGTAATGTTCACTGAGTCTTCATTCTCTTTTGAGAATGAAATTGTGATGTCAGTATATCCTGCTTCTGTATACATTGTTATCAACATTATAGGGAGTTAGTATGTCTATAATACCAGAGGAAGGCAATTTGGTATTTTAATTTTTAAAACTTACATTTTACTTATCTATCTTTGAAAAGTGATAATGTCTATGGTATAAAAAACAAGAAGAACAAAAGGGTTTATATTAAAAAGTCCCCCACACTCAGTTTCTCAGCCATTCTGTTTCCTGCCCCAGATGCAGCTGTTGTTATTGGTTTCTTGTGAATCCTATCAGAATTGTAAAAGCAAGGATTTACATATAATATACAAATTATACATGGTACATGCACATACTCATATCAAACACATATATGTGTCTCTACTCTTGCAAATAAGTGTGTTATCAAAGTCTTTGATCATTTTTCTGCCTGATTGGTTAAAAAATACATCTCATACTTTTAATGTATACTTCTCTTTCTTGTTATGAGGGAGGTTGAGTATCTTTTCAAATATCTGGTTATCTCCTTAGTCAATTAGGTTGTTGGTCTTTTTTTCTTTTCTTTTTTACTGTTTTACAGGTTTCTTCAATATTAAATTAGGCCTTTATTTGTGTTATGAATTCCAGAACAGCGTTTTTTTTTAAAAATAACTGATTTGTTCTTGGTCTTTTGACTTTGTTTATCATGTTTACATTCCAAATTCCTTAATGTATCTAGTTCTATTTCTGGACTTTTCTATTTTCTTTTTCATTGATCTATACTGTTTTGATTATTGTAGTTCATTAATATTTTATGTGTCTAGTTCCTCTTTATTAACCTTTTATTTAAGATGTCTTTTGGCTATTCTTGCTTGTTTATTTTTACATATGTACTTTAGAGTTCACCTATATAGTTAACAAAATATCCTTGATATATTTTATAGATTATTTGGAAGAGAACTGACTTCTTTGTGATAGTAAGTCATCTACTTAAGACCGTGCTTTGTTTCTATCTGATTTTTTCTTTATTTCCTTCAGTCATGTTTAAAGTTTTCTTATTAATTTTTTTCAGCTTTATTGAGGTATGATTGACAAAATTGTAAGATATTTAAAGTATACATCATGATGATTTGATATACGTGTAGATTGTGAAAGGATATCCCATATCTAATTAATTAAGCATCCTCTGACTAACTTCTTAAATGTATTTTTAAGTTGATTCTTAGTAATTTACATTTTATTTCTGTGTAATTGAGATTTTTTCTTCTATTACATTTTCTAATTAGTTGTAGTTTTATACATAAAGAATATTAATTTCTCTTTGTTTCCCCCAAACCACATTTACTGTTGTTGTTGTTTTTTCCTGAGCCACATTAATGAATTCTTCTATTTGTAATAGTTTCAATACATTTTCTCAGGTTTTCCAAGTATACAATCATATCTTCTTAAATAATGATCATTTACCTTCTTTGCAATTTTTATAATATCTCAGGAAAAAAGTGTTAAGTATAATAATAGTAACAGATTGAATGATCATATATGCTGAAAGAACAGATATAAACTCAGATAGTCCCAGGCACCCGGGAAGTATGGTCATCCTTGTCTCATTTGAGACCTTAATGAGAGTGCTTCTAGTTTCTGTAAGTAAGCATGACACTGGCTTTTGAAACCTTTTACATATGTATATGTTATAATAATAAAACATATGTTATATATTTTTTATGTATACATTATATGTTAAATGACATATAAATTATATTATTGATTTAATTATATATTAATCATATATTTTTTCTTGATAGTCATTTTATTCCTATTTTGTTCAGCATTTTCATCAAGGATTAATATTAAACTGTAAAGATGAATAAGATTTATTTTCACATTTTATTTTTTAATATGTTAAAGTGTATTGATAAATGTCCTAATACTGAATTCTTTTGTTCTCGGCTTTTTGGTTTTGTGTGTGTGTTTTGTGTATGTGTAGAAGAGTCCTATTTGCTATTACATTTAGAATTCATTGTTTTAATAATTCATTAGTTTCAGTCATTTTCATCAATGGTTGTTCGGCAGTTAGTTGTGATTTTGGTGTGCTTATGAGAGGAGGTGAGCTTGGGGTCTTTCTACTCTGCCATCTTGGCTTGCCAGGTAATATTCATTAGTGATATTATACCAAATCTAGATAAATTGAGAGAAAGTTTATCTAGATCTGGTTTAGGATCAATGTTGTATTTGTTTTATAAAAATGTATTTGTAAATGCTCTTTATTTTTAGAATCTTTTTTTAAGGAAATTTCATACACGAAGCAGAGAGAGGGCAGAATAATGAAGCTTCTTGTGCCCATCACTCAGCTTTAACAATTATCAATATATTTTTCCTCCCCTGTTTGTTTTATTTACCCCCTGCCATTTTTTTCTTTTCTTTTTTGGGGGAATCAGTGGAGGAAAGGGTGAGGGACTAGAATATTTTAAAGCAACTATCAGACATCATATATCTATTTACCCATAAAACAATTTATATATTTAAAACAGATAAACACTTTTAAAAACATAGCAATGACATTTAAAAAGTAATATTATTATAGCTGGAAAAAAACAGTAATTCTTAGTCTAATATCCATCCTGGTTACAATTTTCTTTGATTGCTTAAAAAATGTCATTTTAGAGTTGGCTTTTTAAATATCAGAATCCAAACAAGGTATGTGCATGACATTTCTTTTAAGAGAGGTGCCATTTATTTGTTGAAAAAACTGTGTTATTCTGTGGGATTCCTCATATTCAGGATTTGTTTGAATTTGTCCACCTGATGTCATTTAAGATAGTCCTCTATCCCCATATTTCTAGTAATGGTAGTTAGGTCTACAGGTTGAATTAGATTCAGGTTTGATTTTGTCCTTGTTTTTTGCTTTTTTGTTTTGCAGAATAACACAAGTCCTGTATGCTTGCTGTTAACATTACTCAGGAAGCAAATAATGTCCAATTATCTCTCCTTGTAATAATAGATCAGTACTGTGTTTTGATGTCATTTGATATTTTTCTACATCATTTTTAATGACTACATTGCATTCTCTTGAATGGCTGTTCTAAAATTTCTAATCTCTATGACTGGATGTTTAAGTGAGAGTCTTTTTTTATTTATGATGCTAGTTACTTAGTGGGTTTAATTATTATATTGAAGATTCAGAGGCGTTTTCAATTTAGGGAAATTGTCTCTTGTTATTTCTTTGATATTTCAACCCCTGACTTAATCAGTAGTGATTTGCTTTTGAAGAATTAGAAGCCTACTCCAGAAAGATCAAGCAAGATACACAGCTGCCCTTATTGGAACTCAAAGGTTTTTAGGCAGCTTCTGTCTTCTCTTTGGGGCCTCAAGTGTGTCTTTTCTGCCTCTGTGTGCAGAGTTCTCTCTTTTTTTGTAGATTGTTTTTTTCTGGATACTTATTCTCTGTCATATGACCTAACCATCACATCTCAAAATGAAAGGCTTAAAGTCTATAAAATGTTCTGGTCTGTTCCCTGTAGTTTAATCAACTCAGTCTAAATGACCCAAATACAGATTCCTAGGAAAGTAAATCTTACTGGTCTTGCTATATTTGGGAGTGTGTTTGGGCTTGGTCATGTGTTATTAATGTAGATACTGGGTCTACCTTTTCAGCAGGGGCTGTAATTGATGAACTGTTTTCCGAATAAAGAGTTGAA
Organism: Physeter macrocephalus; assembly: GCF_002837175.3. Lineage (NCBI taxonomy): Eukaryota > Metazoa > Chordata > Mammalia > Artiodactyla > Physeteridae > Physeter > Physeter macrocephalus. The sequence goes on along the minus strand of NC_041227.1, from coordinate 102,053,369 downwards.
CACGTGTCTAAAGAGGTGCCTAGTATAACATCTTTATCATATATACTAAAGTCTTACATATATGAGAATATATACTATTTTTTACCATCTTTTTTCTAAAAATTTTTGGTTATTCTCACTAGTTTATTTTCCAGATTAAGTTTAGAACCCACAGTAATAATTAATTAATTGTTAATTTTAACATTGTCTTCATCAAGTAATATAGCTATTTGAAACAGGAGATTTTAAGAGAGTTGAATAGAGCAAACTGAAGGGTTACTCTATTAGGATAGCATCTATGAATAAAATTCTTGCTATGCGGATTTGAATTCCATTGGAAGTTTGGCACCAGACTGAACACTGGTCTAAGTCAAAATTTTCTCTTTAGTCCTGTGGTAATATTTAAAATCTACACTTCTGCTATGGTAGCTGCTAGCCACATGTGACTATTTAATTTAATTAAAATTCAGTTCCTCAGTTGCACTAATCACATTTCAAGTTCTCAGTAGCCACATGTGGCTAGTGACAAGTACATTCAATAGTGCAGGTAAAGAACATTCCACCATCGCAGAAAGTTCTTTTGGGTAGTGCTGCTTTAGAGGCTTGTATATTGATAATAACTTGTCTACTAATTAAAAAAAATTTTTTTTAATATATTTATTTAGGCTGGGCCAGATCTTAGTTGTGGCAGGGAGGATCTTCGTTGCAGCACATGGGATCTTCATTGTGGCATGCGGGATCTTTAGTTGTGGCATGTGGACTCTTAGTTGTGACATGCATACAGGATCTAGTTCCCTGATCAGGGATCAAACCCGGGCCTGCTGCACTGGGAGTGTGGAGTCTTACCCACTGGTCCACCAGGGAAGTCCCAACTTGTCTACTAATTTTTAATGGTGGTGAAAGATGCAAAAATGTCTCTTTTGTATAAGTTTTATTTATAGCATTTTGATCAGTATGTAGAAGATGATGTCACAGGATGGCTTTGTTTTCTCATTTTAAAAGGGTTGTTGAAGAAAGTATGAAAAACACCAAAATACTATACAATAAAGGAGAAAATAAAAATGTCAGGCAATCCCAAGGGATAGGATTTTTGAAGTATAATATACAAGTGCAAATATCACAAGAGTGCAGCTGGATTAATTTTCACCAACTAAATAATATACATATATGTCTTTTTACCACAGGTTCTCTATTCCTGGGTTGTTTTTGATTCATGGCTTGATTGTTTGGATTTCATAATCATGTAGTTTTGTTCAAGAAGAGTACATAAATATATTTCTTATTATGTCACATCAAGAGGCACTTGATGCCAGTTTGTGTCACTACTGCCAATGTTAAAATTGACCACTTGGTTGAAGTGGTGACTACCAGGTCTCCATTATAAAGGCACATTTTTCTTTTGTAATTAATAAGTAATCTGTGGGGTGATATTTGGAGACTATGTGAATATCTTGTTTCCCAACAGCTTTTCACCCAGTGATTTTAGCATCCATTTATGTACCTTACAGGAATCACTTATTACATGGGAGTTGTAAAATGGTGATTTTAAAAATTTTGTCATTCTATTTATACTTTTTAGCTAGCATTCTTCTCGAAGGAAGAACTTTCCCTTTTTCTCCCATTTCCTTTCTTTGATTCTTCTTTTTTCCTTTTTGTTGTTGTTGTTGTTGTTGTAAATACCCCAGGTATTTCTCATGAAGTTGGTCAGTGTGACTAATCACTATACTTTGAGACTCATTGCTGTAGTCACATCTGTATAAGTTCTACTATACCAGGAGAATATTTGCTTTATACAGGTTGGTCATCTTTATGATGTGTTTGTTCTTAAACTGAGAAGTCTTACAGAATATAATTGTTCTAGTATAAATTTAGATTAAAAATTAAAAATACCACTTTGGGTTTTTCTTGATTATAAACTTTTCAGAATCTGAGGCAACTGTGTTAAGGAATTCCCATTTACGCTAGGCAAGAAAGTAAACAGTAAGTGGAGAGTAGGGTAACAAACACTTACGGTATCAAAAAACAACCGCGAAAAGGATCTGTCTTAATGTGCTAGCCCATTGCAGTTTAACATATTGCTTACAACCTTCACAATAGAATTTGAGTGACTTCAGTTACACATTCCAGGAGACTGGCAGTCTGTTACAATCAGAGTCTGAACTTTAGAGCAGGCTAATTTACAGCAATGGGATGAAGAAAGTTGTGGATTTGTATTACACACTCTCACCTGACACTGTATCTGATCCCTTACCTGCCGATTGACATCTTGAATGAGCTCTTTGAAGCAAGTTCCAGCTTAATTAAAACGTTTGCTTGGTTAGCAGTGATCTGTGAAAGCCTGTGATAAATATTGAATCAGGTTCACCTGCTGGTTGCTGTGAGTAGATAAACAGCTGCCTTGTGCAGTTTAATCATGAAACTGGCAGTAGAGTACTACTGTTTGAATTTTTAAAAAAGAATAGTGGAAAAGGTATAGTTATGTCACTTTTGCTATCTTACTAGAGTGTGTGCTTATGTGAGATTTTGCACAACAGGCATTCAGTACCTGTTTAGATGGCTTGGACAACAGCAAATGGTTGATAAAGATTAACAGTAAACCCTCCGTCATATGCCTCAAAGTATAGTTCAGTATTCATTGACTTTTTTACCACTAGCTCTTTAGGCGCATGATGTTTTGAAATAAAAAAGGGCAGTATTTTGCTTTTTTGCCAAGTTAAATGGTAGGTAAAAATGATCCTGTTAAAACTTTAAGATTTAAGGTTATGACTTCCAACTTCTCACAAATTATCATGAATTTTGTAGCAACTTGAAGAACTTTAGATTTTACTTTATCATCTGTAAAATGGAGTTAGAAATATACATTAGTGAACTAAGTGTTTTAGAATTATGTTAACATTATGTAATTAACAAACATTAAAAGAAATTAATTTACAAGCAGTAGAGGAACCTTTATAAAATTATCTTCTCTGGACTATCAACTTGTTTATTCCTTTACAGAATTAATGTGACTAACCAAGCTGGTTGTTAAGAAAATGCTATTTCTATTTTATTTCCATTGTAAAATCAGACATAAATTCTGGAATAAAGCCCTCATCCAAATAAGTCACAATCTTCTTTGAGCACATGATGAAAGTTATAGACTGACTTTCTAAAAATGCATACAAAATTGTGTTTGTAGTTTCTGGGTGATCTCAAACTCTCCTCTGTTAACAGTCAATGGATGTAAATTAAGAACCTATTTCCTAATAAATGAGTTGAAAATTTTGGTCAGGACGGATTAAGATGAAAGTTATTCTGCTAGGTATTAAGCTGCTGAGGAGGAACAAGTGTATTTGCTGTTTTAGGTTCCTTTTGAAGCACATTTTAGCATTTTTCAGGTATATTGTCTACTACAGTCCTTAGCTCCAAGGGTTATCTACCATAGTGGGGATTCCTAATTCTTTTCATAAAGTTTTCATAGTTTCATTCCTGTCATCAATTTGTTTGGAAGTTTATGGGGAGAATAAAATGTTATTTAAGTCATACTCAGCCTGCTCAACAATTTTTTTTGATATTTATGTCAATACATGAGACTCTCTGGTTCATATTTTTTTATTATATACAATATTCCATAGATTGACAGAACTCCACAGTTTATCCATTGTTTTGTTGACACACTTGGCTTATTTTCCTCACTATTAAAACAGTACTGCAAAGAATATCCCTATTGTATCTGTCTTAATTTGCAAGAGTTTCTCTGGCATGTATGCCTAGCAGGGTCATGCTGGATCAAAGGGTCTATGTATCCTTGATTTCACTAGATCACCAATTTGTTCTCCAAAGTGGATGTGCCACTTTATACTTGGATCAGCAGTGTATGAGAGAGTTGCTGTATATCCTCTCTACCCAGTCTGGTGGATCTGAAATGGAATCTAATTATGGTTTTAATTTGCATTTTCCTAATTAGTAATGAGGTTGAGCATTAGGTTGCACATCTTTTCAGATGTTTATTGGCTTTTCCGCTTTTCTCTCCTGCGATTTTCTTGTTCTTGGGCTCTTTTTCTTCTTTTGGGTTTGTTTTTTAAAAATTGATTTGCTGGAATTCTTTATATATTGTGAATAATGATCCTCAGTTGGTTATATACAGTGCACATGTCTTCTCGAGATTGTGTTTTCAGTCATTTGTGTGTTTGGTGTATTGTTTAAGAAATCCTTTCCTATGTTGAGATCATGAAGATGTTTTCCTGTATAGGGACAGAGAGTTTATGGCCCACAAAACCTAGAATATTTACTTTCTGGCCCTTTACAGAAAAAGTTTGTTGACACTTGTTCTAAAGAGTCTCTTAATTGAGAATTTTTGTTTTTTTCCCTTTTGGAATATAATATCCATCCTGTTAGAAAATATTTGACTTAAATGTCAACTAATAATAAGTTAAAATAGTTTTTATGAAGTAAATTGTATAGCTTATCCTTAAGAATATTTTGTAGTTGCATTTAGGAAATAATGCACTTAGAGTACCAACTTTAAACAGTTCTTTACCTCGTGAGTGAAACTGGTATTGATAAACACACCTTGTAGAACAATTAAAAAGTAAAGCCCTCTTTGTCAGTGGGGTGAAGTGACCCTTGTCATTGTCTTCTACTTGGCTTGATATATCAGGAATTCTAATGTTTCTTGAATGAATGAATGAATGAATGAGAGAGTACATGTAGAGTGCTTAGCACAGGGACAGCCTTAATAAATGACAGCTATTAATAATGAATATATCAGGATATGTGTTTGTCACCCACAACTAAAGTGGCCCAGATATTAGCATAACAAGATGATTTTTCTTTTTGTTCTTGAAAAATAACAAATTGTCCTGTATTTTTCAAAAAATTAAGTTATAGTTATATGTAAAACACCATGCGCAATGAATGAGTAGATGAAGTAATGTAAGACAGTTTCTTTCCTCAAAGAATTTGGAGTGTGGTTGAAAGACAATGCATGCACATATGTTACTATTTCATGGACCTAGTTTTCCCTTTATTTCATACCAGCAAGCTTCTTTTTGGTCTCTTTTCCTCTCCACTTCTTTATTACTTATCTTTCATATTAAGTATATCCTTTTATGCTTGCTTTTAGAATTCAGTTCATAAACTGCTTTTAGATACACCCCTGATTTATGAATTTACAAAATAACATCTCTGACAATGCAATAGTTTCTAACTACTCCTTTATTATTTTCCTTTTTAAGGCATAGTCACCATGCTAATTTTTATTTTTCCAAGTATTTAGGCATAGTAATTTTTGTTGTTGTGGGGAAAGGCTGGAGAGAGCTATGAAACTTTAGAGGTTGATGTAGTTATCTTAATCTACTTAAACTTCTGATTGTAGCCTTGTGAAAGGAATAGTGGCAAGGAATCAGCAGTTGGCCTTTCAAGATCAAATGTTATATTCTTTCTTTATCCTTTCAAAAAATTTCAATATATGTCTCTATGTAGTATGACAAGAGAGGGAATAAATAGAAATTGTTAGACAAAATTTTCTAAAATCCTTGGTTGCTGACCTCCTAAGAACAGTTTTGGCTACTGTAAATTTGAAATGTATTTTTAAACAATTGACTTCTGCATGTGGAACTAATAATAGAACTGTCACACCCACTTGTATCTTGTGTTTCTCTTTAAATGATAATAGATTTTTTTGCTGTTATTTGGGTTAAGTTTTCTTGCCTTTTGTTGAAGTAAAAGAACTCTAGACAGTTTCCAGCTATGGGAAAAGAAGCCATCTCTTAAAGAGTTTGGTTCTACCATACGATGTAGCTATTTACAGTTCTTAGAGATTACAGGTTTTGGGAGCCCATGTGTTTTATCTTCTTGACGTTCAGATATATTAGATGAGAGAGAATATTTTTTAATTTATTCTCCAGTTTCCTAATACAGTCTCTGTAAATTTAAAGAGCAAAAACAAAAGGAAGACATCCCTATGAAAGATAAACTTGATTGTTTCTTAGCAGGAGAAATAAACTTGATCATTTCTTAGCAGGAGAAATGCTTAGTGAAAAATATTTAATTTTGTTTATCTATTGTTTCAAAACCCCTAGGTCAAAGGGTTTCAGAGAGAGACCAGAAAATATTAGCCTATTATTGGAGTGGAGGATATTATGACTTCCTATCATTGCTGTTTCAGGATTCTTTCTCTAGTTTTCTTACAGAATTGAAACTTGCTGAATTTGGTACAAATAATTCTCTTTTGTTACTAAATAATTGCCTTTTTTAAGCCTCTGTTCTATTGCTACATTCATTTTTTTCCATCTTCAAATATGATTATACCAAATCCTTTAAATAGAAACTCCAATAGAAGATCACTTCTGAAGAAATAATTCCCCTTTAATATTGCAAATAAATAAGAATCACCTTTCTTAATTTCTGTCTTCTACTCTACTTCTACTTCTACTCTTCAGTGGGTGCAACCACCCACTGAAAAACCATCTTCTTTGAGGAGTCACCCTTGAGTTCATAGATGGTATAACTACAGAGCATTTTAAGACTTAACAAACAAAAAACATTTTTAGTATAAAATTAGCCGTGGTTTAAAATTTTCTCAGGTATGGAGTGAAAAACAAATTTAAGTTACCTAAATAAAGCTGCTCTAGTAGGAAGAGTTTTCTGAAACTAGTTCTTGATCTTTTACTTTTGTTGGTACAGCTACTAGCATAATATTTTAAGATAAGCAGATCCCTTTAAAAAATTAAAACATTTGAATACAAGGCAGCAAGTTATAAGTCTGTATAATAGCATCCCTTTCTATTTGAAAAAATATGAAAGATATAATTATATGTAGAAGGGTCTGCAAGTTATTTGTGGTGGTGGTTGACTTATTTTGTATTTTTCTGTAGCATTTGAATTTTTTGTTTAGAAAAATAGTGGAATTAAAATAAAAGAAGTGGGTGATAAAGCTTTAAGTGGAATTCATGTTGAAAAGTGTTATATCAAAAAGTAGGTTTTCCGAGCCTTGAAAAAAGGCCACATTACTGAGTTACTTTTATGCTTGTATATAATATATCCACGTGGAATATAACAATGCATTGAGCCCTAGCATTCTAATATTCAGAGTGAATTTAACTGTATCATAGGGAAGAGATATAATATAATTGAATGAAAGATTGAAGGTATGGAAAAGTCAACTAATTCTGCTACCAAGAATTACCTTAATTCTTTTACTGAGTTAATTAATTAGTGTGATCATTGCAAAGACTAGAAAGGAATTCAGTCAGAAATATCATGATATAGTTTGCATGCCATTTTCTGTGTGACCATAAATTGTTAGATATTGCAACGTATGTAACATAAACCACATGTCAGCTGTTTCCTGCCTCACTGTTGACAAGAGCCCCATTCATAACTCTTCTTTTTATCCTTTCAGTGAATAAGTAATTATTCAATATAGAAGGCAGGATATTTGGAACTGGCTATTTAATGTGGCAGCACTCTGTAATGAAATCTGCTGTTACTGGCAACCTGAGAGGGGAATGTAACAATTCCAGCATGGCTGTAACTTTATCTGCTTTGACTGACTGTTTATTTGGCACATCAGTGAACCTTTTATCCCAGTGAGTGACAGCTCCAGAAGGGTCACATTTACATCCATTCTATCATGTATTGTAATATTTAATGGCGGACAAGGTTGAGCGAGACTGGGAGTAATTTGAACTTGCTTTTCCACTGAGTTGAGGCTAAAAGACAGCTTGATCCCCAGTATTGTGGTGTAACATGCTATGACTTAGCATTTGTTTATGAAGGCTAATCTTACTGATTATAATTTTAAAAAAATCTGCAGTTAAATGGTGTGTTTGTTCTACTAAACTAAAACTCTAGTACAAATTCTCTTAAGCTACTGTGCTATTTAGTTTTTTTTCCCTATCAGTGACTATTCCTATAAACTAGCCATTTCATAGTCTTTTTCTTAAATGAGGCTGCATTCTATCTCATTTTATAGTAACTGAGGTTGAGAAGGGAGTAGCTATTAAGAATCCCTGGGTTCTAATATATAGCATTAAGCTTTTTTAATTTTTTTATTTTTGAGAGTTTGGAAACAGGAGAGAAAAACCAGCTAAATACTAGACTATACTCCTGCTGTTCCATATGGTGCCTTTATATAACTATTTTAATTATGAAACTGAATTGAGTAAAATTGTCCAGGAAAAGCTATCCTGACTGGTAATTTTACTGATGGATTTACATTCCATGACAGGTAATTGAATTTCAGATATACTTGTTCCACGCAAGCAACCTGCCTTCATTATTAAATATTAATAATTTGCATTCATTTTCATACTTTTGCTAGAGAATAGTTTTCTCTTCTTGTTTTTGACTGATGCTTTAGATTCAGCTTGATATTTCTATTCTTCTGTAAGCTATATTTAAAATGCTTTCTAATATGTTGGTATATTATAGGATATTTGAATGGACTGTGCTGTGAAGAAAAATAGCACTATCAACTCTAAATTGTAATATCACAAGTTCACTTGAAGCCTAAGCAAAAATGAAAATTGTCCTCTGTTTTATCTTATTTTTATAATTTATGAAAGAGGATAATTAAAATATACTTAAAACATTTGGAATTTGAGAGTTGGAGTAGTATGTTAGAAAACAATGCAAATATGGAAACATCATTTATAATGATAAAAATGGTTTATCATTTATTTATGAAGGAGAACCAATTTGAAATTGAATTTGTAGTTTTTTCTTTAATGGCAAATTTTAGATGATGTAACATCATGAATTTCTCTTTATTTGACAGTTGTGATTCACTGCTTATAGTTTTGATTCCATGAGAGGTTTGATAACAATTTTATGGTAGTCCAGACATTAGTTATCTTTTCTTTCCTTTGTTACAGCCCCCTGGTAACTGTTCTAGGTGCTGTTGTTCTACTAAACAAGGAAACAGTCAAGATTCTTCAAATACCACTAAGAAGGACCATGGGGGGAAATCCAAGATACCCAAAATATATTTTGGGACACGCACACACAAGCAGATTGCTCAGATTACTAGAGAGCTCCGGAGGACAGCATACTCAGGGGTCCCAATGACTATCCTTTCCAGCAGGGATCACACTTGTGTCCATCCTGAAGTAGTAGGTAACTTCAACAGAAATGAAAAATGCATGGAATTGCTAGATGGAAAAAATGTGAGTAAGTTAATGTATTTTAGTGGAAAAATTAGGCTGAAAAGATTAAAATTACTTTTTAATGTGTTCATTTTATATGTACATTTACAGCAATAATCAAATAACTTATGAAAATCAAATTGATTGCTGGTGTTGATATTTTTTAAAAAATAATTTTACTGTAAGAAAATCTTTATTCAAGTTTTCAATTATGGGTTTTTGTCCTAAAGCTTGGGAATATTTATTTATATCCTTGAAAGTTAACTTTCATTTTAGTCACCTGTCTTCATACTTTCTTCTTTTAAATCTCTCTACCCCAAATAGTCAAACATGGATGTCATATGAGGAGATTAAAAACATTTAAGTGATTTAGTCTAACTAGATCTAATTAATGTATTTAACATATTTAAAAACGTCAAAATAAGGTAGTTTACATAGGCCCCCTCTTTGAGCAAATTTTAAAATGTTTTAAATTGAGAAATGTAATGACTATACTGTCTCATAATTCTGATTAGTACAAACTTCTTTCAAAAAATTATGTTTAATTATTAACATAAAGATAACATGAAGATATGTTGATGGTTTTGAAATTTTCTAGGGATATCTAGAATAATACGAATTTTGTCTAGGTAGATAAATCTTTCTTACTAAAGACATCATTTTTTAATAATATTTTGGCAGTATTAGTTTGGCAGTCTGTGTACCAGTTTGATAACTAGTTTACTCTAAAATTGAAGTTACAGGTCTGGAATTATACCCAGAAATTATTGGTGAAGCATAAGTTGATAGTATATGAAATGACCTATGATATTTTAATATATTTTGAAAGTTGTTCTGTCTTTCTGTATTTTGTCAAACATAAGTGGTTCTACACAAAAGGCTAAGAGCTATAGCCTCTAGAGTTTCATTTAATTGATATATCACCTTCTACCATATAATGCGCATAGATTATTTTGTTTTATGCTTTTCTTTGTCAATGCTTTCTTTTATTAGATGGAAATTTATTCAAGCCTTATTTGGGGTTATTCAAAAGAAACTTCAACAGATATTCAAACCTGATAATATGAAGTATAATTACTAAGGGGCTTCAATGGAAAAACTTAAGTGACTTGTTCAGAACCAGGAAGAGAATACAGAAATTGAATCAAAACCGTTGTTGAAATTCTGTGATCATACTTGTTTTCATATAAGTTCTTTTTAATTAACTGAGGAACTGTGAAATCTCTTCACTCTGTATATTTTAAAAGTTCTCTTCAAAGAGAGATAAAAATACTAAAAAGCCAAATGCTAAAAAAATAATAAAATAGAGAAAAGGCTCTTCATGATAAAACCCCATAAATTTTATATTTAAGTAGACTTCTTTCCCTAAGTGGCTAACTGATCTACTAAATTCCTCAAATGCTTGAAATTTGTTTTCTGGCTATAATAATCTATGTAAGAAGACTTGCAGGCGTTGTCATTATCTTTTACTACTTGTTATTGAGAAAATTATTATGTAATTTATTATGTATTTGTTATCCCATTAGTAAAAACAATTATAAAGTTTAAGATTGTGTACTGAAAGCAAATATCTTATTTTATGTAATCCTCTAGAATCCTGCAGTGGTGGTTATGATTTTTGATTGGTCTTTATCCTTCAAAGTTTGAATTATGTAAAAATAAAAATCCAGTACTTTTTCATTGGCCTTTAGGTTCTGTTTTCAAGTAAACAATTCTTTTATTTTTGAATATTAGTATTATAAATAATTGAAGATACCTGCTTGTAGTTGTTTTGACCTAATTCTGCCTCAGAATGCCTAGCTCATAGGCATACATGCACATTCTTTTTCTTGTTCCCAAGCCCTCAGGGTAATTTGGTATTGTAATGAGGGCCAATTACAAAGTCACTAAAGGTGTCTATGTTTACGATGGCTGAATTACCAAAGAGAAATGATAAATAGATACCTGACAGTTTGAGTGAAAAAGAGTTTAAAGTGTGATAACGCTTTAATTGACAGACTCCCCTCAGGGTTATATTACACTGCTAAAATGGATGAGCTTTTCTGGTTTTGCTATCAGCCTCCACAGCAGTGTCATTTTAAGTGCCCTTAAAGTGTAAACTTTCTGAGTTTTTGGCTAGATCCAAAGGCACATGTGTTTTTGTTCACTGTTTCTTTTATGCTCCTATACTGGAAAAGCAATGCACTTATCTGCTAAAAGTTAAATTTTGTTTCAACTAAGAAAAAATAATCTTAACTAGCCCTAGAAATAACTCTAAAAAGTTATTTTAGGTATAGAAGAATATCTGTCTTTTGTTAAGATGAGATTTAACAGTCCATAACCATAGACTCTGAAGGTACCTTAGTGATCATTTTGTACAAATAAAAGCTTTCAGAATAGTATGGAAGATACTTGGAATGAAGAAATGGTGAATGTCATATTATTAAGCTCAATCTGTATCAAGCTCAGTATGAAAGATACTTGGCACATCTTCAACTGTCTCTTGACCTCAGAATCATAGAATTTTAGAGCTAGAAGGAACCTTAGAAATGGCAGTCAGTGGGTCAGAGGAATCTTAAAAGGCTTCTAATGCAGCTACTCTTTTGATGCCTAGTCACATGAGAAAAAGGGGCCCTGAAGTTTGCCCAGTGTCAGACAACTAATTAGCAAGAAAGGAAGCAAGTCTTCTAACTGCTAACCATTGCTGCTTTTACTACACTAGAAACAAAAACGAAAGATGGCATCATCGTGTGGGGAAGTTGACATGGCATGAAGGGTAAAAAAGAGTAGTAGAGATTAGACGAAGTAAATGAAAATAATATAAAAATGAAGCAAATAAAGAAGGTTAGGTGAGGTGAGCCCTTTCTTCCTAATTTTTATTTTTAATACCTTGGAGGACCAATAAGCAGCATGGCTTTAGGAGAATTAGCAGTCCTCAGCTGATCATGCTTTGTCCTTGGATTTGCTGACATTCTTTTATAGGTTATGACGTTTTTATGATTTACTCCATTTCTAGCAATGTCTAGATATTTTTGTGTATGTAATGATGTATGAATGTTTTAAAAACATAGATTTGCCTTTTGTATAGTTCATAGATAAAAATACACACACACACACACACACACACACACACACACACACACACACACATATGTACATATCCCCCCACTGGTTAAGGACAGCAAACTGGGAAAGATAAATATTGGATTTCAAAATCACATTTAATTTTTTTTGATATATAAAATTAATGAATTAAAATGGCTCATTATTTCACCACTTAGTCCCAAATGACAATTGAAAAAGAAAAGTAACATATACATGGTTAGAGACTCAAAATTACAGAAAGGCATTAAATGAAAAGATCTCTCTTTCCAGTTCTTTCCATCCCCTAAGGAAACTACTGTAAGGTTTTATGTGTATTCTTCTAAAACATTTAAAATATGTATTTTCTATAATGTATGTGTATAGATTATTTCTAAAGCTTAAACCCATCGGCACATAGACAAATCTAACTTATTTTTTAAGGGTTATATCTTTTGTATGAATTTTTGCCACAATTTATTTAACATATCTCCTGTGGGTAGACATTTGGTTTATTTCCAATTTGGGGGGCTATTAAACAGTGCAGTATATATATAATTAAACGGTGAAATTTTATTTAGTAGTTACTGACAAATTTCCAGTGCACTTCTAATAGAAGTAGAAGTTTATACTTCTAATTTTATACATCTTTTAATAGGATATGCCACACCTTTGCTAGGACTGGATTTTATCAAACATCTTATTTTTTGATTGGTGTATGTTAATAAAATTTATTTACTTCTAATAATAGAATGGCAAAGGACATTAGTAAATAGTACATAAAAGAAGGTATGCAAATTACTGTTGAAACTTTTTAGAATGTTCATACAATGTAATGTTAAACCTTGCTAGAAAGTGTGTAAAATACAAATCAAAACAACGGTCTTCTATTTTTACCTTTAAAATAGGCAAAGATAAGAAAAGATAATATTAATGTTGATAAAGGTGTGGAAAAAGGATAATGTAAAATGCTATACATTTTCTGGAGAATAATTTGGTGATATGGTTTTCAAGAAACTTAAAAATTTTTTTACTCTGATCCCATAATGCCATTTCTAAAACTGTATACTAAGAAAATATTTAGAAATGAGCATAAAAATTCTTATTGCAGCATTATTTACAAAGCAAAAATTGAGAACAGTCTAAATGTCCAGTAATAAACTGGTTCATCAACTATGGCACATTAATCCAGTGTACATATATAGGCAACAATGAAAAAAAACTTGATATGAAAAAATATTTCTGATAGGATTTTTAATAAAATAGGCTAAGAGAAAAAAGGAGAACCCAGTATTGTAAAAAAAATATTTAGTGGCTAGATTGTTAATAATACTCAGTGCCTGGGGAAAATTTGCTTTGTTGTCATTATTTTAAAATTGGGTTGCATTATAGAGATATATATCCACAGGTACATATGTATAGAAGAAATGTGAAATGAAATACATCAAAATCTTGATAGTACATTCTTTGTATAATGGGATTTTAGGTAATTTCGGGCTTTTTGGTACTCTAGTATTTTCCAACTTTTTGTAGTGAGTACTCTTTTTTCCCCTAGGACATTTCTCCTGCCCTCCTTCCCACTTTCCATTCTTCCTTTGTTTTTAATTATTTATATTTGATTAAGTAATACTGTCTCATGGCTCAAATTGAAAAGGTACAAAAGTGTCTATAAAGCAAAATGTCTTTCAGTCCTGTCCCCAAGTCACTTGGCTCTCATCTTTGAAAGCAACTAGTGATACCATTGCTCTTGTGTATCCTTCCAGATCCTTCCAGAAATATTTTTGTCTAATACCATTTTAATCAGAACAAAGTCACAACAAACATACTTTTAAAAATATGTTTCTCAAGTTAATTTGGGATATTTCCAGTTATACTGATCTGGAGCTCTATCTGAGTTAACTAATATAGTTCTTTAAAATGGTTGTATTATAGATGTGGTGTATGTACTCTGTCTCCTCTGTTAAATCTTTATTTTGTGGCTTTAATGTTGTTTCTAAAATTCTGAGGTGAACTTGTTTTATTTCTTCTGTTCTAGTATTGGTTCATATTTCAGCTATGCATTTTTTTTTTAGGGAAAATTCTGCTATTTTTATCATGGTGTTCATAAAATTAGTGATCAACACATATTACAGACTCTCCAAGGGATGTGCAAGGCCTGGGATATAGAAGAATTCGTCAGCTTGGGGAAAAAACTAAAGGCATGTCCATATTACACAGCACGAGAACTAATGCAGGATGCTGACATAATATTTTGTCCCTACAACTATCTTCTAGATGCACAAATAAGGGAAAGTGTGAGTAGATATGTAAAAATTAAAAGAACTGTGTCCTATTGAGATATAAGTGATGAATGTAAAGCTTTTAGATGTTTTAATGTCTTTTACTTTATTTTTTGCTTTATATTTAATTTATGGAAATGTGTAAACCAATTAGAGTATTGAAAACTTATTCTAGGGGGTATTAAAAACTGAATTTTAGACATTGTCATTTTAATTTCCAAAGTAATAAGTACTTTTAAGGACCTAGTACTGAAGTGGAATCATAACAGGGTTTTTCAACCTTGACAGTAATGACATTTTGGGCTGGATAATTCCTTGTTGTGGTGGGCTGTCTGTGCCTTGTAGGATGTTTATTAGCATCTCTGATTTTATCCACTAGGTGCCAGTGGTACCCTCACAGTTGTCACAATCAAAAATGTCTCCAGACATTGCCAAATATCCCCTGGGGTACAAAAAATTGCCCCCATCTGAGACCCTTATATAGCGATCTCTTTATGAATAGAAAGAATTATTTTAAAACATTTATCTAAAGAATCTGTGTTTTGAAGTACTTACTTTGGGAGAATATGCATGCTATGCAAATTATGCTCTGTGAACTTTGAATAAGTGAATTTGGATACAGCATTTGTGTTTATCTGCCTGGTTCTTAGAGATATCCAGTTGTTACAGCATAAGACAAAAATTGAATAACTTCATATATTCAGTTGTTATTCCTCACTTTAGATCTGACTGTACAACTTTCATTAGCTTTCTATTTCTATAAGTTTAAAATGAATAGGCATTATGTTTAATACGCCTGCTATCCTTCCTCTTATTTGGCTGCCTTTCAGCTAGGTCTCTTTCCGTTGAGCAACTGTATATATCAATGCCAAGTCAGTCTTCTTAATATTACTTTTATAACATCTTTCCTCTGCTTAAAATCTCTTATATCTCTCTTTGCTCATGGGATAAAGTCATATTTCTTAAGCTTACTCCCAAGATGATCAATAGTCTGACCTAAATCTGCATTTTCAGCCTTTTCTGCTACAGACTCCCAACTTGAACTCTTCAGAAACTTACCTCAAGGTCCCCTGAGGATACCTTGTTCTTTCCTGTATCTCTGCTTTTGATTACACCTATATTGAATTGCCCTACTCTCTCTTTGTGTATCCAAATCCAAATCCTGCTCATCTTTTAAACCCCAGTATATTTCCTACTCTTTTATGGTTCTTTCTCAGCCATCTGCAGCCCTCTGTATATGATTATTTCCTCAGAATAACTCAATGGCAATTGCTTTGTGACATTTTGTATTAGTCAGGACGTGAATTTGGATACAGCATTTGTGTTTATCTGCCTGGTTCTTAGAGATATCCAGTTGTTACAGCATAAGACAAAAATTGAATAACTTCATATATTCAGTTGTTATTCCTCACTTTAGATCTGACTGTACAACTTTCATTAGCTTTCTATTTCTATAAATTTAAAATGAATAGGCATTATGTTTAATACGCCTGCTATCCTTCCTCTTATTTGGCTGCCTTTCAGCTAGGTCTCTTTCCGTTGAGCAACTGTATATATCAATGCCAAGTCAGTCTTCTTAATATTACTTTTATAACATCTTTCCTCTGCTTAAAATCTCTTATATCTCTCTTTGCTCATGGGATAAAGTCATATTTCTTAAGCTTACTCCCAAGATGATCAATAGTCTGACCTAAATCTGCATTTTCAGCCTTTTCTGCTACAGACTCCCAACTTGAACTCTTCAGAAACTTACCTCAAGGTCCCCTGAGGATACCTTGTTCTTTCCTGTATCTCTGCTTTTGATTACACCTATATTGAATTGCCCTACTCTCTCTTTGTGTATCCAAATCCAAATCCTGCTCATCTTTTAAACCCCAGTATATTTCCTACTCTTTTATGGTTCTTTCTCAGCCATCTGCAGCCCTCTGTATATGATTATTTCCTCAGAATAACTCAATGGCAATTGCTTTGTGACATTTTGTATTAGTCAGGACTCTTTCAATTGCATTTGACACAAACCCAGCTTCACTAGAGCTTAAAAAAAAAAAAAAATACTTGACTCTTTATCGTGATGACTTTGTAATCAGGCAAGTTCTTCCCAGTAGGAACAAAGATAAGCATAATCAGCTAGCTTTTTTCCAGCTAGGTAACCTGGAAAAAAGAATATGATTTCACATTAGTCACCCATAATTACTCAGATTGGCCTAGCTTGGATCTCATACCCATTCTTGAACCAGTCACTGTGACCATAGACGGATGGAATACTTTATTTAATTGACAAGCCTGGGTTCTAAGTCTACCCACATTATGAGAGTGGTGATGTCCCTTGATTAACAGCTTAACAGTCCTACAAACATCACATGGGAGTTGCGGAAGAGCACTTCTCAAAAGGGTTGCAGAAGAGGCTGAAATGAAATAGATACATACTATATTGTATTAGTATTTTGAGAGTCTTTTGAATCTTGTGTTGTTATTTTAGTTTTAAAAGTTTTTTTTATTTATTCTGCTTTTTATATTATGTTGGAGATCCCTTATACCCCTTTGTGTAACCAGCCATACGTTGATCCTGGCTCACTTAACATATTATTTTGGTTGATAGGTTTACAAGTATTTTGAGAGTGAAAAATGGAAAACTGTAATGCTGAGCTGATATTTGGTTGGCCTAAGTGCTTTAAAATTTTAAGACTGAGAATCAGTTGCTTATATAGTTGGACTTGTGATATTGGCCTATAGTGTGAATTTTTAAATGAAATATCTTGCCTATTGCTGTTAAATCCATTTTGCTGAATGTTTTACAGGAAAACTCTTTTATCTTATAGATGGATATCAATCTGAAAGAACAGGTTGTCATTTTAGATGAAGCTCATAACATTGAGGACTGTGCTCGGGAATCAGCAAGTTACAGTGTAACGGAAGTTCAGCTTCGGTTTGCTCGGGATGAACTAGATAGTATGGTTAACAATAATATAAGGAAGAAAGACCATGAACCCCTACGAGCTGTGTGCTATAGCCTCATTAAGTAAGAACATTTGTCTTTCAGTGTCTCTTGTGCTGCCTTTGTATTAAAACATGTTTTATTGTGCCAACTATTTTACAATTAGTAAACTTTGACCAGGCTACTTGGGAAATGGATTGTTGTTTGCCCATTAAAGGTAGAGATAGGCTAGTCCAAACTTTTGTCTTGTTCAAAAGAATATAGCGAACGTTAACTGATTTTTAAAATTGATAATTGTGAATCTTATTCCTGATTTAGCAGGATAATTTAATAGTCCCATAGGATGTGTGTAGGATATTGGACTGAACATTAACTAAACATGGTGGTTGTTTTTTAAAATTTTTTTATTTTTATTTTTTTTGCGGTACGCGGTCCTCTCACCGCTGCGGCCTCTCCCGTTGCGGAGCACTGGCTCCGGACGCGGAGGCTCAGCGGCCATGGCTCACGGGCCCAGCCGCCCCGCAGCATGTGGGATCCTCCCAGACCGGGGCACGAACCCGTGTTTGGACTGAACATTAACTAAACATGGTGGTTGTTTTTTAAAATTTTTTTATTTTTATTTTTTTTGCGGTACGCGGTCCTCTCACCGCTGCGGCCTCTCCCGTTGCGGAGCACTGGCTCCGGACGCGGAGGCTCAGCGGCCATGGCTCACGGGCCCAGCCGCCCCGCAGCATGTGGGATCCTCCCAGACCGGGGCACGAACCCGTGTCCCCTGCATCAGCAGGCAGACTCTCAACCGCTGCGCCACCAGGGAAGCCCTAAACATGGTTTTAATTAACATATTTTAAAATTCTGGACCATGGCTCTATTTTATCGCTTTATCCTACAGTTTGAGTAGGAGTCTGGTTTGATGAGTTTCATTTAACCAAGATTTCAATACTGTAAAATAATAGATTTAGTATTTTATTTATTTACTTTAAAAATTCTTTCTTTCTTTCTTTATTTGGCTGTGTCAGGTCTTTGTTTTGGCACACAGGATCTTCGTTGTGGAATATGGGATCTTTTCAGTGCAGCACCTGGGCTCTTCTCTGGTTGCAGAGTGTGGGCTCTCTAGTTGTGGTGCACGGGCTCTAGAGCGCGCAAGCTCAGTAGTTGCGGCGCGTGGGCTTAGTTGCCCTGCGGCATGTAGGATCTTAGTTCCCTGACCAGGGATCCTACCCGCGTCCTCTGCTTCGGAAGGAGGATTCTTAACCACTGGACCACCAGGGAAGTCCTGATTTAGTATTTTATTGAAATTTACATAGGTAGTTTCCCTTTCATTAGACGTTATGTTGTTGATCTAGAATCTCTTTGCCTTAGAAAAAACCTTAGCTGACAGTACATCCCGTTCCATTTATTGCAGCACTTTTCTGTTCCCTTCACAGTATATTTTTTTTAAAAATTTGTTTATACACCCACATGTTCGAACATAAGAGGTTTACAAATTTATATTGTAAAAACCTTTTTCCCACCCCATCTTCCATCTGCTTAATTTCTGTCTTCCTGAACAAGTTTATCATTTAGTTCATATTTATGCAAAAATGAGTCAATATAGATACTTTCTCTTATCCCTCCTTTTTACCCAAATGATGGAATGCTATACATACACTTTTTTCTTCTCCATTTTAAACATAAAATATATTTTATTTTTGGGTCTTTCCTGGTTGCGCAGTGGTTAAGAATCTGCCTGCCAATGCAGGGGACAAGGGTTCAATCCCTGGTCCGGGAGAATCCCACATGCTGCGGAGCAACTAAGCCCATGTGCCACAACTGCTGAGCCCGCGTGCCTTGAGCCCATGTTCCACAACTAGAGAAGCCACCGCAGTGAGAAGCTCGCGCGCCACAACAAAGAGTAGCCCCCGCTCGCCGCAACTAGAGAAAGTCCGCACGCAGCAATGAAGACCCAATGCAGCCCCACCCCCCAAAAATATATATATATGTTTTATTTTTTAAAAGCCAGTTTATTGAGGTATGATTGACATATATAAAACTATTAATATTTAATGTATAAAACTTGATGAGTTTGAGATAAGTATACATCTGTGAAACCATCACCACGGTTTTTGACATAAACATACTCATTGCCTCTAGAAGTTTCCTTCTGCCCTCTTTATTTATTATTATTTGTGATAAGAACACTTCATATAAGACATAACCTTTTAGCAAATTTTAAAGTATATAATACAGTATTGTTAACTGTAGGTATTGTACTTTATATGTACGTTTTTCTGTATCTTGCCTTTTTTCACTTACCAGTATATTTTGGAGATCTTTCCATATCAAGATCTAGAAAGCTTTCTCAGTTTTAAAAAAATAGTTGCCTAGAATTCCATTGCATGGATGTACAGTGGTTTATTTAACCAGCCTCTGATAGTAGATATTGAGGTTGTTTTACAATCTTTTGCTATTACCTTGCTGTAACAAATAACTTTGAACATATGCCCTTTCATATGTCTGGGAGTATATCTATAGCAAAATTTTTAGAAGTGGGATTCTTGGGTCAAAGCATAGATCTACATGTAATTTTGATATGTATTTTAAAAATTTACACAGTAGATGGGTGAGTGGAAGACTAATTTATACTCTGACCAGCAATATATGAGAATCTGAAAGTTGTTTTTTTTCTAACCTGATGGGTGAAAAGTATCCCAGTGTACTTTTCATTTACATTTCTCTTTTTTTTAAAAAAAAGATGTATTTATTTATTTGGCTGCGCCAGGTCTTAGTTGTGGCATGCGGGATTTTTGCTGTGGCACACGGGATCTTTGCTGCGACGTGCGAGATCTTTAGTTGCAGCATGCAGGATCTAGTTCCCTGACCAGGGATCGAACCCGGGCCCCTGCATTGGGAGCGTGGAGTCTAAACTGCTGGACCACCAGGGAAGTCCCTCATTTACATTTCTCTTATTGTGAGATTAAGCGTTTTTTTTTTTTTTTTGCAGTACGGGGGCGTCTCAGCGCTGTGGCCTCTCCTGTTGCGGAGCACAGGCTCCGGACGTGCAGGCTCAGCGGCCATGGCTCACGGGCCCAGCTGCTCAGCAGCATGTGGGATCCTCCCAGACCGAGGCACGAACCCATGTCCCCTGCATCAGCAGGCGGACTCTCAAGCACTGCGCCACCAGGGAAGCCCAGATTAAGCATTTTTAAGGGCCATATATATTTCCTTTTCTGTCAACTCTCTGTTGACATTTCTGTCCTTTTTTTGTTCTTGTTTTTATGGTTCTTTTTCTTATTTATTTGTAGATGTTCTTTGAAAATTGGCCCTTTGCTTGTGATAAGAGTTGCAAACGTTTTCCCCTCCATTTTACTATATGCTTGTGTCTTTCCTTGTGGTATTTTTTCCATGTAGAAGTTTGTCATTTCTATTTCACAGCATAATTTGTTGAAAGAGTTGTGTATAGGTGCTGATTCTATTTTCTCACTTCCCATTCTTTCCTTATCCATCCCAGTAGTGTTGCTGTCTGCATAATTCTACTGAAACTGTCCTTATCGAGATCTCCAATGATCCAGAGATCGCTAAGTGCAAAGGTTATTTTTCTGTTATTTCGCTTAGCCTCTCAGCATTGTTGGATACTGTTGACTACCACCTTTATGAAAAGTGTTTTTGTCTTATCTTCTGTGGAATAATAGAAAATATGTATTCAATATATTGGTCTCTGTCCCCAGTTCCTGGCACGGAAGTCCTAAAACCTTTATAATTTCCTAAGTGATAAAAGCATTTTCTGTTTTACTATTTCATTTTTGGCCCCAGTTCCTGACAGAGCTAAATCCCCTGGGATTTCCTGGATGACGGGTCTGTCTTTTGTTCTAATGAGGTGATGGGTTTGTGGGTTCCTGGATGGGTCTGGTCACTAGAAAGACCAAGGCATGTTTAAAAGTTGGAACTTTCAGCCCACCTTCCCTCTGGGAAGAGGAGAAGGGCTGGATATTGAGTTAATGTTCCATCATGTCTTTGTAATGAAGTCTTCATAAAAATACCAAAAGTACAGGATTCAGAGAGCTTCTGCATTGGTGAACACACCTATGTACTTGGAGTGGGGTGCACTTCACCTCCACAAGGACGGAAGCTTCTGTGCTTGGGACCCTTCCAGACCTCACCCTATATATCTCTTCATCTGACTGTTAATCCTTTATTATATAATAAACTGGTAAATGTTTTCCTGATTTCTGTGAGCTGTTCTAATAAATGCTCAAACTTGAGGAGGGGGTCATGGGAGCCTCTGATTTATAGCTGCTTGGTCAGAAGCACAGATGACAACCTGGACTTTTACAGCTGGCATCTGAGGTTGGGGGTGGGAGGGACAGTCTTGTGAGACTGAGTGCTTAATCAGTAGGGTCTGTGCTAACTCCAATTAGTGTCAAAATTGAATTGAATTATAGGACACCCATCTGATGTCTCAGAGAATTGCTTGTGTGGGAAAAAACCCCACATACGTGTAGAGACCAGAGGTGTTAGAAGTGAAGTAGTGAGGGTAGAGCAGACACACAGGAATGTGTTTTCGTAGACGGCTTCCATGACATCTGGTTTTCCTCCTCCTCACAGTTCGTTCTTTCTCAGTTGCTTTTGATAGTTCTTACTTTGTTTGATGTCTAAATGTTGAAGTACCTCAGGGCTTGGTCTTGGGACCTCATTTCTTTCCTAGTTCTGTACTCTCCTTAATTTACATAACCCTAAAGCAGTGCAAATGAGGCCTGAATCTGTGTCTGTCCCAACCTCTCCGTGGAATGCTGTTTTCATATACCCAACTATACTTTCTCTGTTTGGATATAAAATTTCAACTTTCCAAAACACTCCTTTCCTTCCCCTACCTACTCCCCCACACCGCCCCTGTCTTCTTTGTCTAAGCAAATAATACCAACCAGTTCCTCAAATCAAAAATCTAAGTATTATCCTTGATTACTGCCTCACCTCATCCAATTCATCAGTAAGTTTTATAAATGCCACCTACACAATATATCTCAAATCCTTCAGTTTCATACCTGTCATCCCAGAATCATCCCTCAACTAGAACAACTTAACAGCCTCCTAATAGGTCTCTCCTTTCATTTTTGCCTTTCTCCTGTAATCCATTCTGGCTTATAAACTGGAATCATCTTTTAAACACTTAAAATAGATGATCTCTCTCTTATTTAAAATTTTCTGTTTAAAATCTTCCCATTGCACTCTGAAGAGAATCCAGACTTCTTATCCTGGCCCAACATGATCTGATTCCTGCTTGTCACTCTAACATTGCTCATACCATTATTCCTTTCTGCCCATTGTGGTCCAAATACATTGGCTTTCTTTCAGGTCTTTAAATAAGCAAAATTTGTTAATCACCTGAGGATCTTTGCACCAGGTATTCTTCTACTTGGAGTACTCTTTTTCCCCTGATCCTCCCATGACTGAATACTTTTTGTATTCAGTTAGAATATATGTCACCTCAAGAAGAGCTTCCTTGACATTCAAATTAAAGTAGCAGTTAGATTACATTAATCCAGTTTATTTTCATTATATCACTGTCACTACCTGATATTGTCTTGTTCATGGATTTGTTTCTAAGTTTATTTCTGTCTCTCTTAGTAGAATCTAATTTCCATGAGAATAAGGACCTTGCCTATTTTATTTACTGCTGTATTTCCACTATCCAGTATAGTGTCTGGCATAATATAGGCATTTAAGCACTCATTGAATGTACAGATGTCTGTGTGTGTGTGTGTGTGAGTGTGTGTGTGTGTGTGTGTATAAATGAATATATTTATATATTTTCTAATAATTCTCTTTCTGGTGTTAATATTTAACACTATAATCTTTTTATTAGACTTTTAAATTTTTATTTATTTATTTTATTTTTGGCTGCGTTGGGTCTTCGTTGCTGCACGCAGGCTTTCTCTGGTTGCGCCGAGCATGGGCTACTCTTGGTTGCGGTGGGCGGGCTTGTCTTGTTGCGGAGCACAGGCTCTAGGCACGTGGGCTTCAGTAATTGTGGCATGCAGGCTCAGTAGTTGTGGCTCATGGGCTCTAGAGCGCAGGCTCAGTAGTTGTGGAGTGCAGGCTTAGTTGCCCCACAGCATGTGGGACCTTCCCGGACCAGGGCTCAAACCCATGTGCCCTGCATTGGCAGGTGGATTCTTAACCACTGTGCCACCAGGGAAGTCCCTATTAGGCTTTTTTGTATTTCCTTTTATGTGCATTTGGGATAAGCTCCTAAGACCTGACTGTCAGTTGGAGAGACAGACAAGTAAAGCAGTGTGAATCCACAAAACACAAATGGGGAATCACATGCATCTTTCTCTTTTGAGTAAAAGCTTACTTTTTTAGCTGTGTATTTATTTTGCAATATGAAACATCCATGCTATTTAAAATGTGTCTTAATTAATCCACATATATGTGCTCAGAGCTTCAAGGAATACAGATCAATGTATCACATTTCTCTTTGCTCTGTTGAAGTAGTGCACATAAGGATGATACTGGTTGATGGAATTGTTTTATTTTATTCCAGTTGGTTAGAAGCAAACTCTGAACATCTTGTGGAAAGGGGTTATGAATCATCCTGTAAAGTATGGAGTGGAAGTGAAATGCTCTTAAATTTACACAAAATGGGCATAACCGCTGCTACTTTTCCCATTTTGCAGGTAAGTTTTTTTTCTACCTGTGAAATTTATTTAGTGAATTAGAAATGACTTAATAGTGAATAGTTAATCCAGAGTAAATTTTTTAAAAAGTAGCGAGTTAATTGTTTCAAAATTTTATTTTATTATGTAAGTTTGATAATCTTTAAATGATGGCATAAATTATAGATGAACAAGTAGCATTATTAGTTTGAAGGATATACGGCTTAATTAATACGGAATTAATTGCTTTGTTTAAAGCTAAAAGAAGTCAGTATTTTTAGGTTATAAATATTTTGTCAATTATAAAAGTTAAAAATTTGGAAAATAAAAAGGTAAGAAATTCATGTTTTATTCTCCTTAACTTAGAGGTTATAAACCTGGGTATATAGAGATTATGGGTGGGCTGTGGGATACTGTGAGCCTTATGAAATTACATTCAAAATTTTATGAGTATTTACTTTTGTACGTTTTTCTGGATAGAACCTTCATGACTTACACGTTATTCTCAAAAGAGTGTTTGTTTGGGGTTATTTTTTTGTGTTTTTTGCAGGTGAGAATGTTTTTACTTTCTCTTTTTGTTATTATTTATTTATTTTAATTGACTTTACTTTTAAAGTGTTTGTTATAGGTTTATAGAAAAAGTGAGCAAAAGGACAGAATTCTCATATACCACCACCCCCAACCACCGAATATTCACAGATACTATAGATTCTCTTATTATTAACATCTTGCAATAGTAGTACATTTATTACAATTGAACCAATATTGGTTACATTATTTTTAACTAAAGTCCATAGTTTATGTTAGGGTACACTTTTTGTGTTGTACGTACAGTTCTATGAGTTGTTATGAAAACATAAAGTCACGTATCTACTGTTACAGTATCATACAGAATACTTTCATTGCCTTAAAAATCTTCTGTGTTGCACTTATTCATCCCTTCAACATGCTTTATTTCCTCTGCTGAACCTCTGGCAACCACTGATTTTTTTGTTTTTCTGACTCCATAGTGTTGCCTTTTCCAGAACGTTATATAGTTGTAATCATACAGTATGTGGTCTTTTTAGACTGGCTTCTTCCACTTAACAGTATACATTTAAGGTTCCTCCATGTCTTTTTGTGGTTTGATAACTCATTCCTTTTTATTTCTGAACTATATTTATTGTATGTATGTACCACAGTTTGTTTATCCATTTACCTACTGAAAGACATATTGGTCGTTTCCAAGTTTCAGCAATTATGACTAAAGCTGCTATAAACATTTGTGTGCATGTTTTTGTATGGACATACTTCCTGCTCATTTGGATAAATACTTAGGAGCACAATCGCTGGATTGTATGGTAAGACTATGTTTAGCTTGCAATAAACTGCTAAACTATCTTCCAAGGTGATTGTACCATTTTACATTCCCACAGGCAGTGAATAAGAGTTCCTGTTGTTCCACAACCTTGCCAACATTTGGTGTTGTCAGTGTTTTGAATGTTAGCCATTCTAATAGATATGTAGTAGTATCTCATTGTTGTTTTAATTTACATTTCCCTAATGACGTATGATGTGGAGCATCTTTTCACATGCTTATTTTCCATCTACATATTTTATTTGGTGAGGTATCTCTTCAGATATTTTGCCTACTTTTTAATTGAGTTGTTTGTTTTCTTATTGTTGAGTTTTAAGAGTTCTTTGGGTATTTTGTATACAAGACCTTCATCTGATACGTGTTTGCAAATATATTCTTCCAGCCTGTGGCTTGTTTTTTCGTCCTATTAATGGAGTCTTTCATAGAGCATAAGTTTTTAGTTTTAATAAAGTTCAAATTATTTTCTTTGATGGATCCTGCTTTTGGTGTTGCAACTAAAAATTCATCACCAAACCCAAAGTCACCTTGATTTTCTCCTATCTTTTCTTCTACAAGTTTTATAGTTTTGTATTTTATATTTAGGTCTGTGGTCCATTTTGAGTTAATCTTTGTGAAGGGTGTAAGTTCTGTGTCTAGATTCATTTCTTGGGGTGTAGATGTTACTCTGTCACCACTGGTTGAAAAGACCATCCTTTCTCCATTGGATTATCTTTGCTCCTTTGACAAAAGATCAGTTGGCTATATTTGTGTTGGCCCATTTCTGGGCTCTCTATTCTTTTCCATTGATATACTTGTCTGTTCCTTCATCAGTTCCACACTGTCTTGATTACTGTAGCTTTATAGTAAGTCTTGAAGTCAGGTAGTGTCAGTCCTCTGACTTTGTTCTTCAGCATTGTGTTTGCTATTCTGAGTCTTTCACCTTTCCATATAAACTTAGAATTGAAACTGAGCCCCTATGAGGCTCCTGGGCATGGAAGCCTTTCTGTCCCCCATTTCTTGTATATAGGGAACAGACTCCAGCCTCCATGACCTTCCCTGGGTTCCAAAGGGCAGATTGGAACAGTTGCTAGGGAAGGGAGGGGATGCAGAGACAAGGGAGGAGAAGCCAAGAAACTACCGGAGGCAAGATTAAAGGAACCAGAGAAGCTAATCAAGATTAGGAGACCACCTGAGAGGAGATCAAAGGAGTACAGGCCCTGCACACACCCTAATCTTGTCAGCAACCCCATCCTTGAACTATTGCTATAAAACCCCTCACCAAATCCTCCAGGGTTGGGGGACACAGTTTTTCAGGGGCATGAGGCTGTTTTATCTCCCTCTGAGTGGCAAAGCAATAAACCTATCCTCTTCTACTTCACCTAAAACTCTTATCTTCGAGATTCAGTTTGGCACGGTGCACAGAGACCGAGCTTTCTGCGTCAGAATCAGTTTGTCAGTATCCACCAAGTAACTTGGTGGGATTTTGATTGGGACTGCATTCAATCTGTAAATCAGTCTGGGAAGAGCTGACATCTGAACAATATTGAGTGTTCCTATCCATGAACATGGAGTATCTCTCCACTTATTTAGATCTTTGATTTCTTTTATCAGAGTTTTATAGTTTTCCTCATATAGTTTTAAAGAGGTTTCTGAACCAAAAAAGGTAAGAACTGTTGCTAACATGAACTAGCCTTATGGGCATATGAGTATTAAGAATATATTTTAATCAGACTGTACTTATAATTTTTGCCCTGAATTTTTAAAGTGCAATGTATCATAAGTAGTTTTTCATATGACACTTTTTCATTTTTTTGCATAAACTTTGTGCATTCTAAAGACTTTTCATATCAACAGTAAAATGGGTTAAATAAATTGTGGGATATTCATACAGTAGACTACTATACAGCAATTTACAAAATGAACCACTGCCACCACAACCGTATGAATGAATCTTACAGACATAACGTTGCATAAGAGAAACGAGCACAAAAGAGTACAAACTGTATGACTTCATTTTTATGAAATTTAAGAACAGACAAACATAATTATGCTAATAGAAGTCAGAATACTGGTTACCAGTGCAGGGGTAAGGAGTAGTTTGGGCTGAGAAGGGACACAAGGGAACTTTCTGGGATTTGAGGAATGTTTTGAATCCTGATTTAAAATCACACACACAAGTGTGTGCATGTGTGTGTGTGTGTGTGTGTGTGTGTGTGTGTGCTTGTGTTTAGTGACCTATACACTTAAGATTAGTGCACTCTATAAAAAATGTACAAATAAAATATACGTCAAAGGAAAAAACTTGGAAAATACAGAGAAAGGTACAGAGGAAAAAAAAACTCATAAACTTAAAAATGATTATTATTAACTTTTAGATTTGTGTCTACCTATGTCTTCTATGCATATAATCGCTTAACATAAATTTTTGAGATGATACATATTTATTTTCACCTCTTCATTTAGTGATATGAATACTTTCCTATTTTAATAAAAATTCTTTCACATGATTTTTAGTTGCAGTGTAGCGTTTTTGTGAGTGCACATATTCTAAATTATTTGACTAATCTGGCATTTGAAATACAGGTTGTTGCCAGTTTTCCCAGGATAAGAAAAGGTCCTGATATGAACATCTTTGAAAATATATATTTGTATGTATCTCTGATTGTTTCCTTTATATATGGTAAATATTAATTCTTCGTTGCTTATTGTATTACATATATATTCTTGTATCTATGGTTTGTTTATGGTGTTTTTTTTATAAGTTTTAAAATTTTAGTGCATTCAAATGTATCATTGTTTTTTCTTTTATGAATTGTGATATTTGAGTTTAATCAAGCTTTTCTTACGCTCTGCAACATTTTCTTCTAAAAGTGTTAAAGTTTTTTCTAATAAATGTTTTCAATCAGCCTAGGATTCATTTTTGTTTATGTTGTGAGATATGTAATCCATTTTATTTTCTGTATGGCTTTTCTCAGCATCATTTACTAAATTATCCATCCATTTCACTCTGATTTGTAATGCCACATCTGCCACATATTTGATTTTCGTTTATGTATAAGCTTATTTCTGGACTCTATTGTGTTCTTTGATTCTGTTTATCTAAGTTATCCTATTTGTTAATCACTGTAGCATTAGAAAAATGCTGATGCATGGTAGGGCATATCTCCTCACTTGATTTTCCTTTGGAATGATCCTGGCTGTTCTTCGCCTTACTCTGCCATCTGAATTTTAGACTTAGCTTATAAATTTCTATGAACAATTCTGTTGGAATTTTGACTGGAATTGCATTGAATTTACGGATTAGTTTAGAAAGAATTGACTTATTTACAATATGAAGTTTTTCCATTCATGAACAAGGTAGAATTCTAATCATTTATTATCTCTCTATATATATCTTTCAATAAAATTTTATAATTTTTGAAAGTCTTAGGTACTTTTGGTTAGATTTATTCCTGAGTAAGTTAAAGTTTGTTTCTTTTTCAAATGGTATAATTTAGAAATTGCATTTTCTAATTGTTATTGGTGTATAAGGATGGTAGTTGATTCTTACAATCAGCCACTTTGTTGGACTATCCTATAGGTTCATCTATAGATTATTAAATTTTCTGTGTAGACAGTCATCCTGTCTATGAATATGGCTATTTTCTTTCTTTCCATTTCCTTCACATTTTATTCATTTCTTACTTTGCTAGCTTAAACTTTTAGTACATGATTCATCACAGTAAAAAGACATCCTAATCTTGTTGCTTGCTTTAAAAGGACTGTATTACTAGTATTACACCATTTATCAATATGTCTGCTGTATTTTAAAAAAAAATTTTTTAACAGTTTGAGATACAATTCACATGCCATGAAATTTACCCTTTTAGAGTATACAATTCAGTGGTTTTTTTGTGTAGTCATAGAGTTGTGCAATTACCACTGCTGTGTAATTTCAGAACATTTTTATCACCTCAGAAAGGAACCTTGTACACATTAGCAATTAGTCACTCCCATTTCCTCCTACCCCAGATCCTGGAAACCATTAATCTACTTTCTGTTTCTGTGGATCTACCTATTCTGGACATTTTATGTTAATGGAAACACAATATGTGGTGTTTTGTGACTGCCTTCTTTCACTTTGTGTAATGTTCTCAAGGTTCATCTATGTTGTAGGTTCATCTATGAATACTTCATTCCTTTTTATTACCAAATAATATTACATTTTATGAATATACTATATTTTATTTATCCATTATCAGTTGTTTCTACTTTTTGGCTGTTATAAACAATGCAGCTATGACCATTCATAGACAGATTTTTGTGTGGACATGTATTTTCAGTTCTCTTGGGTATATACTTAAGAATAGAATTGCTGGCCCATATGGTAACTCTATGTTTAACATTTTGAGGAACTGCCAAACTTTTCCAAAGGGGCTGTACCATTTTACAATTCCATCAATAATGTATGAGGATTCTAATTTCTTCCACATCCTCACCAACACTTGTTATTATCTCTTTTTATTATAATCTTCCCAGGAGAAATGAAGTGGTATCTTCATGTGATTTGATTTTCATTTCCCTAATGACTCATAATGCCAAGCATTTTTTCAACTGCTTATTGTCCATTTATGTATCTTCTTTGGAGAAATCTATATTCAAATTCTTTGCCCATTTTTGAAATTGTGGTGTCTTTTATTGACTGTAAGTTCTTTATGTATTCTGGGTATGAACAATGTATTGGATATATGATTTGAAAATACTTTTTCTCATTCCATAGATGCTGTAGGATTTTTAGTTATTTTTAAAATTAGGTTAAGGAAATTTCCTTTCATCTTAAGAAATTCATCATTGTGATTATTAAATTTTTTACAAGTTAATTTTACCACAGTAACGTATGAACATAATTTAAAAGTCAATTACTACTATCAAGAAAAGCATTCATTTGTGCCACTCCTCTGTCCCAGTTTTCATTCTCAGTGGCTCTTTTAACTCTTTTTTTTTGTTGTTTTGTTTTGCGTTACGCGGGCCTCTCACTGCTGTGGCCTCTCTCGTTGCGGAGCACAGGCTCCGGACGCGCAGGCTCAATGGCCATGGCTCACGGGCCCAGCTGCTCCGCGGCATGTGGGATCTTCCCGGACCGGGGCACGAAGCCGTGTCCCCTGCATCGGCAGGTGGACTCTCAATCTCTGCGCCACCAGGGAAGCCCTCTTATAACTCTTATAGTGGCTGCCTCTGATGTTTAACCCCAATTTTCTAAATAACATGTGGATTCTGCTACTTTCGAGTTTTCAATTCTTGATATTCTCTATTGACTTCCTATTAAGTATGATGATGATTTAGCTCCTTTACACACACACACTTTTCTCTCTCTCTCTCACACATGCACGCACACACACACACACACACACTCATACTCATCCTCTCTTTTCCTCTCTGTCCCTCCCTTTCTCCTTTTCCTCCCTCCTTCTTTCCCTTTCTTCACTCTCCATTTTCTCAGCATAATTATATTACTATTCAGTGTACATATCATTATGTATATATATTATCATAGTTTATGATAGTCATCTCATGTAACTTACTTGATTAAATTTTTAATACAACTCTAGGTTTCTATGAAGTAATAATTACCTGTCTGTGTCTATGTGTGTGTTTCCCCATTTGCTTAGTGTGCTATTTGTCTATAAACCCATTTGTCATTGTTTAGGTAACCTAGCCAGAAGTAGCCTTGGAGTTGTCTCATGGTTCAGTATGTAGAATGTCATTCAGTCCTTTTGTTTTTACTACAGTTCCTTACCTTCAGGAGTTCAGAAGTTCTGTAGTTTTACAGAGTAAATTGCCAGTTGTCTGCCAGTGTTGGAGAGGAATAGTAGCCTTCCTGTAAGGTGTTTCTCAGGGAAGTTGATTTTTTAAAAAGAACAATTTAATACTTGTTTTTCATTAATATCATTAATAATTTGTAGTGCCGAATGTTTTTCCAAGTTCATGTTGTCTTTTTTGTTCTTTGTTTCTTTTTGAAAAATATATTTGTATCCTTTAAAGTTTTGTTCAGTGGAGCCTAATTTTACTTTTTAAAATGTCTATTATTTCACAATATATCTGAATATTGAAATTTATCTGTCTTATTTATCTTAACTATTTTCCCATTTTATTTTCATTGAACACACATTTTATTGTCAAACATCAGAGTTGTCACCAGTATCTTTTATTGCTTCAATATTCAGTGTTTTCTCTTTCACAATCTGGGAAAACATACTTTTCTATTTTATTATTTTGTCTTAATGTCCACACTTCTATCTGTATTTAAGCTTATGAGCCATGTAAAAACTAATGAGCCAGTTAGCATACATTCAGTATCTAGCATGTATTCTTTCTTTGAGTTGTTCTTTTACTTTTTTTTTTTTTTTTTTTTTTGGTACGCGGGCCTCTCACTGTTGTGGCCTCTCCCGTTGCGGAGCACAAGCTCCGGACGCACAGGCTCAGCGGCCATGGCTCGCGGGCCCAGCTGCTCCGCGGCATGTGGGATCTTCCCAGACCGGGGCACGAACTCGTGTCCCCTGCATCGGCAGGCGGACTCTCAACCACTGCGCCACCAGGGAAGCCCTGTTCTTTTACTTTTGCTTGTCACATAGTCATATTATTCTCAGCATCAGAGTACTTTCTGGAAATAATTCAGGCATTTAAGTGGCATGTCAAATCTTTTAAGCTTTTTAAAAACTATTTGGTACATTTTTATTTAGTTCATTGCTTTTGAAGGGCACTGAATAAAACCCTAATTGCCTGAAGAAGTAATGAACCTCCTAAATGTGTAACTTCTTATTTAAATAAGTCTTTGAAGAGAATTTGAGAATATATGGGAATTCAAAATATATTGTTAGCATTTGTATATTAATGTTTGACTAAAATTTCAGTGTATATTTCATTTGGGTTTTATTACAGTTTTAAGAATTTTGTTTTCCCCCTCTTTCCCTCCCCCCCTCCCCGGTACAATTAATATGGTAATTCCTTATAGGGACATTTTTCTACTATCCTTCAAAAAGAAGAAAAAGTCTCATCAGTTCATGGTAAAGAGGAGGCAAGAGAAGTACCTATTATTAGTGCTTCAACTCAAATAATGCTCAAAGGACTTTTTATGGTGCTTGACTATCTTTTTAGGCAAAATAGCAGGTAAGTGAAGATAATCTGGTCTGTGTTCTTCCTCTTAAAAATATTAGCCTTATTGGGTGCTAGCATGTGTTTAATACCTACTAATTTTATATGAGTACATGGGATAGTGATAAACAAGTGGTATAAATATTGCTCTTACTTACTGGCACAGACTCAGTCAATTGATGTTAGTTTTTATTAATGAAAATGAGTATTGAAACCAGTAAATAAATACAATTAATTAATTCAGCATTAAAGTCCTCTAAGACTAAATTTAAGTTTTCTTTTAAGTATAATCTAGATATGTTTCTTCCAGTGTCAGAAAGTCTCTCTTATTGTGTAAATCCTCTATTTAATGAAATGTGGGAAATGAAAAGCAGTCAACTTCCCACACACTACTCCTTAAGTTGTAGTACTACCTGGTTCCAGTATTTTTTAAAGTGTTTTTTTATGGTAAAATATACACAATATAAAATTTACCATTTTTAAGTGTACATTTTAATAGCATTAAGTATGTTCACATTGTTGTACAGCTACCACCACTGTCGATTTCTAGAACTTTTTCATCATCCCAAACAGGAACTCTATACCCATGAAACAGTATCTTCCATTTCCCTCTCACCACAGCCTTCGGTAACCTCTGTCCTACTTTCATTTCTATGGATTTGCCCTTTCTAGGTGTCTCATATAAGTGGAATCATACAATCTAATGTTTTCAAGGTTAATCCATGTTGTAACATATGTCATTCCTTTTTAGGGCTGAATAATATTCCATGTGTATATATACCACATTTTGTTTATCCATTTTTACATTGGTAGACATTTGTTTTGTTTCTAGCTTTTGCATATTGTGAATCATGCTGCAGTGAACATTGATGTACTAGTATCTGTTTGAGTCCCTGCTTTCAGTTCTTCTGGGTGCATACCTAGCAGTAGAATTGCAGGATTATATAGTAATTCTGTATTTAACTTTTTGAGGAGCCAGTGTGCTGTTTGTCATAGCAGCTGCATATTCTAGATTCACATAGTTATGCACAAGAGTTCCCAATTTCTCTACATCCTTACCAATACTTGTTATTTTTTGTTTTTTGGATCATAGCCATTCTAATGGGTATAAAGTGGTATCTGCTTATGGTTTTGATTTACCATTCCCTAATGACTAGAGATGTTGAGCATCTTTTCATGTGTTTATTGTCCATTTCTATATCTTCATTGGAGAAGTGTCTACTCAAGTCCTTTGTCCATTTTTGAATGGGGTTTTTGTTGTTGAGTTGTAGGAGTTATTTTGCATATTAATCCTTTATCAGATATTTGCTTTACAAATATTTTCTCCCATTCTTTGGGTTCTCTTTTCACTCTCTTGATAGTATTCTTCGATGCACAAAAGTTTTGAAATTTTGATGCAGTCCATTTTATCGAATTTTTTTTCTTTTATTGCTTGTGCTTTTGGGATCCATTGAACATAGCCAAATATGATGTCATGAAGATTTTCCTATATGTTTTCTTCTAAGAGTTTTATAGTTTTTAGCTCCCAGTATTTTTATAAAATTCCCTCCACATAGTGCAGGGTTCCTGACTTGAACTTTGAATTCTGATCTCTCTAAGGGTAAAATTAACAGTCGGTATTACCGTGAGGACATGGTAGAGAATACCAAATTTTATTCTGTTTAAGCTTAGGTGTTTATAGCCTCTTATTGAGAGAAATTATAAGCTGGATGGGATCACGGAGATCGTCTGGTTTAGTACTTTCATTAAAAATAGATGAAGACTGAGATCCACATTTTAAAGGAACTTAAAAATTAGTTTCCTAAAATTTCAGTAAAAATTGTCTTTCTATTTTCTCATGCAATAAAAAAGTTTAACCCACTTTTTAGTTTCTTTAACAATAATACCGTTAACTATTTTATAACTAATGATGTAACATAGAATGCAAAGAGCTCTGAACTAGGAGTTAGGAGGCTTGCATTTTAATTCTGGCTCTGCCATGATTTATGTAATGTTTGAACATAGGGATGGGAAGTGATAAAGGGTGATATTTAAGTGATATCTAACCTCTGTAAGGGGGGACTGACTAAGATTTAATGCCTTATTTCTATAAGGATTACTGAATTTAGTGGTGTGGGTTGTTGGTGGGGGGCAATGTTATCTAAAATTTTCCCATTTAATTACCATTTTATTTTCATTTAGATTTGCAGATGATTATAAAGTCGCTATTCAACAGACTTACGCTTGGGTAAATCAGACTGATACTTCAGATAAAAATGGGTTCTTGGTTCTACCAAAAAATAAGAAACGTTTACGACAGAAAACAGCAGTTCATGTGTTGAATTTTTGGTGCTTAAATCCAGCTGTGGTAAGCTTATCATGCTGTAAATGAGAATTCTGTCTTCTTGCTCAATACCAACAATTAAATAAATGTGCTTGACAGTTTTAAAGATGATTTTATGTATCTAATATTGTTTCCTTTTAGGCCTTTTCAGATATTAATGGCAAGGTTTGGACGATTGTTTTGACATCTGGGACATTATCACCAATGAAATCCTTTTCATCAGAACTTGGTGTTAATTTTACTATCCAACTGGAGGCTAATCATGTCATTAATAACTCACAGGTTAGGTTTTGTTTTTGTTGTTTTTTTTTTGAAGGCTCTTAGTCTTTTTACCTCAGTATAATGATAAACAAATTAAAAGGTAACTGAAGTACTGGCAAACAAATCCTGATAGGAAAGTCAACATTTCAGTTTTAGAATAAAGGAAAATTTGTCAGCTATTTGGTAGTGTCAACAAAAGGAAATACCAATAAATAGCATTCCTTCAACCCAGTGAGTAAAGATATACACTTTCAAGGCAAAGACTGTATTGCAATTTCCTTATTTAAGTAAGTTTTAAGTTTTTTAATGAAAATGAAAAAGAAAACAAAAATTCAACTTTTTTTTTTACTGTAGTTCCTAATTGTTTAATTATTTGTGTTTTTCTTTTCCATTAGACTATGGTATATCCTTATTCTAATTTTTACATCCTCATCTTTCCACTGCACCTAGATTAATACCTGATATTAGTTAGCAAGTGTTCAGCACGTTTGAATATCTGAAATGAATTAAAAGTATTCTTATGAGTCCTGTGACTTAAGATTTTAATTTTATTATTTATTTATTTATTCGTTTGTTTGTTTGTTTTTATTTTTAGCTGTGTTGGGTCGTCGTTGCTGTGGGCTTCTCTAGTTGTGGTGAGCGGGGGATTCTCCGTTGTGGTGCGCAGGCTTCTCTTGTTGTGGAGCATGGGCTCTAGGCGTGCAGGTTTCAGTAGTTGTGTCTTGTGGGCTCTAGAGCACAAGCTCAGTAGTTGTGGCACACGGGCTTAGTTGCTCTGCGGCATGTGGGATCTTCCTGGTCCAGGGCTCGAACCTGTGTCCCTTGCATTGGCAGGCAGATTCTTAACCACTGCACCACCAGGGAAGCCCAGATTTTAATTTTTTATAACAATACCATGTAAATGTTACTTTAATTTTCCTAAGAATGTTTGAATTGTCATGTGTCTGTCTGCCTTCTATTTCTTTTTAGGAAGTAATTTAAAGTGGTTAGCTACATGCTTAATACCACCTGTGGGCCTAATACAATTCTAGTTCTTTATAAAGAGCTATAGTTTTCAACCAAGAAGTATTTTTGGAAATTACTGGCATTTAGTAGGTGAGAGCCTTGAATGCTAAACTCCTATATAACCAAGGATTGTGCTTTCCAAAATCCAGAATGCTCCCGTGTAGAAACATTGCTATAAGCAGTAGCAAAGGAAAGATATATGTTGCACATTTTCAAGATGTTTTCCTTAGAGGTTCAAATAAATATGGGAAGTTATTAGTAAATTCAGCATATATATTTTCAAAAGAATGTTATTATAGGTTCTGTGTTCTCAGTCTAGTGCACAAAAGCCTATTTAACCTGTAATGTTGCTAAATAATAATTAACAATAATAATAATGCTAGTTCAGCTGGATTCTGTTATATTTCCCCCAACTTTTAAAAAGTTTATTTTTTATTTTAATTATGGTAAAAAACACATGTTGTAAAAATTTACCATCTTAACCATTTTTAAGTGTATAGTTCAGTTTTGTTAAGTATATTCCCACTGTTGTATATAACCAATCTCTAGAGCTTTTTCATCTAGCAACACTGAAATTCTATTCTTAAACAATTCTCCATTCCCCCCTCCTCTCAGCTCCTGGTAACCACCATTCCACTTTTTGTTTTTATGAATTTGACTATTCTAAATACCTCATGTAAGTGGAATCACAAGATTTTTGTGATTAGTTTATTTCACTTAGCCTGGTGTCTTCAAGGTTCATCCTTGTAACATGAATCAGAATTTCCTTCCTTTTTAAGGCTGAGTAATATTCCAGGTGTGTGTGTGTGTGTGTGTGTGTGTGTGTGTGTGTGTGTGTGTGTGTGTGTATGTGTATCACATTTTGTTTGCTCATTCATTCCTTGATCACCCCAAATTTTTATTTAAAAAATTATAACTTGAAAAATGGAAAAAATAGTATTAATATAGTGAATATCGTTATACCCTTAACCTAGATTTATCAGTTTTTAACATTTTGCATCTGTATATATATGAGACAAAAGAAGAGAAGAGTAGTATTGCAAAATGTTGATGATTACATTAATTTTGGTTATGGTATTAGAAAGTAATTTGTAGACATAGTGACACCTTGCCCTTAATTAGTTTAGCATGTTTCTCCTAAGAACAAGTACATAATCTTGCATAACCACAGTATCATGATCATATACAAGCAATTTAATATTGATACAGTAGAATCTATATTTTTCCATATATTCCCAATGTGTCTTCTTTTTTTTTTTGATGATAAATGCATTTCATCATTTATTTAATGTTTAAGCTCTCACACTAGATTTTTACAAGCTGGTGAACACTGACAAATTATTTCTCCCACAGAACTATAACCACATGTTCCGGGACAGTATAAATGTATGGTTGAGCTAACGTTAATACTCATCACCATTTTATCAATTACATAATAAAACAAATTGTCAAGTATCCACATATTAAGTTACACAGCTCAAAAGACATGAAACATTAAATGTCTGCTCAATTCATTAGCAGAAACCCACTTTTTTTTTTTTTGGCAAGAGAGGTTGAGAATCACACTTCAAACAAAAATAAGTTGGTAAACAACTTCAGATAAGTTTGAAAAAAAATTACAAGAATTTCAGA
Organism: Physeter macrocephalus; assembly: GCF_002837175.3. Lineage (NCBI taxonomy): Eukaryota > Metazoa > Chordata > Mammalia > Artiodactyla > Physeteridae > Physeter > Physeter macrocephalus. Next base: position 102,015,668 of record NC_041227.1, on the reverse strand, counting down.
AATTTTATGATTAAGAATTGTTTTAGCTACAATAACAAAGTATTTCTACCTTTAAAAAATGTTTACTAAATTAAAGTACATATTCTACATGTTCTTCACAAGACAAAGGCAACATTTTACTAAAAATACTTAATAGCCCCCTCCCATTCTTTTTTCAGGCCCTCCCTGTAAGTTACACCCCAAAGTGCAAACATTAAAATTAACTGTAAGGCTTTTTTGTCTGGAGACATTAAAGACATGTGCTTCTGTACAGTGTAGATTTTCTATAACAGCACAAAATGAGTTTTATAGAAAGACATTAAATAATCACTGTAAGACTTGGTTAATTAAAAAAAATCAAGCAAATCTGATGTATACTGATATGAATGTGGAAGATGTAAACATATCGTGAGCAAATAACCTCATAGGCCCTACTTTCTATGTTGGAAATGCTGGAAGGAATAAACCACATAAGGTCCAGTGTTTTCATAGTTCCTTGAATTTTAGTTCTATATCATACTAAAAATATACAAGTATTGTGCTAGGTATTTTGGCACCTAGTCTTTCTAAATTTCTTATATATTGACAAGATTCTGGCATGGAAACAGATTTAAAGACATGACTCAGTACTGCATGATTTCAGGAAAGGTCATTTGGTACAAACGATAAGCACATTTTAAATGCTGAACGGAAAGAATCCTTTGCTAAGTGGCTAAGTAGGTTGATCATAACCCAAACAAAGAGGTTGCAATTCTGCCAGGCTTGTGGCCTGGTAAAACTGCTTTTTGACACTTCTATGGAGGTTTCATCAGACTTTACCAAGCCAACGTGCTGGCTAACATGTATGACAAATTCCGTCTGTCTAGGTTCCACTTCCAAGCAATGGCATCAGGCACCCCAGTTTTATTGAATGCAACAGTTGTTTCTATGACCATTGGAGTCTTTGAAGCACAGCCACATTTTAGGACGATACTTCTCCAAATACAAAAGTTGCTTGCTGTTAGAAGCTCCATGCCGCTTTTGTCTTATGAACTGTACTGCATCTTCATATTTCATTCCACCTTCAATTAATGCTAGGATGACAAGCAATGGACCTCTCCCAAGGCCTGCAACACAATGAAAGGCAGTACAACAACCAGGGTCTTCATGAAACTTAATTTTCACAAGACTTAACCAGTCATCAACCATCTGGTTAGATGGTGGTACACCATCATCAAAAGGCCAATCGAGAACATGGATGCCTTCTTTCTCCACAAGAGTAGTGTCATAAATTGCTTCACATACTCTTACTATCGTGGTAACCATACTTCTTAAGTTCCTCTATAAATTTGTTTAAGGTTGCATTAGTTGGATTGTGTGTAATGAGAAATCTCACGTTCTTGTAAGTGACTTCCACAGGAGCTGGGCGGTTCATTCGAGCCGTGTTAGTTTAGTTAAAAAACACTCAAAAGGGTTATGAAAGAATTTTAAAAATTGAATACAGAAATGATGCAAAGAAACTGAGTCTACTTCAGTATACTCCACTTGAAATTCTCAGTGCTTTCGAGTATGAAGTTGGGAGTAATGGGAAATGAAATGAACCTCCTAACAAGAAGCAGCAATTCTTCAATCCAGTAATACTGAAGCAATAGAAAGGAAGCGCACTGAGGTTTACCCCATCCAGGTCAGAACTCTTGTAAAAACTGCTCTGTGGATTTCAGTTCAACAATTCTCTGTCCAGGTTAGCCACTCTTATGGGGGCTTCTTGGTGGAGTAGTAATGAATTTCTACAGTTCACTTGTCTTCATAGAGGTCGTGCTGCGCCTGGCAGTAGTCTCCACTGCCGTTCAGAAACTCCATAAATGTGTGACCAAGAACACCACAGAACTGCCTCTTTCTAGCCTGTTCTCTTGGCGTAGGTTTGGTTATCCCCAAGAAAGGTCCACTCTTGTAGCTTCACTCTCAGGGCACCGAATGCTCCCAGTGTGTCTTTTATACATGTTTATTTTTCTTATTCTTGATTCAGGATTCAGTCAACTATTATATATTGCATTTGGTTTTCAAGTCTCTTTAGTTTTTTTTTTTCTTTCTTATTTTAGACTGAAGTATAGTTGATTTGCAATATTAGTTTCAGGTGTACAACATAGTGATTCAAAGTTTTTATAGATTATAAAAACTCCATTTAAAGTTTATACTCCATTTAAAGTTATAAAATATTGGCTATTATCCCTATGCGGTACAATATATCCTTGTAGCTTATTTATTTTATACATAGTAGTTTGTACCTCTTGATTTCCTACCCCTATCTTGCCCTTCCCCCCACTAGTAACCACTAGTTTGTTCTATTTGGGAATCTTCTCTGTTTTGTTATATTCATTTGTGTTGTATTTTTTAGATTCCACATGTAAGTGATAACATACAGTATTTGTCTTTCTCTGTCTGACTTATTTCACTTAGCCTAATACCCTCCAGGTCCATCCATGTTGTTGCAAATGGCAAGATTTCATTCTTTTTTATGGCTGAGTACTCTTCCATATTGTGTGTGTGTGTGTGTGTGTGTGTGTGTGTGTGTGTGTGTGTGTGTGTGTGTGTACCACATCTTCTTTATCCATTCATCTGTGATGGACATTTAGGTTGCTTCCATATCTTTAGCTATTGGAAATAACACTGCTATGAATATTGGGGTACATGTATCTTTTCAAATTAGTGTTTTTGTTTTCTTCAGATATACTCCCAGAATTGGAATTGCTGGATCATATGGTAGTTCTATTTTTAGTTTTTTGAGGAACCTCCATACAGTTTTCCATAGTGGCTGCACCAGTTCATGTCTCTTTAGTCCTTAAAATAGTTTCCTTGCCCTTTTTTTCTCTTTCATGACATTTTTAAAGAATTCAAGTCACCAGTTGTCCTTAGGAATATTTTATAATCTGGATTTTTCTGATTGTTTTCTTATGATAAGATTCAAGTTAAAGTGTTTGGTAAGAATACTATATAAGTGATATTGTTGCTTCCCATTGTATCATATCAAGAAACACATACTATCAGTTTGTCTTATTACTAGTTGATCATTTGGTTTAAAGTTGATTAAACTGGTATCCATCAGATATCATCTTGCAAAATGTACCTCAATCTTGTGTATCATTTCCAAATATAAGAGTATTACATTTTTCAACAATCTGAAGTGTTTGTATTGTCTTTAGAATACTAATAAAATTTGTACTTTCTCTTAGTCAAATTAACTATACTAAGGCTAGACTTATGTGAATGCAGAGGAATTGCACATAACTGTAAAATTTGGGGGGTCTGATTTTCTGACTATAGATCTTTGAGCATCAGGGAATTTGTGAAACAGTAGTTCCTGTCATAATTGAATCTTAGAGACTTAACTATAGCAGATCGTACCAGCCCTCATCTTTTATTTTGGATTCATTTCTGATTTATTCATTTCATTTGTTCCTGTCATCTAACAAAATGTTACCTGCTTAATTTTGTAAAGCTGTTGAGGAAATACATAAATATAACCTGTTTTTCTTTCATCCTAAGAGAATTCAGTGGTCTGCCTAAAGTAAAACTTTCATAAATTAAATCTATATATAATTAATTAAAAATAATAGGAAAAAACCCCAACAATTTAAAAGTAAATTTTCTCTAAACTCATTGCTTGATCTTTTTTTGACATACACGTAATTAAAGCTCCCAAATTAAATGCTAATTTGCCTGCCTCATTTAAGCATAACTCTAATACTGACATATTTATATTCTAGGTTTGGGTTGGCACCATTGGGTCAGGCCCCAAGGGTCGCAATCTCTGTGCTACCTTCCAGCACACGGAAACATTTGAGTTCCAGGATGAAGTGGGAGCACTTGTGTTATCTGTGTGCCAGACTGTGAGCCAAGGAATTTTGTGTTTCCTGCCATCTTACAAGGTAAAGGAATATTTATTTTTTCTTTTGCCTTTAAAAGATCATGTGGCATAACCACCACAAGCAACCGGGGAATTACAGTTTCCTAAACTTCATATATTATTTTACTTGTTTATTAAGATGCTGCCTGATTGTTCTACCACTGTTTTGCTTGAAAGTCTAAAAGAGTAAAGGTCTTCAAACAGTGTTAGTTATATAAGAGAGCTAGTTTTGTATATGTGATTTTTATTCTTAGGGGCAGGTTGATATTTTCATGGTTAAAGGAAAAAGCATTATTTTCACTTTGATAAATTACACTATTTGAATGTTTCATTAATCTGAATAAGACTTTCATTGTTGCCCATCGTGTTTTTTTTTTGGAGTATAATTGCTTTACAGTGTTGTGTTAGTTTCTGCTGTACAATGAAGAGAATCAGCTATATGTATACATATATCCCCTCCCTCTTTGACCTCCCTCCCACCCACTTCCCCCCATCCCACCCATCTAGGTCATCACAGAGCATGGAGTTGAGCTCCCTGTGCTATACCGGAGGTTCTCACTAGCTATCTATTAGGTTGGCCCAACCCAATATTTTACACCTGATAGTGTATTTATGTCAAACCTAGCCTCCCAATTCATCCCACCCTCGCTTTCCCTCCCTGTGTCTACATGTCCATTCACTACGTCTACATCTCTATTCCTGCCCTCGAACTAGGTTCATCTGTACCATTTTCCTAGATTCCACATACATGCATTAATATATTTGTTTTTCTCTTTCCAACTTACTTCACTCTGTATGACAAACTCTAGGTCCATACACATCTCTACAAATGACCCAGTTTTCATTCCTTTTTATGGCTGAGTAATATTCCACTATATATATGTACCACATCTTCTTTATCCATTCATTTGTCAATGGAAATTTAAGTTGTTTCCATGTCCTGGCTACTGTAAATAATGCTGCAGTGAACATTGAGGTACATGTGACTTTTTGAATTATGGTTTTCTCAGAGTATATGCCCAGTTGTGAGATTGCTGGGTCATATGGTAGTTCTATTTTTAATTTTTAAAGGAACCTGCATACTGTTCTCCATAGTGGCTGTATCAGTTACATTCCCACCAACAGTGAAAGAGGGTTCCCTTTTCTCTGCACCGTCTCCAGCATTTACTGTTTGTAGACTTTTTTTTTTTTTTTGGCTTTTTTTTTGTAGATTTTTTGATGATGGCCATTCTGATCTGTGTGAGGTGATACCTCACTGTAGTTTTGATTTGCATTTCTCTACTAATTAGTGATGTTAAGCATCTTTTCATGTGCCTCTTGGCCATCTATATGTCTTCTTTGGAGAAATGTCTATTTAGGTCGTCCTTCCATTTTTTGATTGGGTTGTTTGTTTTTTTGTTTAAAGGAACCTGCATACTGTTCTCCATAGTGGCTGTATCAGTTACATTCCCACCAACAGTGAAAGAGGGTTCCCTTTTCTCTGCACCGTCTCCAGCATTTACTGTTTGTAGACTTTTTTTTTTTTTTGGCTTTTTTTTTTTGTAGATTTTTTGATGATGGCCATTCTGATCTGTGTGGGGTGATACCTCACTGTAGTTGTGATTTGCATTTCTCTACTAATTAGTGATGTTAAGCATCTTTTCATGTGCCTCTTGGCCATCTATATGTCTTCTTTGGAGAAATGTCTATTTAGGTCGTCCTTCCATTTTTTGATTGGGTTGTTTGTTTTTTTGATATTGAGCTGCATGAGCTATTTGTATATTTTGGAGATTAATCCTTTGTCCGTTGCTTCATTTGCAAATATTTTCTCCCATTCTGAGGGTTGTCTTTTTGTCTTGTTTATGGTTTCCTTTGCTGTGCAAAAGCTTTTAAGTTTAATTAGGTCCCATTTGCTTACTTTTGTTTTTATTTTCATTACTCTAGGAGGTGGATTTAAAAAGGTCTTGCTATGATTTATGTCATACAGTGTTCTTCGTATGTTTTCCCCTAAGAGTTTTGTAGTGACCGGTCTTACATTTAGGTCTTTAATCCATTTTGAGTTTATTTTTGTGTATGGTGTTAGGCAGTGTTCTAATTTCATTCTTTTATCTGTAGCTGTCCTGTTTTCCCAGCATCACTTATTGAAGAGGCTGTCTTTTCTGCATTGTATGTCCTTGCCTCCTTTGTCATAGATTAGGTTACCATAGGTGCGTGCTTTTATCTCTGGGCTTTCTATCCTGTACCATTGATCTATATTTCTGTTTCTGTGCCAATACCATACTGTATTGATTACTGTAGCTTTGTAGTATAGTCTGAAGACAGGGAACCTAATTCCTCCATTTCCGTTTTTCTTTCTCAAGATTGCTTTGGCTAGTCTGGATCTTTTGTGTTTCCATACAAATTGTAAAATTTTTTGTTCTAGTTCTGTGAAAAATGCTTTGGGTAGTATAGTCATTTGCACAGGATTGATTCTTCCAATCCAAGAACATGGTATACCTCTCCATCTGTTTGTGTCATCTTTGATTTCTTTCATCAGTGTTTTATAGTTTTCTGAGTACAGGTCTTCTGCCTCCTTAGGTAGGTTTATTTCTAGGTATTTTATTCTTTTTGTTGCAGTCGTAAATAGGATTGTTTCCTTAATTTCTCTCTCTGATCTTTCACTGTTAGTCTATAGGAATGCAAAAGATTTCTGTGCATTAACTTGGTATCCCTCAACTTTACTAAATTCATTGATTAGCTCTAGTAGTTTTCTGGTGGCATCTTTAGGGTTTTCTATGTATAGTATCATATCATCTGCAAACAGTGACAGTTTTACTTCTTTTCCAATCTGGATTCCTTTTATTTCCTTTTCTTCTCTGATTGCCATGGCTAGGACTTCCAAAACTATGTTGAATAATAGTGTTGAGAGTGGACATCTTTGTCTTGTTCCTCATCTTAGAGGAAATGCTTTCAGTTTTTCACCATTGAGAATGATGTTTACTGTGAGTTTGTTGTATATGGCCTTTATTATGTTGAGGTAGGTTCCCTCTTTGCCCACTTTCTGGAGAGTTTTCATCATAAATGGGTGTTGAATTTTGTGAAAAGCTTTCTCTGCATCTATTGAGATGATCATGTGGTTTTTATTCTTTAATTTGTTAATATGGTGTATCACATCAATTGATTTGCATATATTGAAAATCCTTACATCCCTGGGATAAATCCCACTTGATCATGGTGTATGATCCTTTTAATGTGCTATTGGATTCGGTTTGCTAGTATTTTGTTGAGGATTTTTGCGTCTATGTTCATCAGTGATATTGGTCTGTAATTTTCTTTTTTTGTGATATTTTTGTCTGGTTTTGGTATCGAGGATGGTGGCCTTGTAGAACGAGTTTGAGAGTGTTCCTCCCTCTGCAATTTTTTGGAAGAGTTTGAGAAGGATAGGTGTTAGGTCTTCTCTAAATGTTCTGGTCCTGGACTTTTATTTGTTGGAAGATTTTTAATTATGGTTTCAATTTCATTACTTGTGATTTGTCTGTTTATATTTTCTAATTCTTCCTGGTGCAGTCTTGGAAAGTTGTACCTTTCCAAGAATTTTTCCATTTCTTCCAGGTTGTCCATTTTATTGTCATATAGTTGCTTGTAGTAGTCTCTTATAATCCTTTGTATTTATACAGTGTCAGTTGTAATTTCTCCTTTTTCATTTCTAATTGTATTGATTTGAGTCCTCTCCCTTTTTCTCTTGATGAGTCTGGCTAAAGGTTTATCAATTTTGTTTATTTTCTCAAAGAGCCAACTTTTAGTTTTATGGACCTTTGCTACTGTTTTCTTTGTTTCTATTTCATTTATTTCTGCTCTGATCTTTATGATTTCTTTCCTTC
>NC_041227.1:102004838-102007826 GCF_002837175.3 Physeter macrocephalus | reverse complement strand
TGGAAAGTTGTACCTTTCCAAGAATTTTTCCATTTCTTCCAGGTTGTCCATTTTATTGTCATATAGTTGCTTGTAGTAGTCTCTTATAATCCTTTGTATTTATACAGTTCTGATCTTTATGATTTCTTTCCTTCTACTAACTTTGGGGGTTTTTTGTTCTACTTTCTCGAGTTGCTTTAGGTGTAAGAGATTGTTTATTTGAGATTTTTCTTGTTTCTTGAGGTGAGAATGAATTGCTATAACCTTCCCTCTTAGAACTGCTTTTGCTGCATCCATAGGTTTTGGGCTGCATCCCATAGGTTTTGGGCTGTCGTGTTTTCGTTGTCATTTGTTTCCAGGTATTTTTTGTAATTCCTCCTTGATTTCTTCAGTGATATCTTGGTTATTTAGAAGCGCACTGTTTAGTCTCCCTGTATTTATGGGGTTGTTTCCCTGTGGTTGATTTCTAATCTCATAGCATCGTGGTCAGAAAAGATGCTTGATGCAATTTCAGTTTTCTTAAATTTTCCAAAGCTTGATCTGTGACCCAAGATGTGATCTATCCTAGAGAATGTTCCATGTGCACTTGAGAAGAAAGTGTATTCTGCCACTTTCGGGTGGAATGTCCTACCAATATCAATTAAATCTATCTGGTCTGTTGTGTCATTTAAAGCTTAAAGCTTAAAGTGTTTCCTTATTTATTTTCTGTCTGGATGATCTGTCCATTGGTGTAAGTGGGGTGTTAAAGTCCCCTACTATTATTGTATTACTGTCAATTTTCCCTTTTATGGCTGTTAGCATTTGCCTTATGTATTGAGGTGCTCCTATGTTGGGTGCATAAATATTTGTAATTGTTATATCTTCTTGGTTTGATCCCTTAATCATTATGTAGTGCCCTTCCTTATATTTTGTAACAGTCTTTATTTTAAAGTCTATTTTATCTAATATGAGTATTGCTACTGCAGCTTTCTTTTGATTTACAGTTGCATGGAATATCTTTTTCCATCCCCTCACGTTCAGTCTGTACGTATCCCTAGGTCTGAAGTGGGTCTCTTGTAAGACAGCATATATATGAGTCTTGTTTCTGTATCCATTCAGCCAGTTTGTGTCTTTTGGTTGGACACTTAATCCATTTACATTCAAGGTAATTATCGATATGTATGTTCCTATTACCATTTTCTTAATTGTTCTGGGTTTCTTTTTGTGGGTCTTTTTCTTCTCTTGTGTTTTCCACCTAGAGAAGTTCCTTTAGCATTTGCTGTAAAGCTGGTTTGGGGGTGCTGAATTCTCTCAGCTTTTGTTTGTTTGTGAAGGTTTTGGTTTCTCCGTTGAATCTGAATGAGATCCTTGCTGGGTAGAGTAATCTTGGTTTTAGGTGTTTCCCTTTCATCACTTTAAATATGTCCTACCACTCCCTTCTGGCCTGCAGAGTTTCTGCTGAAAAATCAGCTGATAACCTTATGGGGATTCCCTTGTATATTATTTGTTGCTTTTTCCTTGCTGCTTTTAATATTTTTTCTTTGAATTTAATTTTTGTTAGTTTGATTATATGTGTCTTGGTGTGTTTCTACTTGGGTTTATCCTGTATGGGACTCTCTGCGCTTCCTGAACTTGGGTGGCTATTTTCTTTCCCATGTTAGGGAAGTTTTCAACCATAATCTCTTCAAATATTTTCTCAGACCCTTTGTCTTTCTCCTCTTCTTCTGGAACCCCTGGGATTCAAATGTTGGTGCGTTTAATGTTGTTCTAGAGGTCTCTGAGACCATCCTCATTTCTTTTCATTCTTTTTTCTTTTTTCTGCTCCTCGGCAGTTATTTCCACCGTTCTGTTTTCCAGCCACTTATTCGTTCTTCAGCCTCAGTTATTCTGCTATTGATTCCTTCTAGGGTATTTTTCATTTCAGTTATTGTGTTGTTCATCATTGTTTGTTCTTTAGTTCTTCTCAGACTTTGTTACACATTTCTTGTATTTTCTCGATCTGTGCCTCCATTCTATTTCCAAGGTATTGGATCATTTTTACTATCATTACTCTGAATTCTTTTTCAGGTAGGTTGCCTATTTCCTCTTAAATTATTTGGTCTTGTAGGTTTTTATCTTGCTCCTTCATCTGTTAACATATTTTTTTGTCGTCTCATTCTTTTTGATGGGTGGGGCTGTGTTCCTGTCTTACTGGTTGGTCTGAGTCATCCAGCACTGGAGTTTGCAGTTAGTTCGGTAGAGCTGTGTCTTGGAGCCGAGATGAGGACCTCTGGGAGACCTCACTCTGATTAATATTCCCTGGGGTCTGAGGTTCCCTGTTTGTTCAGCTGTTTGGACTCGACGCTCCCATCACAGGAGCTCAGGCCTGACTCCCGGCCTGCAACCAAGATTCTGCAAGTTGCACGGCACAGAAAAAAAAAAAAAAGCTGAACAATAAGAAAGAATAAAAAATAAAATAGAATTGGAAAAGTCAAAAATATACTAGAAAAAGTTAAGATATAAATGAAACAACATTAACTAGGCAAAACAGAACCACAACAGGAAAAATAAAAGAGGTAGCCAGAAAATGCTTTGGCTGTTGGGAAGCGGAGTTTAGGTGGGAGGTGGGGCCTAGGCTCAGGACCAGTGTGGCTAGAAAAGGTCCTGGGGGTTGGTGGCAGGGCTTGGACTCAGCACAGCTGGAGGGGGCCTCAGAGGGTGGAGGTTCAGGCCCAGGACCCCAGCAGGCTCCCTGGGGTCCAAGTGGGAAATGCTGGCCCCGTTCCCTTCCAGTCCTCTGATCTCTCAAAGGTCTCTCACCATCCCTGCTGATCTCCTCACTGTGAGTGGGCCCTTCCTAGCGTGGGAACCCTTCCCCTGCCCCAGCCACCCCTCAGGGGCACCGGCCTGGTCTTGCCTGCACTTCACCCCCCTCCCTCCCCCACACGTCATACCTGGTCGTGTGGGGGTTCCTCCCATCCCCTTAGGTTTCTGAGGTCCCCCACCAGTGCCTGGTAGGTGCCCTAGCTATGAGGAGATGTGAACTCCGCA
>NC_041227.1:101967956-102004742 GCF_002837175.3 Physeter macrocephalus | reverse complement strand
TTTTTTTTTTTTTTGCAGTATGTGGGCCTCTCACTGCTGTGGCCTCTCCTGCTGCGGATCACAGGCTCCGGACGCGCAGGCTCAGTGGCCATGGCCCACGGGTGCAGCCGCTCCGCGGCACGTGGGATCTTCCCAGACCAGGGCACGAACCTGTGTCCCCTGCATCGGCAGGCGGACTCTCAACCACTGTGCCACCAGGGAAACCCGGCCGTCTTTTTACTTCATGTATTTGAGTAGAAAAACATTTTTTTTTCTTGTTTTTAGAGTCGCTCTGAGTTTTAATATTTTCTTGTGTTAAATTGAGTTATATCTTGTATTTTAGTCCTCCTAATATTCAAAGCATTAAAAGCACATATAATTCCTGAGAGTAATGTCAAACTTTATGAAAATCTAAGCTAAATTTCAATGTAGAGAAGTGGCATTCCCTTTTCTTTTTTCATAGGAAGTTATTATATATGTAAGGACATTAGCATAAGTAATATATTTGAATGGGAATATTGATACTTTTGGCTCTTCTTCTGTCTACATACTGCTGTGGTCTGATGTTTCCCCCAAAATTTCATATGTTAAAATCCTAACCCCCAAAGATGATGACATTAGGAAGTGGGGCCTTTGGGAGATGCTTATGTCATAAGGATAGAGTCCTCATGAATGGGATTAATGACTTACAAAAGAGGCTCCAGAGAGATTCCTTGTCCTTTCCACCATGTGAGGACACAGTGAGAAGGTGCCCACTCTGAACCAGGAAGAGGGACCTCACCAAACATGACCATGCTGGTGCCTTGATCTTGTACTTTCCAGTATTCAGAACTGTAAATGATAAATTTCTGTTGTTTATAAGCTACCCAGTTCCTGGCACTTTGTTATAGCAGCTGGAATGGGACTAAGACTCATAGTTTGTTCACCAAAGATGCAGTAAATTAGTTCTCCTGTAGATTAATTGAAGGAATTACTTTCAGAAGAAATTTAATCATATAGTTTTTTTTTATAAGAATGTCTAAAAATGGACATATACATATTCAAAATTCTTAATACAAAGCAATATTTATTCCAGAGTGTAAACACCTACACCAAAAGTTATGTTAAGGAAAACTAATAATTAAGCCTGGAATTAAAGAAAAGCAAGGTCTCAGCACATAAAGAAAACGTTTTAAATTAACACCACAATGTAAATCAACTATATTTCAATAAAATAAAATTTAAAAGAAAGAAAACCTTTTTATATTTTTATAGTTTCCAATCACAATCACAAAAAGTGAGCCAGGAATTGCCCAGTTGAGTAAATGAACAATTTCATTTTCTTTTAGGCTTCAACAAAGTTTTTAATTACTAATTCAATCTTCTTACTAGCTTTAAAATTCTTCAGGTTGTCTATTTCTCCATGATTTGGTTTTTGTAGATCATGTTTCTAGGAATTCATCCATTTTGTCTAGGTTATCCAATTTCTTTCCTTCTGCTAGTTTTAGGTTGTTTGCCTTCTTTTCCTAGTTCCTTAAGGTGTTATATTAGGTTATTGATTTAAAATGTTTTTCAAATGTGCGATTACAGATATAAATTTCCCTCTTGGCACTGCTTTCTTTGCATCCCATAAATTTTGGTATGTTTTGTTTTCATTTTCATATTTGTCAAGGTATTTTCTGATTTCTCTTGTGATTTCTTCTTTGACCTATTGGTTGCTTAAAAAGTATGTTTGATTTCCTTACATTTGAATTTTCTAGTCTTCTTTCTGTTATTTATTACTTATTTTATTCCACTGTGATCAGAAAAGACATTTTGTATCATTACAGTCTTTTATTAAGACTTGTTTTGTGGACTAGCATGTGATCTCTCCTGGAAAATGTTCCATGTGCATTTGGGGAAAATGTGTATTCTCCTGTTGTTTGGTGGGGTTCTATATATGTCTGTTAGGTCCAGTTGCTTTACAGTGTTGTTCAAGTTCTCTATTTCCTTATTTATCTCTGTCCAGTTTATATGCATTATTGGAAATGGGGTATTGAAATCTCCAACTGTTATTGTAGAATTATCAGTTTCTCCCTTCAACTCTGTCATTGTGTGCTTCATATGTCTTGGGTGCTCTGGTTTTGGTTTTGTTTACAATTGTTATATGTTCTTCTGAATCGACCATTTTATCAATATATAGTCTCCTTTGTCCCTTGTAACAATTTTTGGTGTATTTGTCTCATATTAATAATGGCATCATACCTTTCTTTCGGTAATCATTTGCATGGAATCTCTTTTTCCATCCTTTTACTTTTGACCTTCACATCTTTAGATCTAAAGTGAATCTGTCTCCTTTTTAAACTGAGCTATAATTGATTTACAGTATTGCGTTAGTTTCAGGTATACAACACAGTGACTTGGGTTTTTACAGATTATATTCCATTATAGGTTATTACAAGATGTTGGGTATAATTCCCAGTGCTAAACAGTAAATCCTTGTTGCTTATCTATATTATATATAGTAGTTTGAACCTGTTAATAAAGTGAATCTCTTGTAGTCAACATATAGTTGGACCGTATATATTTTTGAATCCATTCTGCCAATGTCTGCTTTTTGATTGGAGAGTTTAATTCACTTATTTTTAAAGTAATAAATGTAAGAAAAGAATTCAGCCATTTTATTATTTGTTTTCTGTATGTTTTACAACTATTATGTACCTCACATTTCCTCCATCATTACCTTTTTTGTTTGGTTGATTTTTTTGTAGTTACACATTTTGATTCTTTTCTCATATTCTTTTGTGTATATTTCATAGGTTTTTTTGTGTGTCTAACATGGGGATTGCCTATAACATCCTAAAGTTATAAGTCTGATTTTTAAAAAATTTATGTTATTGACATATAGTTGATTTACAGTGTTGTGTTAATTTCTGTTGTATAGCAAAGTGATTCAGTTGTGTGTGTGTGTGTGTGTGTGTATGTATATTTTTTCATATTCTTTTTCATTATGGTGTATCACAGTATACTGAATATAGTTCCCTGTGCTATGCAGTAGGACCTTGTTGTTTATCCATTCTGTGTATAATAGTTTGCATCTGCTCATCCCAAATTCCTGATCCATCCCTCCCCCACCACACTTGGCAACCACAAGTCTGTTCTCTATGTCTGTGAGTCTGTTTCTGTTTCATAGATAAGTTCATTTGTGTCATATTTTAGATTCCACATATAAGTGATATCCTATGGTATCTGTCTTTCTCTTTCTGATTTACTTCACTTAGTATGATAATCTCTAGATCCATCCATGTTGCTGCAAATGGCATTATTTCATTCTTTTTTATGGCTGAGTAGTATTCCATTGTATATATGTACCACATCTTTATCCATTCATCTGTTGATGGACATTTAGGTTGTTTCTGTGTCTTGGCTATTGTGAATAGTTCTGCTATGAACATAGGGGTGCAGGTATCTTTTTGAATTATAGTTTTGTCTGGATATATGCCCAGGAGCAGGATTGCTGGATCAAATGGCAACTCTAGTTTTAGTTCTCTGAGGAACCTCTGTACTGTTTTCCATTGTGGCTGCACCAACTTACATTCCCACCAACAGTGTAGGAGGGTTCCCTTTTCTCCACACCCTCTCCAGCATTTGTTATTTGTAGCTTTTTTGATGATGGCCATTCTGACTGGTGTGAGGTGGTACCTCATTGTAGTTTTGATTTGCATTTCTCTAATAATTAGTGATGCTGAGCATCTTTTCATGTTCCTATAAAAGACTGATTTGAATTGATACCAACTTAACTTCATTTGTGTACAAATACTCCACTTGTAGACAGCTCCATCTCCCCCATTATGTTACTGATGTTACAAATTACTTCTTTATACATGTGTTCCTGATAACTTGGGATTATAATAATTTTTATGCATTTGCCTTTTAAATCCTGTAGAAAATTAAAAATAGAGTCATAAACCAAAATTACAATAATAGTGGCTTTGTATTTGCCCATATATTTACCTTTACTGGAGATGTTTATTATACCATTATATGGTCTTAAGTTACTGTCTTGAATCCTTTCATTTCATAATGAAGAACTCCCTTTAGCATTTCTTGTAGGGAAAGTCTAGTGTAATGAACTCTCAGCTTTTGTTTATCTGTATATGTCATAATTTCTTTCTCATATTTGAAGGACAGTTTTGTCAGATGTAGAATTCTCAGTTGATATTTTTTTCTTCAGCACTTTAAATATGTCATCCCACTGCTTCCTGGCCTCCAAGGTTTCTGATGAGAAGTGAGCTTATGATCTTATTGAGGATCCTTGTATGTGATGAGTTGTTTCTCTCTTGCTTGCTTTTATAGCTTTTAATGCTTATTAGAAAAAAAAGAGAAATATCTTAAAATTATAATTTAAGTTTCCACATTATAAAAAAGAGGAAAATAAACACAAAGAGAGAAGGAGATAAGTAAGAGCAAAAATCAATAAAATAGAAAACTGATAAATAATAGAAACAAGTGAAACTAAGAGCTGTAGTCATTATTAAAATATACTAATAAAATTAAAAACTTCACAAGACCAATTAAGAATAAATAAATAAATAAATAAATAGAATAAATGTTACCAATATTAGGAATTAAGAGGGAACATTGTTACAGATTCTGTTGAGTTAAAAAGATAATAGAGAAATAATTTCAAAAACTTTATGCCAGGGACAAAGTGAGAGAGTGGCATGGACATATATATATATACACTACCAAATGTAAAATAGATAGCTAGTGGGAAGCAACCACATAGCACAGGGAGATCAGCTCAGTGCTTTGTGACCATCTAGAGGGGTGGGATAGGGAGGCTGGGAGGGAGATGCCGGAGGAAGGAGATACGGGGCTGTACGTATATGTATAGCTGATTCACTGTTGTAAAGCAGAAAGTAGCACACCATTGTAAAGCAGTTATACTCCGATAAAGATGTTAAAAAAAAAACAACTTTATGTCAAGCAGTTAAACACCTTATATGAAATAGACAAATTCCTTGAAAGACACGATTATGAAAATTGACTCAACAAGAACCAGGTAATTCAAATAAAATATCTGTTGAAAAAATTAAAGTAGTAATTCAAATTTTTCAACAAGGAAAAGTGTAGGCTCAGATGTCTTCATTGCTGAATTCTATCAAGAATACACACATTTGGGGGACTTCCCTGGTGGCGCAGTGGATAAGACTCCACACTCCCAATGCAGGGGGCCCAGGTTCAATCCCTGGTCAGGGAACTAGATCCCACATGCATGCCGCAACTAAGAGTTCACATGCTACAACTAAGGACCCCATGAGCCTCAACTAAGGAGCCCACCTGCTGCAACTAAGACCCGGTGCAACCAAATAAATAAATTTTTTTTTAAAAAATACACAAACTCAAAAAATAGAGGAAGAAGGAGCACTTCCCAACTCATCAGGCAAGCATAACTCTGATATCAGAGCCAAACAAGGACATTACAAAAAACAAAATCGTAGACCAACCCAGTCCTAAAAGTCTTTAACAAAAAATTGGTAAATTTTTTATCCATTAATATAAAAAGGATCATACATAGTGACCAAGTGGCATTCATTCTGGGAAGCCAATAATTGTTCAGTCTTTAAAAATCAAGCATTATAATTTACCAGAACAAGATAAATTAGAAAAAATACATGTTTATCTAAATTTTTCAGGTAAAGCATTTTACAAATTCAGTGCCACCTTGTGGTGTAAACTCTTAGTAAACAAAGAACAACCTGATAAAGGAATCTATGAAAAACTTACAGCTGACATCCTGCTTAATGTTGTAAGACTGAATGCTTTTTTGCCTAACTAGGCACAGATATCCATTCTCACTGCTTGCATTCAACGTTGTATTCAGTGCAGTAAGGCAAGGGAAGGAAATAAAAGATATAAAGATTTGAAAAGAAGTAAAATTGTTTTCGGTCAGACATCGTGATTGTGTACTTAGAAAATACTAACGAATCTACCAGAAAGCTATTAGAATTAATAAATGAACGTAGCAACCTCTCAGTCTAGAGAAAGTCAGTATACATAAACAGATTGTATGTCTCTACTAGTAATGAACTATTGGAAAATAAAATTTAAAACAATACCACTTAAAAACACTTAAAAAGCATGAAATTATGTGCATGACATGCATGACCTGAACACTAAAAAGTATAAAACATTGCTGAGAGAAATTAAAGCCTATATATAAAAATCTGTGTAGGGGCTTCCCTGGTGGCGCAGTGGTTGAGAGTCCGCCTGCTGATGCAGGGGACACGGGTTCATGCCCCGGTCTGGGAAGATCCCACATGTCGCGGAGCGGCTGGGCCCGTGAGCCATGGCTGCTGAGCCTGCGCGTCCGGAGCCTGTGCTCCGCAACGGGAGAGGCCACAACAGTGAGAGGCCCGCGTAACGCAAATAAAAAAAAAAAATCTGTGTAAATGTGGAGACATACCACATTCATGAGTTGGAAGTCTGAGTATTGCTAAGGTGTCTATTTTCCTGAAATTTTTCTATACACTCAAGCCAGTCTTAGTATAAAAATAAAAATTTCAATAGCCTTTTTCTTTAGAAATTGATACGATTCTATAATGCACACAAAAATGCAATTACTTTGATTTTTTAACTTAGAAAAATAAAGAGAAAGCTAGAAGTTGTAAAATACTTGGTTTCAAGATTTGCTGTAAAGCTACAAAATTCGAGACAGTTGGGCATGGGTATAACAAAAGACAATACAGTTGACCCTTGAACAATGTGGGGGTTGGGGCACCAACTTTCTGAGCAGTCAGAAATTTGCTATCACTTTACAATTGGCCCTTCGTGTCTGTGGTCCTGTATCCTCAGATTCAACCAACCACTGATTGTGTAGTACTGTAGTATGTATTTACTAGAAAAAAATCTGCATATTTAAGTATGAAGCAGTTCAAGCCCATGTTCATGTGTATATCAGTGGAACAAAACAGAGTCCAGAAATAGATCCACATGTATATATGTATGGTCAACTGACTTTTGACAAAGATGTCAGGGTAATTTAATGGAGAAGTGACAGTCTTTTCAACAAACAGAACGCTTGTATATCCATTTGGGATAAAATGAATACTGATACCTTATAACCTTTTATAACCTTATAAAAATTAACTCAAAAGTGATCACATACCTAAACATAAAAGGTAAAACATAACTAAAATCACCTCTTCAATGAGCTTATCTCCAAATATCGTCACATTCTGAGGTACTGGGGTTTAGGGCTTTAACATGAATTTTGGGGAAGAACAACTCAGCCCATAACAGGGCACAAAAGAACTTTTGGGGGAAACGTAAATGTTCCATATTTTGATTATGGTAGGAGTTTCTTGGGGACATGGATTTGTTAGAACTCATTGAGCTGTTTGCTTAAAATGTTTGTATTGTGTTAAGTGTAAATTATACCTCAATAAAATTGCTTTTTTAAACAGCAAAACATCAACTCAAATAAAACAGAAGAAATGAAAATTCTCATTGCAAATCTGATTAAAATTTAATTAAGATAGGGACTTCCTTGATGGTCCAGTGGTTCAGACTCCACACTTCCACTGTAGGGGGCAAAGGTTCAATCCCTCGTTGGGGAGCTAAGATCCCGCATGCTACACCATGCACCCAAATATTAAAAAAAAAAAAATTTTAATTTAAATATGTTTATCTGGAAAGGATAATATAGGATTTTCCCACACAGGAATATGGTGTGTGTCTATACTATGAATTGTTTTTGTATCCTTCAGTAAAATTAGGTAGTTAAACCAACAATGAAACAATGCCCTTACCACTTTGCCTTTAACAGAAGTACATAAATAGATACATTCTGCTTTTCATTAGGTTAGCTGGTATTCTACTATAAATAAATAGCTGAAAAATTAACTTTTTGATATGAAAATCTGTGTGTTTGAATGTAGTTCAAATTCACTTGTAAAATTAATGTTGAATTATTTATACAAATTGACATGCCATGAGTTTTTAGTTAATCTTATGTTATAGTTTATATTCCCAACAAGCTTCTGCTTCACCTTCATGAAGTCTAGAATGTTTAATAATGTAGGTGCAACAGGCAGGCAAGAATTCAACTAAAGCAAATTATCAATCCCCCCCCCAAAAAAAGGGAAGGAAAGATGTTATAAGATTTTAAAATGGTAGACAAAATAATGAAATTCTGTTTTTAATTAATGAATAATATGTCTATATATACAACATTAAGACTAGAATGCTATTAACAACTAATATTAGATACCAATCCATAATTATGACATAATGGGAATAATTGATGAAGTATTTTTTAATGTTCTTTTTAAAAATTTATTTATTTTGTTATTTATTTTTAGTTGCATTGGGTCTTCGTTGCACGTGGGCTTTCTCTAGTAGCAGTGAGCAGGGGCTACTCTTCATTGCGGTGCGTGTGCTTCTCATCGCAGTGGCTTCTCTTGTTGCAGAGCACAGGCTCTAGGCATGTGGGCTTCAGTAGTTGTGGCATGCAGGCTCAGTAGTTGTGGCTCACAGGCTCCAGAGCACAGTCTCAATAGTTGTGGCGCACGGGTTTAATTGCTCCGCAGCATGTGGGATCCTTCTGGACCAGGGATCAAACCCATGTCCCCTGCATTGGCAGGTGGATTCTTAACCACTGTGCCACTAGGGAAGTCCCGGTAAAGTGTTATTATTGTTTTACAGATGTATAACTCACAATTTTAAAAGATATCTAATTACAATGACATAGTAAACAGCTTCCATAGAAACATCAATAACTGTGATGATAAATCAACTGAAGTTTATAGGCATTAGCCCTTTTCTCTTTGTTGGATACTTTGTCTTTGATAAGATAACAGGTCCCAGGCCTTTTTACATCTTAATGTAGACAGATTGATGACTTGTACACTAATGGTTTTTATCTTAATCTTGTTTAAAAGCATCTTTTTACTTTCTGATACTCTGATACCCTTTGAGTATCAATTCTGATACTCATTTTCAAAAGTTACTTTTGGGCTTCCCTGGTGGTGCAGTGGTTGGGAATCTGCCTGCCAATGCAGTGGACACGGGTTCGAGCCCTGGTCCGGGAAGATCCCACATGCCATGGAGCGACTAAGCCCATGTGCCACGGCTGCGGAGCCTGTGCTCTGGAGCCCACGAGCCACAACTACTGAGCCTGCATGCCACAGCTACTGAAGCCCGTGAGCCTGGAGCCTGTGCTTGGCAATAGGAGAAGCCACCACAGTGGGAAGCCCACGCGCCGTGGTGAAGAGTAGCCCCCGCTCACCTGCACGCAGCAATGAAGACCCAACGCAGCCAAAAAATAAAATGTAAACAAAATAAATAAATTTTTTTTAAAAAAGTTACTTTTGCTAGCACTGCTATTGATTTTACCATAGATACATTTTTCTTAGTGTATGTTCACCTTGTCTTATAACAGTAAAAAAAAATCCTAAAAATGACAGTTGTAACATAGCTTCATAGTAAAAGTACATTTTCTAAATAAGTGAAAATTTAAGTAAAATTTTAAAAGTGCTGGCTTTATTATAATAAACATTGCATACTTAAATGTCCTACTTTCTGTTTCTATTGATTTTCCTTTTCCGGATATTTCATGTAAATGGAATCATACAATATGTGGCCTTTTGTGTGTGGCTTCTTCACTTAGCATAATGTTTTCATGGTTCATCTGTATTGTAAGATGAATCAATACTTTATTCCTTTTTATGGATAAATGATATTCCTTTTACTTTCAGTCTGTTTGTATCTTTGAATTTAAAGTGTGTCTTTTGTAGATAGCATGTCGTTGGATCATTTAAAAAAGTCTGTTCTGCTAGTCTCTGCCTTTTTAGAGTGTTTACTCCATTTAAATTTAACATAATTATTGATAAGGTAATTTTTACATCTGCCACTTTGCTATTTGTTTTCTGTATGTTATTTTTCTCTCCCTCTGTTCCTCCATTACTTCCTTCTTTTCTGTTAGATATATATTTTCTAGTGTGCCATTTAAATTTTTCTAGTGTGCTCTTTTAATTTCATTAGCATTTCTTTTACTATATATTTTTGAGTTATTTTCTTAATGGTTGTCCTGGGAATTACAATAAACAATTTATACAATGTAGTTTGAATTGATACTAACCTAATTTCAATAGTATGTTAAAACTTAGATCTTCTATAGCTATATTATGTCCCACTTGCTTTGTGCTATCATTGTCATAAAAATTACATATTTATACATTGTATGCCTATCAAAACAGATTTATAATTATTGCTTTATGCATTTGTCTTTTAAATGAGATAGGAGACAAAATGTTACAAATAAAAAATATATTTATACTACCTTTTTTAAATTTACGTATGTTGTTACTTTTACCAGTACTCTAATTCTTCCTGTAGATTTTAGTTACTGTCTATAGTGTCTCTAAACACTCATTCTTAAATAGAGTCTGCCTTGCACCTCTCTCAGTTGTAATCCATTGTCATTATCATGGAGCCCTTTTGATCTGATGGGAAGGTACTGGGAAAGGCAAAGCATCCTCTAATTCTTTGATTAAGTCTCAGTCCTTTAGTGAGCCTGTGTCCTTGGGCTATAACCTTCACATGTGTTTCTCAGCTCTTTATTCATCTTAGATGAGTCAGGAAGTCTAGAGGGAGCTGAAGTTTGGATAATTTTCCTTTTCCCCAATTTTGGATAAGGCTGTGGCAAAGCCTTCTCCCTTACTGGGAGATTGGCCTTTGTTATGGGGAATGCCTAGAATATATTTCAAAATGGTTGTTTTCCCCCTCTCCCTGCCAGAAAAAGGAGGGTTTTTCTGAACTCTTTACTGTGATAACTTTGGGGGGGATGTTCCTGGAGGTAGTATCTACAAAATATGGGGGCCCCCTAAGGATGTGGCCCCTAGGAGTTTCTCACTATTACACTAGTATACACTGTTGCCTCCAGCAGTTCATCCAAATTATCATTTAAGCATTCCTGCCAATTTATGGTTTTCGTGTCTTCCGCGCCCAGTAGCAGTTCTGGACTGTGATTCGCTGTATTGACTATCTCTCCAGATTTTAGGATAGCAGTTTGCCTTATGACCACAGTTCTCTGATGTGTCCAAGTCATTGATTTTCAGTTTGTTTAGCTTTTTTCTTGGTGTCAGATGGGTATGATGACTTCTGAGTTCTTTACATATTGGAGCTGAAAGTGGAAGTCCTAATTTTATCTTTAAAAATGTATTTTCAACTGAGTTTCAGAATGTAGATATAATTTACTTAAAAGATAAAACCAACACATTGTAATAGTCTTTGTCTGTACCACTGTCAACTCTTAACACATTACAGTGGCTAGAGTCATTGAATGTCATCTCTTTTGCATTTTGAAGGGGTTAGACATTGGACATGCAGAAGACATGAGAGCTTACATTAGAATTTATTTGGGGGAAATTTGGGACATACAAATTTAAGTTTTCAAGTCACACATTGCAGTGGTAAATAATTTTTTCCTGTATGTCTAGATAATTACAATCCATGATTTACTCAAAACTTTACTCTTTTACTGAGAGAAATGAAATGAATTTCCTTTCGTTATAAACTGCAGCATTTGTGTAAGGATAAAAATGAGAAAGTTGTCGTTCTAGATTCCCCCCACACACACACACACACTTCTTTCAGAGCCTTCTAAAGTTACTAAATATTGTAATAGTTTCATGAAGAATACCATTCCTCCACTAAGATAAATTTGATTTTGACTCTATTGTCATTTAACTAGTGGCACCATTGCTTTAGAACTCTCTGAGAGATCATTTTTATGGGTACAAGAGTTTTTAAACTCTTTTTATGGATAGAGAAGTTTCCATTAAATCATTTTGAAAAGAGACTCTCTGGTGCCAAAGTAGCAACTTGGATCTTTTTATTTGTACATTGCAGACTGTGATTTTCTTTTACATCTTTATGAGTAAAATCTATTTTCCCTGAGGGGACATTTTGCATTCACCGCTGATTGTCAGATAAGGAATAAAATGCAAAATGTTTCAGTCTCTATTTATAATTTTTATAAATATTGTTTAATATTAAGCTTGTATGTTGAGAAATTTGCAGTGCTACTAGTTTGACATTTCTCATTTTTAAGCTATACTACATTTAATTTAAAGGAGAAACCAAATTGTTCCATCTAAAACATTTTTCTTTTTTCTTGTTTAGACACTTGAAGTTTCGGTAGATTATGGATTTGCCTTATTTTAAGTGATCAACTGAGCCTTTTTAAGGAATTTTTTCCACTGTGTTAAATAAAAGGAATCTTGATGGTGTTGAAGCCTTTGGGATAGTGATAAGGAGGTTATACATCTCTGAGAAGTGAGGAGTAGTTCTTAAGAACTTCTTCTCTTTTTTATTCACTCATTTGTTTATTCCGTCATTAATGTATTCATTTGACAAACATTTATTGGGCACATACTGCATTCTGGGTAGAGAATTCAAATGACTTGGCCAAGGTCATATGTTTAATTAGTGAATGTACATGCCTTAGAATTCTTTTTTTGTTTTTTTTTGTTTGTTTGTTTGTTTGTTTTTGCGGTATGCGGGCCTCTCACTGCTGTGGCCTCTCCCGTTGTGGAGCACAGGCTCCGGACGCGCAGGCTCACGGGCCTAGCCGCTCCGCGGCATATGGGATCTTCCCGGACCGGGGCACGAACCCGTGTCCCCTGCATCGGCAGGCGGATTCTCAACCACTGCGCCACCAGGGAAGCCCAGAATTCTTGATCTTCTAGTCAATGCTGTCTTCATAATAGTATTTCTAGAGTTTGGTATATGAAATATAGTTGATCTGATAAAATTAATTTGATCCATTACTTTTTGTTTAGAACAATATGCACATGTGTACAAATACCTGCATATTGGTATATTTCAGTATTTATATTTGCTTTGCACATTTGGCTTTGCTTGTGAGCTAAACTATTATTGTTAGGAAGATAGATACAAGAGGTACTCTGAAGGAATAGGTTGAAAAGCTGCTTTAATGAGTAAGTGATCAAATATTCTGAAAAATAGAGTAATTGGAAAGTAGCTATTTAAATAACCATTTTTTTGCTTTGTTTTGTTTTACATGCATGTAGAGAGTCATGTGTACCCTTCGTCTATAAATAACATGCATACATCTGGCTCCAAAAAAGCCTTATAAAAATGTATTGGTTATATGTATAACTGATTCACTTTGCTGTACACCTGAAACTAACACAACAATGTAAACAACTATACGCCAATACAAATTTTAAAATATATATTTATTGGTTATAATTTTTAAGTGAAAAATCTAGGAAGAATAAGAGAAGTTAAGATTAAACTAGAGTCAAGGATGGCCATGTAACAGTTTGGCAAAGGATCAAGTAATAAATCTGTATTCATTCTAACTGCTTGTGCATCCCTCACTCCCCAACATTGGTTCTAAACTATACTTTCCTTGGATAAAAGCATAGTTAGAGAAAGCACTTTTGGGGGAATAACAGGCAAATTGGTTAAATTTAACTTATGATTAATTTACTACACATTTCCATATTAAAGCAATTTATTTGAATTTGATGTGGGCTGGACAAAGTTGGAGGCTCCAGTCATTCCTCTTGGTTACAGTCTTTTAATATCCATCTATAGTTAATCTTTGTAAAAGAGACCAATGGATTTTTCCTTGTGGCTGATACTCTCAGATTGGCAGCTTTTGAATTTAGGTGATTTGGGTATCATCAGTTGGGAAATTACCTTGATGCAATGGTTACCCCTGAATACGCTCATCAGGCAGGCTATCCCAAAGGTAATGGGACAGAGAAGCTAACAGACAAATTAAGATGCTTGAATCACAAAGTTTATTTAAATAAATTTCAAACACATACTTAGAAGTAAAAGGAAAGAGTTGAGGGTAAGTTAACACATTTAGAAGAGGATACAAGTGGGTGGAAGGACCGCATTACCTAAATCCTGGGTTATGCAGTGTTCATATGTCTTGTCTTTCATTCTCTGCCACATCAGCATTTTTTGCTGATACTGTAGCTACAAAGACTAGAAAGGAGTTTGAGCAACTTGGCCCAGTAGATGGAAAGTGCTCAAGGCTAATGACACAGTCTTACTTTATTAAAGAAAAGCAGGGGCAGGTGTACTTGGCCACAGCTGTAGCCTACCAGTTAGCCTATCGAGCAACTATGGCTTTTATTTGCCTTTCTTGGGGAAGGGGATACATGGGGCCAGGATGGGTATCAACAATGGGTGACTGAATTAAGATTTCATGAATAATTGAGTGTTTCATATGCCTCAAATATATTTGGTATATCTTGACTATTGCTTCATGTATATATAGCATATCTTGAACACTTAGTGTCTACTTGATCTAACTATCCCTTTCCATCTATGTTCATACATATGTGCTGTACTTATTTTATCTGTTTAACATGTCTTATAGGTTTCCAACTTCTATCTATGGTTTAAACATCTTACAAGTTTCACATACCCATTGGGTTTCTTGTCTTTTATAATAGAATATTCTCAAATACTACAACAAATGCAAATTACAGATGTGATTTCTCTCAATTTCTTGCCTTCAATTTTAAGGTGCCAGATTCTCAAGGGTTACCACGTTTGTTTTTTTTTGTTTGTTTGTTTTTGTGGTACGCGGGTCTCTCACTGCCGTGGCCTCTCCCGCTGCGGAGCACAGTCTCCGGAGGCGCAGGTCCAGCGGCTATGGACCACGGGCCCAGCCGCTCCGCGGCATGTGGGATCCTCCCAGACCGGGGCACGAACCCGCGTCCCCTGCATCGGCAGGCGGACTCCCAACCACTGCGCCACCAGGGAAGCCCGGGTTACCACGTTTTAAAACTCTTTCAGAAAAAGATATGGCATTTTCTATAGGACATAGTAAATGAATAGTTACAGCCCATACCAATGCATTGGTATTTGCCTTGGTACAAAGTACTATTTTTGAAGAGTTTTTAGAAATAACATTTGCCTCAGTTACCTGGTTTAGATAATGTTAGCTTGAAGATGGTATAACTAGGAAATCATGGTAACATAACAGATCATAAAGGGAAAAATATCATCAAGGATAAAATTCTACAGATAGCAGCTTAATGTAGAAAAGTCTATTGATTGTGTAATTTTTTAAAAAATAGAGTTTATTTTTTTAGAGCAGTTTTAGGTTCACAGCAAAATTGAGGGATCAGTACAGAGAATTTTTGTACTAGTCTCACACATGCATAGCCTAGGACATTATCGATACTCCTCACCAAAATGGTACATTTATTATACCGATGACCTTATATTGACACATCATTATCACCTGAAGTCCATAGTTTAAATTAGGGTTGCTCTTGGTATTATATATTCTATAATACTTATAGAATGAGTTTTTATAAATGTGTAATGACATGTTTCCACCATTATAGTATCATACAGAGTAGTTTCACTGCCCTAAAAATGTTCTGTGCTCCTCCTGTTCATTCCTCCCTCCCCCTAACCCTTAGCAATCACTGGTCTTTTTACTGACTTCATAGTTTTACCTTTTCCGAATGTGATATAGTTGGAATCATATAGTAAGTAGTCTTCTCAGATTAGCTTCTTTCACTTAGCTGTATGCATTTAAGTTTCTTCCCTGTCTTTTCATGGCTTGAATAGCTCATTTCTTTTTAGTGTAGAATACTATGCCATTCTCTCGATGTACCAGTTTATCCATTTACCTACTGAAGGCTTTGGCAGTTACGAATAAAGCTGCTGTAAACATCTGTGTGTAGGTTTTTATGTGGATGTAAGTTTTCAGTTCATTTGGGTAAATATCAAGGAGCATAACTGCTGGATCATATGGTAAGCGTATGTTTGGTTTTATAGGAAACTGTGAAATTGTCTTTCAGTGTCTGTATTATTTTGTATTCCCACCACATCCTTGTCAGCATTTGATGTTGTCAGTGTTTTAGATTTTGGTCATTCTAATAAGTGTGTAGTGCTACCTTGTTTTTTTTGATTTGCAATTCCCTGCTGACCTAAAATGTGGAACATCTTTTCATATACTTATTGGCCATCTGTAAACTTCTTTGGTAAGGTGACTGTTCAAATCTTTGGCCCATTTCTCAATTGGATTGTTTTCTTATTGTTGAATTCTAGAAGTTCTTTGTATATTTTGGATAATAGTTCTTTATCAGATGTGTCTTTTGCCCAGATGTGTATTTTCTCCTAGTCTGTGGCTTGTTTTCTCATTCATTTATTAAATACTGTTTCTACTGTTAGCTTTGGTTTGGTCCTCATCTCTAAATTCAATTATTCTTAACTGATCTTTCTCCCTTCAATCTTTCCCTCACCAGTTTTCCCCCCATATTGATCATCATATTACTCTCCTGTTTAACCCTCAGTAAACCAGTAAAAATAGTCATAACCATTTGTCATTTTTCTTTTTTATATTTTAAGTCATTATTGGAATAATTTATAGAAGTAAGAATAAAAGAATAGTAAAAAACAAAAGCCAACATTATTAGAAACTAAAGAGGTTAGACATAAAATCTTTGTAGCAAGTAAATTTTGGTGTATTAATATAAAAAAATCAGAGTAGTGTCACGTGTCTTTTTAGCAACAATGAGATGGGAAGAGACAGTCAATGTTGCTGTCACAAAATATTGTCATGAAGTCCTTCCTGCTGAATAATGAACTGATTGAGAATACCATTGTTTCTTCTTGTCCTTAGATATGTATTGATCACATATCAATTCTTGAATTTGAGAAGTTTTGTGCAGTATATTGTTATCTGAAGATTCATAGTCTGAGATTTCACTTACACCATACAATTTCACCATTGTCACTAGAATTGGAGTGTTGCTCTGACTCTTTTGTCTTCTTATTCATCTAATAATTATGATAAATCTTCCTTTGTTGATTTCCTTTTCTTTGCTATTGTGGACATAAATGAAAAAGTTTCAGTTCTCAACACTTCAGTGAAAGCTAAAAACAGCTTACAAATATGGTGTCCTCAGTTTTCTTTTCTACTTTCTGGAAAGATGATGCAATACTTTGAACAATACTGTAAGAAGAAAGAACCAGATTTTAACCAGATGGTTACTTCAGACATTGATGAACCAACTATGTTGATCAAGCAACAGAAATTCAGAATTCATGTTTTAAAGAGTTAAGAATTTGTTCCGTGCATAAATAGCTATTGGGTTCTTAGTATCTTCAAGAGATTTCAACAAAGTAGGTGAGGAAATGTATGAGTTATTTCTGATATTCAGTTTTCTTTGAAAATTTTTACAATGTAAGTATTGTATATTTTTATTAAAATATATCAATAAATGACTCCCAATAAGCATATCAGTATCAGTAATGCAGCTCCAACATTTTCATAGTCCTCATTCTTTTAACAGATTTGTGAGAGGGAATATTCCTTGTCAGAGACTGTATGACCTTTCATTTCCATATAGATAGCCAACAACTACAAGTGATCTTACTTTCACTTCAGGACAGTATTCCTCCATATTATTCTTCCTAGTATATTACTGACTGCATGTATATTCATTGAATGTTTGATGCTGAGCTATAACCCAGCCTCTTGAGATATCACCAAATAGTTAGAGTATAGGAAATAGTTTCAATAGAAATTAATATTTTTGGTTTTCTCATGTTTTAGATATGAATACAGCAAGAATTAAGGATGTACCCATTTTTCCTTTAAAATGTTATAAATACACTACCACTTATTTTCCATTTTTATTACTATTTAAAAGGAACTGTATATCAGGTGCCAAAATTTATACATATGGATACATATCAACTGAACAAAAGAAAGTAGGTATTTCTTAAATATTAGTACCTCATGAAATGAATGTGAAGAATCATCTTCAGAAGGAAAAGTATGACAGGTTTTACTTATGAAATAAATTATGTGAAAAAGATTACAAAAGATGGTAGTCTGTTTAGGCAGCCTATTAAAAGCATTAAGACTTGAGTACTGGCTATTAAAGTGAGTAAATGGCAATATTATAAAGTTAAACACATGCGAAAAAACATTTTCCAGAGGACCGGGATTGTAACAATACCATTAATGAGGGCAAAGAGGTCTTAATGCAGTTTGCACTTTCTAAAGTTTCAAAAAGAGGCTTTGAGTTAGTGCGTTATTAATGTACTGAACATCTGGAACTGTGTAAAACCTATAGACATTGAGCAAATGCAGGATTTCCCCACTAGGTTGCATTCTAACTTACTGCCTCCCTAGTGAGAAACTGGTTTTAAGAAGTTTGAAAAAGTAAAATGACAATATCCAGATAAGGTATAAACATTCCAAAGTGTCTTTTAATTTTTGAGATCTGACTCAAAAAAAAATTCTGAAGTTATCAAATCTAAGTGATGTGAATATCAGTTAGTAGATTAAATCATCTGATCACTAGATGTAGGCTAGTCTCTCTGTATGTGAATATATTTGCTCTTTATGAGCTAAATAAACTATAACAGAGATACCTCACACTTTTCATATATGTAAATCTTTTTTTTTTTTTTTTTTTTTTGCGGTATGCGGGCCTCTCACTGTTGTGGCCTCTCCCGTTGCGGAGCACAGGCTCCGGACGCGCAGGCTCAGCAGCCGTGGCCCACGGGCCCAGCCGCTCTGCGGCATATGGGATCCTCCGGGACCAGGGCACGAACCCGCGTCCCCCGCATCGGCAGGCGGACCCTCAACCACTGCGCCACCAGGGAAGCCCATCATATATGTAAATCTTAAAACCTGAGAGATGGTTCTGTGTCAGTGTACTTTCTAAAAGTTTTTTGATTTTTAGGTGCCTAGTTGGGATACTTAAGAAAATTTTAGAAGTTGAAATATGTGTGTGTGGTTTTTTTGTATGAATTTTCTGGCAAGGGGGAAGTAATTAAGATGTATAGATGTGCAATTTGAGTGTCACCTGTAATGAGAATGGAAAAGCTATAGATCTAATTTTTTTTTTTTACTTAAAACTGAGAATTTGCCACAGACCGTTTTCACCAAAATAATCAGTATGTTTTTGCTGTAGAGCTATATTCTAGATTTGCATGTAGCCCTTGTATAATCCTGAACAGAAGACTTTTGAGTTACTTTTAAAAAATCTTCACTGAAACTGTTAAAATAAACACATTGTGTTCTGTGGGAATGTTGTCTCATAGTTACCAAATTCCCCTACCCCTTTTTCACAGTGTTCCTTGTACCTCCATACCTGAACTAAAACCTGGATATACCCAGAGGACATGTCATTTTCTTGTCAACACTTTCGTGTTGTGACCACTTTTTTCTCTCTAGTACCTCAGGTTTGGTATCCTATTTACTCTCCATTGCTCTTTCTAAACCTTAACCTCTCCATCTTTTCGGAAGGAAGGAAGGAAGGAAAGAAGGAAAAAGAGAGAGAGAGAAACTCACTAAAAAAAAAAAAGCTTTGGTCTCTGAGCTCATGTCTTTTAATCATGTCATTCTTTCCCCTTCATCTTTACTGACATATTACAAATCACATGAATACTTTCTTTTATTAAGGACTTTGGCACCTGATTTTACAGGGTTTTTTTTTTCCTCATTCTCCTCTCTGACCTTCCATTCTTTTGAATCTTCCTTTTTTATTCATTTATTAAATTAGTTCAAATATTTGTTGCCTACTTCCTATGTGTCAGGGTACTGTTCTAAGTACTGGACAGTCAGCAGTGAGCAAAACAAACAAAAATCATTGTCCTTATGGAGGTTATATTCCAGGGGTGAGAGACAGAAAATAAACCAGACACATAGAAAGGTACTTATATACTAGATGGTGTCATGGACTCAGTGTTTATGTCCCCCTCCCCCCAAATTCATACATTGAAACCCTAACCCCCAGTGTGGCTGTGTTTGGAAATGGGGTCTCTAAGGAACTAATTAAGGTTAAATGAGGTCATAAGGGTGGGGCCCTGATCTGATAACATTAGTGTTCCTATAAGAAGACATACTAGAAATCTTGCTGTCTTCCCACAACATGAGCACAGAGGAAAAGGTGTGTAAGGATTCGGTGAGGTGGCCATCTGCAAGCCTGAATGAGAGTCTCACCAGGAAATGAATCAGCCAGCACCTTGATCTTCGACCTCCCGGTGTCCAGAACTGTGAAAAATAAATTTCTGTTTAAGCCACCCCATCTGCAGTATATTTTTTCCAACTTTATTGAGATATTATTGATATATATGTAAGTTTAAGGTGTACAATGTGATGAGTTGATACGTGTATATATTGTGAAACGATTATGTGGTTTTTTGTTTGTTTTTGCTTTTTGTTACCTTTTGGTTTTGTTTTTTTTAATAGTAGCCTGAATGGACAGTACGGATAATGGTAAATGCTGTATAGAAAAATAATGCAAAGAAGAGGGAAATGAGACTCCTGGGTGAGTGGATAGAGGTAGTTTCAAATTTTAATTGGATGGTTCTGGAAGGCCTGTCAGAGAAGGTGACATTGAGTAAAGGCCTATGGGGGAAGAATATTCAGGAAGAGGGAACCTTATGGTAGGAGAGTGTCTGGTTTGTTTCACCAACAGGAAGGCTACCTGGGCTGAAGCAGAGTAGGGGTGGGGTGAGAGGTGTAGCAGAACATGAGGTCAGAGAAGTAGCTATGGTAAAATCATGCCACAGTAGGGATTTGGATTTTATTCTAATGCAATAGGAAGCATTTGGAGTCTTTAGACTTAATTTTAAAAGGATTGTGCTGGCTGCTATATGGAAATGGACTGTAGAGAGTACAAGAAGCAGCACGTGACTGTGTAGGAGTTGACTGTAATAACTCACGTGAGAGATGGTGGTGGCCTGGACCACTGTGGTAGCAGTGTTTGGAGTCTAGGTATTTGAAAGTAGTGCTGGCAGGAATTGCTGATGGATTGGATGTGCAGTGTGATAGAAAGAGAGGGAGTAACATTTTCTTGCTGGGCTTTTTTCTTTATCTGTACTCTACTGCTGGTCAGTCTCATCTATGTTCATTCTTTTAGTTATGTCTATTTGTCTTGGTTTCCCAACTTAAAATTCACTTCTAACTTTTCCTCTTTAAGTACCATAGTCAAGAGAAAAAACACCTTTTTTGTGTCTCCTCTACTCTCAGTAATCTACTACAACACAGCTTCACTTCTGATACCTGATGTGTGGATTTCCATACATTAAGCAATTCTGTGACACCAGCTGGGTGTCCTACAGTTTAACTCAGTTATGACAATATCTACCTAGAGCACAGCATCAGATACCAGAGGTTAAGAGCTTCATCCCACAAGGCTTTCCCCACTTCGGACACCAATCTCATGTCCAGGTTGTTACCTTTGTGTCTGACTGACTGGCTGTAAGTTAGAAGTTCCCACAGCTCCCTTCTCAAGTTCGATTAATTTATTACTAGAGTGGTTCACAGAACTCAGAGAAACATTGACTTACATTTACCAGTTTAATATAAAGGATATTATAAAAGATATAGATGAACAGCCAGATGAAGTATATAGGGTGAGGTCCAGAAGGGTCCCAAGCACAGGAGCTTCTGTCCCCGTGGAACTGGGGTATACTACCCTCTGGCATGTGGTTGCATTCACCAACCCAGAAGCTCTCTGAGCTCAATTCCTTTTGGGTTTTATGCAGGCTTCATTACATAGGCACAATTGGTTAAATCATTGGCCATTGGCAGTTGACTCAACCTCTAGCCCCTTTCCCCTCCCTGAAGGTTGGGTCTGGGGTTGAAAATTTCATATGGTTGGTTCCTGAAAAGGGTTCCCAACTCTGTTCCAGCCTGTGCAACGTGTGTGTGTGTGTGTGTGTGTGTGTGTGTGTGTGTGTGTAAGCTTCCCTACACCAACAAGCAATTCTTGGATGCCAGCAGGATGTCCAAGATTCAACTCAATTCTGACACTATCTACCCAGAGATAGAATCAGATTCCACAGGTAAAGGGCTCATTCCCACAAGACCACCCTCTACTTCAGACACTAGTCGCAAGCCCAGGTTGTTACCTGTACTTCTGACAGACTGGCTGTAAACCAGAGGTTCCCACGACCCACTCCTTGGGTTCAGTTAATTTGCTGGAACAGCTCACAGAACTCAGGAAAACTCATTTACTCACTAGGTTACCAATTTATTATAAAAGAATATCAATCAATAGCCAGATGGAGAGATACACAGTTCGAGGTTCTGAACAACAGAGAGGGTGGGACTGATAGTTTCATCCCACTAATCAGGTGGTTGGCTCCATTGACAACTAGTCCCCATCCTAAGCTGCTTTGCTAAAGTCGCCTCATTAGTATAACAAAAGACATCTTTATCACTCTCAGCACTTAGGAAATTCCAAGGATTTGGGGAGCTGTGAGCCAGGAATGGTGGATGAAGACCAAATATATATGAGCAATATATTTTGGTTACCTGAATGACCAAATGTATATTTTTCTTATAAATCACAATATCGCAGTTCTGCTGGCAACGAGCCACTGTCCTTAGGTTACCTGGGGGCTGTCCAAAAGTCACCTAATTAACCTACACTCAGGTGTGGTTGAAAGGGACTTGATGTGAATAAATCTTTTCACCTTTATGGCCCTGGAGCTATTTCAGGAACTGAGAACAAAAGATGCCCCTATAGCTCTTATTGCTCAGAAAATTCCAGGGGTTTTAGGAGCTCTGTGCCAGACAGGGACAAAGACCCAAATATATATATATATATTTCTTATTATAAATCACAACCTTACACATTGCTACATAACATATCAATCTGAGCATCTCAAAGACAATAAAATTGTAGTCTTTCCTCCCAATCTTGGTCCTTGTCCAGTGTTGCCTTTATGAGTGAATGGTACCACGATTTATATTGGGGCTAGTCAGGTAACCAGGGGCATCTATGAACCTTCTTCTCCTTTTCCTATCATATCCAGTCTAACATCACACCTTGTTCATTTTAAATTTTAAATATTTTTGTAGTCTGTTTAGTTTTCTTTCTCTACAGTATAATTTCAAAAAGGTGAAATCATGAATCATGTAAATATAAAGTGAACGCCTATCAAAGAGTTTATTCAGTTTATTGATTAATGGGGGAATGAGTATGATATTAATGCTGATTCAGAGAGCATTTAAGGGGCTGTGTACTTAAAGGCAGTATAATAAAGGAATAGAATATAAGATTGCTGGCCTGAATACAAATCTGGTTCATGTACTACAGGTCAATCAACTGTAACCTTTGGGGTTATCTTTTCTCCTGGACAGAAATAATTTGCATTTCTACTGGACAAAAATATACAGTTAAAATGTAATTTCACTAAGTCTGGATCTTAATCAACAGTAAACAGTGAGTTCAATAAAGTGCATTTCCCTGTGTAATCCTTGGATGGGCTTTTCCCCCCATATGAAATTGAAAGGTTATGCTGCCTTTTTTTTTTTTTTTTTTTTTTTTGTCCTTACTCTCAAGTTTTGCGTAATTTTTTTTAATACTTTCTAATCCAAGCTACATCTCTGGATTACTATATTGGTAGCCTAAATATACCCACTCTAACCCCTGTTCTAACTCATCCATATTAATACCAGAGTAATGTTTAGTCTGTGTTTTTAATTGTGAAATATAAGTGTATAAAATTAATATGCACATTTAAAATAATAGTAAAATGGATATCTAAGTATCCACCACCCAACATGGGAAGCAGAACATTAGTCATATGTTAGAGGCCTGCATGCGCCCCTTCCCAATCATATCCTCACATCTCTAGAGATATTAGTTTCACTTGTTTTTTAAAAAATAGTTTATATAATTATATGTATTATATACACTTAAATAATTTGTTTTTGAACTTTGTATAAATGAAATCATTTGTATGTTAATTATCTGTAACTTTTTTAACTCAACATCTATAGATCGTGTTCATCCTTGTTGATACATGTGTTAACTAATTTATTCATTTATGCTACTGTTAACTAATTTGTTCATTTATACTACTGTGTAGTATTTGTCTTTGTGCATGTTTGGGTGTGTTTCTGTTTTTTCAATTTACAAAATGGTGGTAAAATATACATAACCTAAAACTTGTTGTTTAGCCATTCAGTGTCATTAAGTAGATTTACAATGTTGTACAACTATCACTACTATCCATTTCCAAAACATTTTCATCATCCCAATCGGAAATTCTGTATTCACTAAACAGTAACTCCTCATTCTCCCCTCGTCGTTCCCCGCCCCCCGCAACTGTCCCTAGCAACTCCTATTCTACTTACTTTCTCTATGAATTTGTCTATTATAGGTACCTCATAAAAATGAAATCATACCACATTTGTCCTTTTGTGTCTGGCTTATTTCATTTACCATAATGTTTTCAGGGTTCATCCACATTGTACCATGTATCAGAATTTCATTCCTTTTTATGGCTGAATATTTTTCATTATATGTATTTACTACTTTGTTTATCCATTCATTGTTGACGGGTGCTTTGGTTGTTTCCACCTTTTTGCTATTGTGAATAATGCTGCTATTAATATTGATGTACAACTATCTGTTTGAGTCCCTGCCTTCAGTTCTTTTGTTGATATACCTAGCAGTGGAAATTGCTGCTGGATCATATGGTAATTTTATGTTTATAAACTTTTTGAGGAACTGCCAAACTATTTTCCATAGTAGCTATACCATTTTACATTTTCACCAGCAATGTATGAATATTCCAATTTTTCCACATCCTTTCCAACACTAATTTTCTGGTTTTTTGATAGCAGCCATCCTAATGAGTTTGAGGTGGTATCTCATTGTAGTTTTGATATGCATTTCCCTAATGATTAATGAAGTTGTGCATCTTTTCATGTGCTTATTGGCCATCTGTATACTTTCTTTGGAGAAATGTCTATTCAAGTCCTTTGCCCATTTTTGAATTGGATTATTTGTTTTTGAGTTGTAGGAATTCTTTCTGTATTCTGGATATTAATCTCTTACCAGATAAATGACTTGCAGATATTTTTCCCATTCTGTGGATTACCTTTTCACTTTCTTGATCGTATGTTTTGATGCACAAAAATTTTAAAATTTTGATCAAGTCCAATTTTTTCTTTTGTT
Source organism: Physeter macrocephalus (assembly GCF_002837175.3). NCBI lineage: Eukaryota > Metazoa > Chordata > Mammalia > Artiodactyla > Physeteridae > Physeter > Physeter macrocephalus. Next base: position 101,979,792 of record NC_041227.1, on the reverse strand, counting down.
ACCTGTGCTTTTTGGTGTTGTATCCAAGAAATCATTGCCAAATCCAGTGTCTTGAATATTTTGCCCTATTTTTTTTTCAAATAGTTTTATAGTTTTTAGGTCTTATACGTTGGTAATTTTGAGTTAATTTATATATGGTATAGGCAAGGGTTAACTTGATTTTTTTTTTTTTTTTTTTTTTTTGGTATGTGGCTATCCAGTTTTCCCAGCATCATTTGTTGAAAAGACACTTTTTTTTCCCCCACTGAATGCTCTTGGCACCCTGGTTGAAAATCAGTTGACTGTATATTCGAAGGTTTATTTCTGGGCTCCCTATTCTATTCCTTTGGTCTGTATGTTTGTCCTTATGCCAGTAGCACACTGTTTGATTGCTATATCTTTGTAGTAAGTTTTGAAATTTGGAAATGTTAGTCCTTCAACTTTGTCCTTTTTCTTTCAAGATTGTTTTGGCTATTTGGGATCCCTTTTGATTCCATATGAATTTTCAGATATGTTTTTCTCATTCTGCGAAAAAAAAAAGTTGATATTTTGGTAAGGATTGCACTGAATCTGTAAATTGCTTTGGGTAATATTGTCACATTAACAATATTAAATGTTCCAGTTCATGAACATTGGATGTCTTTCCATTTATTTGTGTTTCTTTAATTTCTTTCAACAGTTTTGTAGTTTTCAGTATACAGGTCTTTTATCCCTTGGTTAAATTTATTTCTAAGTATTTTATTATTTTTGATGATATTGTGAATGGAATTTTTTTTTTAGAAATTTCATTTTATGGTTGTTCAGTGTTAGTATATAGGAATGAAACCAATTTTTGCATGTTGATTTTGTATCATGCAACTTTACTGATTTCATTTATTAGCTCTAAAAACTCTGATTTTTTGTTTGTTTTAGTTTGTGTGTGTGTTGTGTGTATGTGTGGATTCTTTAGTGTTTTCTAGATATAAGCCTGTGTCATCTGTGAACAGAGGTTGTTTTACTTCTTCCTTTCCAATTTGAATACCTTTTATTTTAGGGGAAAAGCTTTCAGTTGTTCACCACTGAGTATGATGTTTGAAGTGGGCTTTTCATATATGACCTTTAATATGTTTAGGAAATTCCCTTCCATTCCTAGTTTGAGTGTGTGTGTGTGTGTGTGTGTGTGTGTGTGTGTGTGTGTGTGTTTAATCATGAGAGGGTGCTGAATTTTGTCAAATTATTTTTTTGCATCAATTGAGATGATTGTGTGGGGTTTTTTCCTTCATTCTATTAATGTAGTGTATTACATTGATTGATTTTCATATGTTGAACAACCCCTGAATTCCAGGAGTAAATCCCAATTGGTCCTGATGTATAATACTTTTGGTATGTTGCTGAATTTTTTATACTAGTATATGTTGAAGATTTTTTTTAATCAATTTTAAAATTTATTTATTTTTTGGCTGGGTTGGGTCTTCATTGCTGCCTGTGAGCTTTCTCTAGTTGCAGCAAGCGGGGGCTACTCTTCGTTGCAGTGCGTGGGCTTCTTATTGCAGTGGCTTCTCTTGTTGCAGAGCACAGGCTCTAGGCGCGTGGGCTTCAGTAGTGTGGCACGCGGGCTCAGTAGCTATGGCATGAACGCTCTAGGGTGCGGGCTCAGTAGTTGTGGCACATGGGCTTAGTTGTTCTGCGGCATGTGGGATCTTCCTGGACCAGGGATCATACCCGTGTCCCCTGCATGGGCAGGTGGATTCTTAACCACTGTGCCACCAGGGAAGTCCCATATGTTGAAGATTTTTGCAGTGATATTCATAAAGGATACTGGTCTGTAGTTTTCTTTGCCTGAATTTCTTTGTCTGCCTTTTGTATCAGGGTAAGTCTGGCCTCTAGAATGAGTTAGGAAATGTTCCCTCCTTTTCATTTTTTTGAAAAAGTGTGAGAAGGATTGATATTAACTCTTCTTTAATATTTGATGGAATTCATCAGTGAAGCCATCTGGTCTAGGGCTTTTCTTTGTTGGAAGGTTTTCAATTACTGATTCAGTCTCCTTACTTGTTATAAGTCTATTCAGATTTTCTATTTTCTTCATGATTCAGTTTTTTTTTTTTTTTAGACTTGTGTGTTGATAGAAATTTATCCATTACATCCAGATTATTATCCAGTTTGGTGGCATACAGTTGTTCATAGTATTGTCTTATAATCCTTTTTATTTCTGTAAAGTTGCTAGTAATATCTCCACTTTCTTTTGTGGTTTAAGTAATTTGAGTCTTCTCCTTTTTTTCCTTAGTCTAGCTAAATATTTGTCAGTTTTGTAACTTTTGTCTATTTTTTCTATTCTCTATTTTATTTACTCTGCTCTTTATTTTTTCTTTCCTTCTGCTAGTTTTCGGCTTAATTTGCTATACTGTAAAATGTACAGTTAGGTATTTGAGATCTTTCTTTTTTTTTTTTTTTTTTGCGGTACGTGGGCCTCTCACTGTCATGGCCTCTCCCATTGCAGAACACAGGCTCCGGATGCATAGGCTCAGTGGCCATGGCTCACGGGCCCAGCCGCTCCGTGGCATGTGGGATCTTCCCAGACCGGGGCACAAACCCGTATCCCGTGCATCGGCAGGTGGACTCTCAACCACTGTGCCACCCGGGAAGCCCCCTCTTTTTTTTAATGTTTGCATTTACAGCTAAAATATCTTTCATAGCACTGTTTCACTGTATCTCTAAGTTATGGTATGTTTGTATTTTCATTTTCATATGTATCAAGGTATTTTCTTATTTTCCTTGTGATATTTGGTTTGATCCAGGGATTGTTTAAGAGTGTGTTGTTTATATTGTATAGCAGGGAATTATAGCCATTATCTTGTAATATAATGGAATATAATCTGCAAAAATACTGAATCACTATGCTGTACACCTGAAAGCAATATAATATTGTAAATCAACTATACTTGAATTTAAAAAAAGAGTGTTGTTTAACTTTCATTTATGTGTGAATTTTCCAGTTTTCTTTGTTATTGTTTTGTATTTCATTTCATTATAGTCAGAAAAACCACTCAATCCTTTTAAAATTTGACTTGTATTGTGGCCTAATCTATGGTCTATCCTAGAGGATGTTCTACACACACTTGAGAAGAATGTGTATTCTGCTTTGTTAGGTGGAGTGTTCTATATATGTCTGTTAGGTCTAATTAGTTTATGGTATTTTTCAAGTCCTCTTTTCCTTCTTGAATTTCTGTCTGGTTGTGTTTTCCATTATTGACATTGCGATATTAAAGTTTCCTACTATTATTATAGAACTATATTTCTCTCTATTCTGTCAATTTTTGTTTTATATATTTTGGGGCTCTGTTCTTATGCATTTCTATGTTTATAATTATTATATCTTCATGAATTGACACTTTTTCAATATATAATATTATTCTTTGTCTCTAACAGTTTTTGACTTAAAGTCCATTTTTTATGGCTTTGTGTTACTGTCTAGCATCTTTTGATTTCAACTGAGGGACTCCCCTTAGCATTTCTTGTAAGGCAGCTCTAGTGGTGATGAACTCCCCCAGCTTTTGTTATTCTGTGAAAGTGTTTCTCCTCCTCCTCCTCCACCTGTCCCCCTTCCCTTCCCCTCTATACTCCTCCCCCTCCCATCTTTCCTTCATTTTTGAAGGGCAGTTTTACTGGACATAGTGTTCTTGGTAGGTAGACTTTTTTTTTCTCTTTCAGCATTCTGAATATATCATCCTACTCCTTTTTTGCTTTGCTCTTGCTGCTTTCAAAATTCTCTCCATCTTTGATTTTTGACAGTTTGTTTATAATGTGTCTCAGTGTAACCTTCTTTGGATTCATCTTTTTTGCTGTCGGCTTCTTGAACCTGGATATCCATTCCCTCCCTCCACCCTCTTTAGGAAGTTTTTGGGTACTATTTCATTAAATAAACTTTGTACCTTTCTCTCACTTTTTTCACCTTCTGAGACTGCCATTTGTGTATATTTGTCTGCTTGAGGGTGCCCTATAAATCCTGCAGGCTTTCTTCATTCTCTTTCATTCTCTTTTCTTTATACTTGTCTGACTGGATCATTTAAATGACCTGTGTTTGAGTTCACTGATTCTTTATTGTGATTGACCATGCTGCTGTTGAACCCCTCTAGTGAGTTTTTTATTTCAGTTACTGTATTCTTCAGCTCCAAAATTTTTGTTTGGCTCTGTGTTTTGTCTCTTTTTTTTGAAATTCTCATTTTGTTCATGTATCATTTCCCTGAGCTTGTTGAGCATCTTTATGATGGTTATTTTAAATTCTTTTTCACCTAATTCATATGCCTCCATTTCTTTATGGTTGATTCCTGGAATTTATTTTGTTTCTTTGATTGGGCCAGTTTCCCCTGTTTCTTCATGTTCCATATAACTTTGGGTTTGTATCTACACATTTGAAAAAACAACTACCTCTCCCAGTTTTTTATAAACTGGCTTTGTACAGGGAAAGATCTTCACCAGTTAGCTCAGCTGCAGATTCTGGAGGCCTCTCAGACCTTTTCTGTGGATGTGCCTTCTCTTGACTTGAGTGTGTAGATTCCTGATTAGAAGGATTTTCCAGGTTTTTTTTTTTCAAGTGCTTGTAATTTTTTGTTCCCTCTGGTTTTTGTCTGTGGTACTACAGATTCTCTGGAACTGCTGCAAGCCACCCAGCCCTCTTTTGTTCTCTGCAGGCCTTTAGAATATGCCAGGTCCCATCAGCTCTCTGAGTTGAGCAAGCAGAAACTAGTCCCTCAGGACACCCCCCCACCAAAAAAAAATTGTTGGAATGTTGTGCATTCTCCACTCTTCTCTTCTCCCCATCCAAGGTAGAGGCCGCCAAGCTGTACTGGTCTCTTTCTGCTAGTCCTCTGGAGTGGCAGCAAGCTGCTCAGCTCTCTTTTGTTCTCAGTGGCGCCTTGGCATGTAGAGTATGCTGGATCTTGTCAGTATTCTGAGATATGTGGCACAGAAACCAGTCCCTCAGGCAGCTCCCTGCCTGAATGTTGGACGTATGGTCCAATAATTTCCATCCTCAGGGAAAAGCTGGGAGTTGGGGATTTTATCACAGTAGTTAAGTGCTGGACCAGGGGAAGAGACTATGGCAAGTGAGTGCATGCTAGTTTAAACCTTTGCCTTTGTACTCAGTGGCCCCCAACCTGGCAACATTTCCTGTTAGTGCATAGATTCAGGCAAGACAGAAACCAGTCCCCTGGGTAGCCCCCCTAAAAGTCTGCACATTAGACATATGTTTCAATCTCCTTTTAACTCCCTTAGGGAGAAGCTGGGAGTTGGAAGTCTTCTCCCAGTTGCACCATGCTGAACTGGGTGGGGGGACAAAGACAAAAGTTATGCCACAAATTTTCCTACCATCTTCAATGCAGCTGGTTTTATATTCATCTGGGAGGTAGGAACCTCTTACTGTTTTCTGGATTTCTCACAACAGTAACTGGTCCATATGTTGTTGTTGAATCAGGGTTTCCATGGAGGCAAGGAGAAGCTGTTGACTTACCCCTTATTGAATTTTTAAAGTGGAGATGTGAGTAGATGAAGTGGTAGGATTTGTATTTTGAAAATATTGCTCTGGCTGAAATATAAAGACCTAGGAGTGATAGATAAGAAACAGAAAATCCAGTTAGGAACTTATCAGAGTAGTCCTTCAGGAGATTATGATAGCTTAGATTGAACTGGTGGCTTTGGATACGGAGAGTTATTTGGAAGACTGAAATTAATAAGGCTTGGTAATAGATTGAATATGGGTGATGTGGGGGAGGGGGAATTGTTAAGGATGATTCAATGTTCAAGGCAACTCAGTGGATGGTGATATCCTTTGTTGATAAAAAAATTACTGGAATAGTATAAATTTGGTCTTTTATGAAACATTTCAGGTGCCTTTGAGATATCTAACTGGTGAATTTTATTAGGCCATCAGACATATGAATATTCATGTAGAGGAGCAGTTGGGGCTTTAAATACATACAAAATTTGGAGTTTTAGGCTATGTTTATTCTGCATCTTTAGGTATGTAATATTCTCTCACTATAAGTGCCATGAAGTCAAGGACTTTTTCTGTACTGTTCTCTGCTTTATTCTCTGATTTCTGACATTGTTTCTGGCACATTGTAGGGATTAATATTTTTGTTGTTGTTTTTGTTTGTTTTCTTATCTTCATCCTCTATCCCCACTGTCTTGGTATTACTAAAAACATTAATAAGAAATAGATATTTCATATTTATATAAGATCACATAATATATCATCTATATATGAATCATAAATTATATTAATAAAATGAAAACATCAAAACTATCACTTGAGAACTAAATATTACTGTTAAAGCTATCTGGATGCTCCTTCAAATTCCCATCACTTTGTTCACTCCCACAGAATTAATAATTGTCCTAAAGCAGGGGTCCCCAACCCCCAGGCCACAGACCGGTAACAGTCCATGGCCTGTTAGGAACCAGGCCGCACAGCAGGAGGTGAGTGGTGGGTGAGTAAGCGAAGCTTCATCTGTATTTACAGCTGCTCCCCATCGCTCACATTACTGCCTGAGCTCTGCCTGCTGTCAGATCAGTGGCGGCATTAGATTCTCATAGGAGCGCAAACCCTACCGTGAACCGTGCATGCAAGGGATCTAGGTTGCATGCTCCTTATAAGAATTTAATGCCTGATGATCTGAGGTGGAGCTGAGGCAGAGATGCTAGTGCTGAGGAGCGGCTGCAAATACAGATTATCATTTGCAGAGAGGTTTGACTCCACAGAGACCATAATAAATCAATTGCTTGCAGACTCATATCAGAACCCTATCAGTAAGTGGCAAGCGACAATTAAGCTGCATCTGGTGGCAGGCTTTATAGTGGCAAGTGAGTTGATGTACTTCAATTGTACAGCTGCATCTGGTGGCAGGCTTTAAGTCAGAATCCGACACTTATTTTAGTCCACGCATGGCCTGCCCGTTATTTTATTTACCACTTCCATCTGCACCTCTTTCCCGTGCTGCACACTTGTCTCAGTCACAGTTTTGGTAAGCCCACAAGCTGACCCTAGCCAAAATGACTAAAAAACAAACGTCACTGGAGAGCTTCTTTGAAAAGGGGGAGAGACCCAATGATGAGACAGCAGAATACTCTAAGACTGCCAACAGAAAGAAAGCTGCATTTGAAAGAGAATACCAAGAATCCTACTTAAATTATGGGTTCATTGCAACAGGTGATTCACATTCTCCAAGCCTGCTTTGTATATAATATGTGGTGACAGGCTGTCCAGCAAAGCCATGAAAACTTCAAAACTGCTTAGCCACTTGGAGACCAAGCACCTTGAATTAAAAGACAAGACTTTGGAGTTTTTCAAAAGGAAAAAACATGAACACGAACAGAAGCAACTGTTGAAGGCCACCACTTCATCAAATATGTCTGCACTGAGAGCATCATTCTTAGTGGCAAACCGCATTGCTAAAGCTAAGAAACCCTTTACTATTGGTGAAGAGTTGATCCTGCCTGCTGCTAAGGACATTTGTCATGAACTTTTAGGAGAGGCTGCAGTTCAAAAGCTGGCATGTGTTCCTCTTTCGGCTAGCACCATAACTAGACAAATTGATGAAATAGCAGAGGATATTGAGGTACAGTTGTTAGGATTAATGAATCACTGTGGTATTCAGTCCACGTTGACAAGTCTACCAATGTTGACAACAAGGCAACATTGCTTGTTTTTGTGCGATATATTTTTCAGAAGGATGTACATGAGAATGTGTTATTTGCACTTTTGTTGCCAACCAACACCACAGCTGCAGAACTATTCAAGTCCTTGAATGATTACATATCAGGAAAGCTGAATTGGCCATTTTGTGTTGGTATATGCACGGACAGAGTGGCTGCCATGACTGGACGGCTTTCTGACTACTCGGGTCAAAGAGGTCACTTCTGAATGTGAGCTTTTGCACTGTGTCATCCATAGAGAAATGCTGGCTAGCCAAAAAATGGCACCTGAATTTAACAACGTTTTGCAGGATGTGATTAAAATTATCAGCCACATTAAAGTACATGCCCTTAACTCACATCTGTTCGTGCAGCTCTGTGAGTAGATGGACGCAGAGCATACACGTCTTCTCTTATACACAGAAGTGAGATGGCTTTCTAAAGGTAGATCACTGACCAGAGTTTTTGAGTTACGAGAGCTGCTCCAGAGATTTCTTTTAGAAAAACAGTCACCACTGGCAGCACATTTCAGTGACACAGAATGGGTCGCAAAACTTGCTTACTTGTGTGACATATTCAACCTGTTCAGCAAATTCAGTCTGTCACTTCAGGGGAGAACGACAACTGTGTTCAAGTCGGCAGATAAAGTGGCAAAATGGAATTATGGGGGCGACGAGTGAACATCGGGATTTTTGACATGTTTCAAACATTAGCAGAGATTTTGAAAGAGACTGCAATTAAGCTGCATCTGGTGGCAGGCTTTATAGTGGCAAGTGAGTTGATGTACTTCAATTGTACAGCTGCATCTGGTGGCAGGCTTTAAGTCAGAATCCGACACTTATTTTAGTCCACGCATGGCCTGCCCGTTATTTTATTTACCACTTCCATCTGCACCTCTTTCCCGTGCTGCACACTTGTCTCAGTCACAGTTTTGGTAAGCCCACAAGCTGACCCTAGCCAAAATGACTAAAAAACAAACGTCACTGGAGAGCTTCTTTGAAAAGGGGGAGAGACCCAATGATGAGACAGCAGAATACTCTAAGACTGCCAACAGAAAGAAAGCTGCATTTGAAAGAGAATACCAAGAATCCTACTTAAATTATGGGTTCATTGCAACAGGTGATTCACATTCTCCAAGCCTGCTTTGTATATAATATGTGGTGACAGGCTGTCCAGCAAAGCCATGAAAACTTCAAAACTGCTTAGCCACTTGGAGACCAAGCACCTTGAATTAAAAGACAAGACTTTGGAGTTTTTCAAAAGGAAAAAACATGAACACGAACAGAAGCAACTGTTGAAGGCCACCACTTCATCAAATATGTCTGCACTGAGAGCATCATTCTTAGTGGCAAACCGCATTGCTAAAGCTAAGAAACCCTTTACTATTGGTGAAGAGTTGATCCTGCCTGCTGCTAAGGACATTTGTCATGAACTTTTAGGAGAGGCTGCAGTTCAAAAGCTGGCATGTGTTCCTCTTTCGGCTAGCACCATAACTAGACAAATTGATGAAATAGCAGAGGATATTGAGGTACAGTTGTTAGGATTAATGAATCACTGTGGTATTCAGTCCACGTTGACAAGTCTACCAATGTTGACAACAAGGCAACATTGCTTGTTTTTGTGCGATATATTTTTCAGAAGGATGTACATGAGAATGTGTTATGTGCACTTTTGTTTAGGATTAATGAATCACTGTGGTATTCAGTCCACGTTGACAAGTCTACCAATGTTGACAACAAGGCAACATTGCTTGTTTTTGTGCGATATATTTTTCAGAAGGATGTACATGAGAATGTGTTATTTGCACTTTTGTTGCCAACCAACACCACAGCTGCAGAACTATTCAAGTCCTTGAATGATTACATATCAGGAAAGCTGAATTGGCCATTTTGTGTTGGTATATGCACGGACAGAGTGGCTGCCATGACTGGACGGCTTTCTGACTACTCGGGTCAAAGAGGTCACTTCTGAATGTGAGCTTTTGCACTGTGTCATCCATAGAGAAATGCTGGCTAGCCAAAAAATGGCACCTGAATTTAACAACGTTTTGCAGGATGTGATTAAAATTATCAGCCACATTAAAGTACATGCCCTTAACTCACATCTGTTCGTGCAGCTCTGTGAGTAGATGGACGCAGAGCATACACGTCTTCTCTTATACACAGAAGTGAGATGGCTTTCTAAAGGTAGATCACTGACCAGAGTTTTTGAGTTACGAGAGCTGCTCCAGAGATTTCTTTTAGAAAAACAGTCACCACTGGCAGCACATTTCAGTGACACAGAATGGGTCGCAAAACTTGCTTACTTGTGTGACATATTCAACCTGTTCAGCAAATTCAGTCTGTCACTTCAGGGGAGAACGACAACTGTGTTCAAGTCGGCAGATAAAGTGGCAAAATGGAATTATGGGGGCGACGAGTGAACATCGGGATTTTTGACATGTTTCAAACATTAGCAGAGATTTTGAAAGAGACTGAGCCAGGGCCTTCTTCCTCCCAGCTGGTGCATGACCACCTATCTCAGCTTTCAAAAGAGTTTGAGCATTATTTCCCAACCACAAAAGACCCCCTAACTGGGAAAGAATGGATCTGCGACCCATTTGTGATATAAGCCAGGTGAATCGACTTTGTCTGTACTAGAAGAGGATCGGCTGCTTGAGATCGCAGATGACAGTGGCCTTAAGAGTATGTTTGAGACAACTTCAAATCTCCATGCATTCTGGATTAAAGTCAAGGCAGAATATCCTGAGATTGCCACAAAAGCACTGAAAAGCCTGCTTCCATTTCCAACATTCTGTCTTTGTGAAGCAGGGTTTTCTACAGTGACAGAAACCAAAATGAGATTACAGAGTAGAATGGACATAAGCAGCACACTTCAGGTGTCACCGTCCCCCATCGCCCCCAGATGGGACCATCTAGTTGCAGGAAAACAAGCTCAGGGCTCCCACTGATTCTGCATTATAGTGAGTTGTATAATTATTTCATTATATATTACAATTTAATAGTAATAGAAATAAAGTGCACAATAAATGTAATGTGCTTGAATCATCCTGAAACCACCCCCCCCCCAACCCCCCCAGGTCCGTGGAAAAATTGTCTTCCACGAAACTGATCCCTGGTGCCAAAAAGGTTGGGGAATGCTTTCCTAAAGTTTATAATTTTCATTATTTTTTTAAAGTGGCTTTACCACATACACATGTATTCCACAATACATATGTATTTCTAAACAATATGTTACTTAGTTTTGCTTTTTTTTGAGTTTTTAAAAAATGGCATGATATTGTATATACTTTTTACCATTTTGCTTTTTTTAATCCATGACAGAAGTTCATTTATTTGCATTACTTATTATAATCCATTGTATTCCTATAGCACAATTTACACATTACCTTTAATAAATATTTTTAAGACCTTTCTAGTCTTCTTATTTGTTTTTATGTTCTGCTGTTTAAATAATGCTGCTGTTGACATTTTGTAGAAAATGACAAGCTGATTCTAAATTTCCTATGGAAAAGCAAAGGACCTAGAATAGTTACAGTGTTTCTAAGTTATTTTTTTTTCCATTTTGTTTTCCTCTTCAACCTGGAATTTTATGGGAGTTTTTTTAGATTTCTATGTGGATAAATTTATTTTGTTTTGGTATGAATGACCCTTCTGTTAATATCTATTTCCAGTGAATCTGTATATGATTCCAGATTTTTTAAATTTATTGATATGTCCTTTGTGAATTTATGTATATTGTTCCACATGTAAAAGAATTATTATTTTCCATTTAGCGCCAAGTTTCCTATATATATTAGAGTAAGGTTGATGATTCTTATAAATTTAAATATTCTATATTCATATTAATTTCATCTAATTCATTTGTAGATATCTTAGGTATGTTGAAGTCCTCTATAGTGTTTAGGGAGTTGGTCAGCTTATCATTGTATTTCTTGCCAGTTTTTTCCTTCCATATTTTCAAACTATGTCTTAAGTACATAGAGATTCATGAGTGCTATATCTTGTTGGTGGATGCACTTTTTATGTGTATGGAATATATATCTATGTTTCTTTTAAAGCTTTTTACTTTGAAGTCTATTTTTTTATGACTGTGATACACCTGATTTCTTTTTTTTTTTTTTTTTTTTTTTGCGTTACTTGGGCCTCTCACTGTTGTGGCCTCTCCCCGTGCGGCGCGCGGGCCCCGC